>NC_052506.1:9657880-10272799 GCF_014356525.2 Nilaparvata lugens
GATCACGGAATCCATTCCAATGCGATTTCAATAATGTGTAAAAATATGTTAGACTTTTTGTGTAGTTGAGAAGTTGATATTGTGGTAATTATACATATTGAATGAAAAAGACTATGGAATTGTCAAAAACCACAGATTTACTGATACTTAGAAAGACCGGTTTCGGTTATTACACCATTGACAATCTCTGATAAACTAAAACTAAATACAAGAGCAGCAGAATTTATACTAGTAGACGAGTACTGCTATGGTCAAGGGTATGAACGCCTGCCATTGGCCCAGCGAGACAGTCTCTTCCCACTCAATGGTGTCACAAAATGGCGGCTCAAGCAACAGACTAACAAAATAAAATTTTGTTATCATGGCTTAAGCCGCCATTTTGTGAGTGGGAGGAGACTGTCTAGCTGGGCCAATGGCAGGCGTTCATGCCCTTGACCAATAGCAGTACTCGCCTACTAGTATAAATTCTGCTGCTCTTGTATTAGTTTTAGTTTATCAGAGATTGTGTAATAACCGAAACCGGTCTTTCTAAGTATAAATAAATTTGTGGTTTTTGACAATTTCATGGTCTTTTTCATTCAGTATGAATAATTACCACAATATAAATTTTTCAACTACACAAAAAGTCTAACATATTTTTACAAATGATTTAAATCGCATTGAAATGGATTTGGTGATTCGGCAAATCGCACAAATCAGAATGATTAATAAATAAATTCAGTATTCATCCCTGAAGTCCAGATAATTTTTTGAAAAATTTAAATAATACAATCGTTTATAATATAAAACATTATTGAATAAAGCTTAACGAAGAAATTAATAAATTGGAGTGATGGAATAAAACAAAGGTTATGATTGGTATAGGACGAAATGGACTCTAGTGACTTGTTTTGAATGGCAAATTTAAAATGATGTAAGAAAAGTAAATAAATTACATTGAATTTCTCAAATTTCCATGGTATTGAATAAGAGAAATAAATAAATAAATTCAAAACAAAATATCTCATAAATATACTGCCTGGCTAACTTTGAAATAGGTGGAACTCATCATAAAGCCAAAACGACCATATCAGTAGTTTGGCAAGCGTACATTGTTACAACTTACCGTATTATTCTATATTATTTGAGGGACTCTTCATAAATTTTACAAATTAATCTGTGATTCAGTTTACAATATTTTAAGAACAAGGAAACCAAATCTTACAGTCGTGTAGTGAGTGATGTTTTAGAACTTTTCCATAATGAAAACACAAATTTGAAATTGTCAACCTAATCTCTTGATATGAATGAGTTTCAATTTAAAAAATACAAACATATTATACTCTGATTCAGCTTATCATACTGAAGTACCTAACTACATCCCAGCATGAAATTTATATATTCATTTACATCCCAGCATAAAATCGAATGCGTTTCTAAAATCAGAACAAGCCAGCTATTTTCAAACCACTGCTAACTTGAAAACAAGTTTGTCATTATAAAGTGGAAGCATGTGGAAGGAACTGAATCGGCTTTGATTTTTTTTTATTCAACATGGAGGTCTGAAACCCCATTATGATGGTTAGTTTCATTCTATCAGTAGGCATAAAAAGCTGAGAGGCAGTGGAGTAGTCTGAATTGAGTTGGAGCTCCATTTAACTACGCAGCCCGTAGAATTCGATATCGATTGCAAAGCTCTCTCACAGCAGATTTAGAAGGAGCGATGAATGATACTCGATTGAAAAAGGTATTAGGAGTCGGAAGAGGCGCGCCAGCCAGCGAAATGAAGAGCAGATAACGTCGAATATAATCGGTCGTGAGATGTGGAGAAGGCACCGGGAAGAAATAATAGAATGGCACTACATGTGCGCCAGTCGGAAAGTCGAGGAAATTTGGCAGGAGAAGAAAGGAAAAAGACGCAGTGACTCTGATTGACAAAAATGAAGTAACATATTGTGTTGGTGATGCTGTGCCATATTTTTTAATATATTTTGATTGGAACATATTATATCATGAATGATTATCTATATAAAAGCGAAATGGCACTCACTGACTGACTGACTGACTCACTCACTCACTCACTCACTCGCAGAACTAAAAATCTACCGGACCAAAAACGTTCAAATTTGGTAGGTACAGTATGTTCAGTTGGCCCTTTAGAGGCGCACTAAGGAATCTTTTGGCAATATTTCAACTCTAAGGGTGGTTTTTAAGGGATTAAAGTTCGTCTTTTAGCATGTATATTCTTCTTATTCTCTTAATTATAATTGAAAAATGTCCATACCATATGTTAATATAGATCTATAATCTGGAGAGAGTACCTCTTCGAAACAGTTGTTAACTGGAAACTAAATTAATAATTTTGTCAGGTTGGCATTAAGTTGAGTTGACTTTGTTAGGTTGGCACCAAGTTGAAGATTGAAATGCATTAATCGCGGGAAAATTGATTGGGCATTGCTACTTCAATCAGAGCTATTCCTGGGAATATTATATTACTAGCCGTCAGGCTCGCCTCGCTCGCCATATCCGTTTAGCCAGACGTTCAGTCTGGACCCCCGACTGGAGGCGAGCGAAGCGAGCCTGCTGATCTCATTCTTGGACGATCCAGTCGGGGGTCCAGGGGGCGGAGCCTGTTCGTCTGTGGATAGTAAAAAGTGAGCGAGTGATTCTGTGGAAAATCAAAATATCGCATCCCCGAAATTCATAAGTTGACGTAAAGCCAGCTGTAAAATATAAACACGATCATTTTAGAGAATTGTGTTCTGATTCTCATAGTGAATCATTAATTTAATAGAATCAACAGTTGCCCATAGTTTGCAATTGGATAATCACATTTTCTCGAATTTCGAGCTTTTAGGTGAAAATGTTACTGAACATTAATTGTAGAGATTCTAATAGTCAATCTTTTCCACTCAAAATTTTTTGTTTGAATTGTATCTGAAGCCTGTTAATTGGGAATTTAAAATCAAACTTTGCATAGATAGGGCGTAGCTCCTGAAATTTTTACAGATATGGGACTTGTGGCAGTTGATAGAGCTTATCAATGTCTATTATAGGTATAAATTTGATCAAAATCGTTGGATCCGTTTTCAAGAAAACAGCGAAAACCCCTGTTTTTGACAACATTTTCGCCATTTTAGCCGCCATCTTGAATTGCATTTGATCGAAATTGTTCGTGTCGGATCCTTATAGTGTAAGGACCTTAAGTTCCAAATTTCAAGTCATTCCGTTAATTGGGAAATGAGATATCGTGTAAACAGACGCACATACACTCATACACACACACACACATACAGACCAATACCCAAAAACCACTTTTTTGGACTCAGGGGACCTTGAAACGTATAGAAATTTAGAAATTGGGGTACCTTAATTTTTTCGGAATGCAATACTTTCCTTACCTATGGTATAGGGCAAGGAAAGAAAAAATGGACTCAACATGTCTTCTTCAGAAATTCTCAATTTTCAATAAGTTATTAAACTCTTTTTTAAAGAGTTTGAAGAGGAAAAATTTGGGAAGAACAATATAAGGGAGAAAGAAAGAAGGAAAAAAATACTGGCAAGTAGAAGAAGAAGAAATGGATAAAGATGATGAGGAGGAAGAAAAAATTACTAGGAAGTAGAAGAAGAAGAAATGGGAGAAAGATGATGAGGAAGAGGAGAAGGAGAATGAGGAAGATGTGAAATGCGAGGAGGAGAAGGGGTAGAAGAAAGACAACAACAACAAGAGAGAATTATAATTAGAGACTCATAGAACCCTGTAATTAATAATACAAATAACAAATGATCGGTCCGCGGATTAGATAAATTGTTTTCCGGCTAGGTAATGGAACAGCTTAGTTGATTGGAAAATTCCAACTACCGATGCTCCGACATCCGACTAGTGGACAAGGTGTGTGTCATAATCCGCTGTTAGAAGAGCTGATCAGAGCAGAGCTTGTCCGTCTGGAGCCTTATTCATTAATTCACTACGCCTCGATTAGATAGATGGATTGGCTCTGCCCGGATCGATTGTACGATTTGCAGATGGCGAATCCATTACTATCACTACCAACACGGTGGCCTGTCCTTAATTAATGCCGTCGGGTCTTTCAACACCCTCAGGCCACCGTACTTCTCGGGTTCACGTCATCGGCAGTCGCGGAGTCCTCTCAAATCATTTGGCACCTCCTCATCACGTGGAAATCGCCTTCTACTTTCTACCTTCTCTCTTTTTCACCCCGATCCAGAAAACCTCCAACGTTTTCCTCTTTCTTTAAACAGATTTAAGGAAGAACAACGTCCAACTACGTCTGCTAATGAAGGCAATTTATCGAATCAAGCTTCTCCATTCTCTCATCTACTCGAGACTCCTCTTCGACAAACGTTAAACCGCTTCCTCTCTTGACTTTTGAAGGGAAGGTGAATTCATATGTAGATAATTGACCGAGCGAAGTGAGGTCTAAGATTCAAGTCGACGGTTTGGGATTTCTCTTAATGTTTGAATGTTTATAATATGTTGCGCATTTACCACGAAACGCGGTAATAGATTTTCATGAAATTTGACAGGTATGTTCCTTTTTTAATTGCGCTTCGACGTATATACAAGGTTTTTGGAAATTTTGCACTTCAAGGATAATATAAAAGGAAAAAGAATATTTCCTTTTTATATTAGAGTAAATATTAGAGTAAAAATCAGACTATAGAATTATTCATCATAAATCAGCTGACAAGTGATTACACAGATGATGTGTGGAGAAGCCAGTCTGTTGCTGTATTTCCTTCCATAAGGTCTATAGTTTCAATCAGGTAATTGTGGATGGGATTACTGCGTGAGGTCTACTGTTCACAGAACCTACTAGTAATTATCATACAAAACTAGAAAATACTTCAATAACGTTCGTCGATTGTAGCTTAAAATATAATAGCCCCCCACACAAATTCAAATTTATTTTGTCAAACAATTACAACTTGTAGTTCTGTGAACAGTAGACCTCGCGCAGTTATAAAACAAAGTCTCCTCTAATACTGTCAGAGTAAATTCTGTCCTGTCCTGTCGTGTCGGCGAGATATCGGTGTATAAACGACTAATGGCTATTTGGGTTGTTGTATCGAAAATGCTAATTGACCGAACGAAGTGAGGTCTAATATTCAAGTCGACGGTTTGGCATTTCTCTTAATGTTTGAATGTTTAAATGTTTATATGTTGCGCATTTACCTTTAATTTGCGCATTTACTTTTTTAATTGCGCGTCGACCTATATACAAGGTTTTTGGAAGTTTTGCATTTCAAGGATAATATAAAAAGAAAAATGATATTTCCTTTTTATATTAGAGTAAAAATCAGACTATAGAATTATTATTCATCATAAATCAGCTGACAAGTGATTACACAGATGATGAGTAAATATTAGAGTAAAAATCAGACTATAGAATTATTCATCATAAATCAGCTGACAAGTGATTACACAGATGATGTGTGGAGAAGCCAGTCTATTGCTGTATTTCCTTTCATAAGGTCTATAGTTTCAATCAGGTAATTGTGGATGAGAATACTGCATGAGGTCTACTGTTCACAGAACTACTAGTAATTATCATACGAAACTAGAAAATACTTCAGTAACGTTCGTCGATTGTAGCTTACAATATACTAGCTCCCACACAAATTAAAATTTATTTTGTCAAACAATTACAACTAGTAGTTCTGTGGACAGTAGACCTCGCGCAGTTATAAAACAAAGTCTACTCTAATACTGTCAGAGTAAATTCTGTCCTGTCCTGTCGTGTCGGCGAGATATCAGTGTATAAACGACTAATGGCTGTTTGGGTTGTATCGAAAATGCTAATAATTTGATGTAAACAGCTATATGCTACTGCCATCAAAAGCTTACAGCTTTTTGTGTAGTTGAGAAGTTGATATTGTGGTAATTATTCATATTGAATGAAAAAGACTAAGAAATTGTCAAAAACACAGATTAATTGATACTTAGAAGGACCGGTTTCGGTTATTACACCATTGTCAATCTCTGATAAACTAAAACTAAATACAAGAGCAGCAGAATTTATACTAGTAGGAGAGTACTGCTATTGGTCAAGGGCATGATCACAAGTTCACAGTTAAAGAGAATGTTGAGTTTCTGCATGTTAATAACAAAGGCAGATCTTGAATATTCTAGAGGCTTTAGAAATAACAAGAGTAATTAAGGAAAATTCCCAGTATAGATTAAATGTCCAGATTCATTTCAACCAATACAACACTACGAATTTAGTTTATCATAAAATTGTAAGCATACATTAGTCAATGGTTTTTCCATTTACATATTCGTTTTATTATTATCTTTCACCTTGTTTTCTTGGTTCTTATTTTGTACTGAAAGTAAACTTTGTTATCATGGCGATTCTGTTGCTTGAGCCGCCATTTTGTCACACCGTTGAGTGGGAGGAGACTGTCTAACTGGGCCAATGGCAGGCGTTCATGCCCTTGACCAATAGCAGTACTCGCCTACTAGTATAAATTCTGCTGCTCTTGTATTTAGTTTTGGTTTATCAGAGATTGACAATGATAACCGAAACCGGTCTTTCTAAGTATCAATAAATCTGTGGTTTTTTTTACAATTTCTTAGTCTTTTTCATTCAAAAAGCTTACTGTGTTGAAAGCAGAGACAAGTCGGAAGAAAATACTAAGCTACTTCAAGTTATCAATTGCATGCAATTAACAGTCCACGCAACAGCTGTTTTTCACTAAGTTACATTGAGATATTGTATTGCATGCGCCATTGCATGCAATTTATAATCCACTCGACAGCTGATTTATGATGAATAATGCTATAGTCTGATTTTCACTCTAATATTGGCGTATTCTTTTCTTTTTATATTATCCTTGAAATGCAAAATTTCCAAAAACTTTGTATATACGTCGACGCGCAATCAGAAAAGGAACATACCTGTCAAATCTCATGGAAATCTATGACCGCGTTTCGCCGTAGATGCGCAACATGTAAACATTTAATCATTAAGAGAAATGCCAAACCATCGACTTGAATCTTAGACTTCACTTCGCTCGGTCAATTATAATGCGTTTACACCAGAGTTTAAAACAAAAGTTTTCAACAGTTAATAACATTTTCTTTTCACTGCTAGTTTTGTTATCAACAAAAGTTAATAACTTTGTCACGTGTTTTGTCTGCAGCTGTAGTTATTAGGGAACAGCTGTAGTTGTACGGTAGGGATGCTGGGCGAGGGGGTTGCGGGGAAGATAGTAGCCTGTTATTAACAAAAGTTACCGACTCTCGATAGATAACATTAACCTTGTTAATAACAAGGAATTTTCTGTTGAAAACACCAGTTATCAACGTTTTTCAAGAGAAATTTTTTGTTGATTCAGTCAAGTTGACAACTTTTTATTAATAACTCATGTTATCAACTCCGGTGTAAACGCAACTCAACATGATGTTATCAACTTTTGTAATTAACATCAGTTGATAACAAAAGTGTTAAAAAACTTTAACTCCGGTGTAAACGCAGCTTTAGACCTCACTTCACTCGGTCACTTACAAATAAATAGTATACATCACAATAAGATATAATTCAGAAAACTTATTCATAAACAAAAAATAAAATAGAATAAAACAACAATCTACTCACAACAAGCCTAGTGTGAGGAAGCCTCTTCATCCTCTATTGAATTGCTTTGGAATTTTGGTTGCCATGTAAAAAATTGTAATGTGAAATTTTCAGTTCAATACTATCATCAAAATTTTTATAGTTTTTGCTTTTTAAATGTGATTTTGTGTTTGAAAATAGTTTTCTTGATTTTAAAATTTATAAAATAGGAACTCAGGAAGTGGAAGTGCAAATTTTTAGTGAGAAAAATGAAGAACCAAAGACATAACCTACAAACTTGAGTGTTGATAGGAAATGACATTGGGTCATACGGCAAGGCAGAACATCCGAAAGGATCTCTCTGCCGATAAAAGCCATAAGAGTAAATAAATAAATATTGAATTGCTTCCCAGTTGTAATAATTACAACTAAAACTAAATGTTTCTGAAGTAGGATTTAGCTTTAAACATTTTTAATTAATTTTTATTAATTCTGTTGGCAAACTTCTCAGTTAAGAGCGTGTTCAAAGTGGGTGATCGCATTGGTTGAACTTTCTATCACGAGTTTACAAGCGACGACATAGAAAGCCATGCTTCACTACTCCTTCAAATGAATCACAGGTTTTTCAATTCAAAAATAAATTTCAATACACAATGATTCAAAAGAATTTCCCCGAGCACCGCATTTTTTGTAGGAATTCAATCAATTGTCTTTTGTGTGCAAAATATGAGTTTCAATCCGTCTGGTTAGTTGGTGAAAGAACGTGTATTGAGGTTGCGAAAAAGGGATAAGAGTGGGCCTATATCATGATGCTGGAGCTTGTAGTATGTGTGATGAAATGCGAATGGCACGGAAACCCATTATTGAGTATCGATTATTGAATAGGTTGACAAGGGACCTGCGAGGATCGAGTGAGGTGAGGCTCTACAAGTCTGTGGCTATTTTGGAGCTAATTGTGAGCAGCCAGGCACGCAGCTGGGAGCCACATGTTCCTTCAATGGACTATTGTGGCGGTCAGCAATCCAAACCACAATACCACACACTGGCAGCTCTCAATTTTCAATTTCGGGTTGCTTTCATCGAACAAAGAAGATTTTTTCCCTATCAATCAAACCCAGCCTCATCTCTATAGACGTTCTCGAACAACGGGTAAGCTTTAAAAAATGTTGGGATATTTTACACTTCTGTCACCATGAGCTAAGAGCACATGAGCATTTTACGTTTTACAATTCAAAAATCTGGTGTGGCACAATAATAAGAAAACAAAGATATTGTCAAATTTAACTAAAAATTTACCATTTACAATTCAAAAATCTGGTGTGGCGCAATAATAAGAAAACAAAGATATTGTCAAATTTAACTAAAACTTTACCATTTACAATTCAAAAATCTGGTGTGGCACAATAATAAGAAAACAAAGATATTGTCAAATTTAACTAAAAATTCACCATTTACAATTCAAAAATCTGGTGTGGCACAATAATAAGAAAACAAAGATATTGTCAAATTTCACTAAAAATTCACCATGGTTCTGTTTTAAAGTTTTTAATAAATTTTTAGTGAAATTTGACAATATCTTTGTTTTCTTATTATGGAGAAATTTCACAACATCACCATCAATTCTACTAATTTTATTATGGTGTGTGGCACACTTACACAACTTTCCTTGCCGTTATGAAAATTGATCAACTGACGCTAGTGTTCACGAGCATCTCAAGTCTACTTATAAACAAAGATCTGAGCCAGCCGTTGACAGGACAATAACGCTGGAGACATCCGAGGTCTGCTATCTCTTCATAGTGAATCATTAATTTAATAGAATCAACATACGAGGTCTGCTATCTCTTCATAGTGAATCATTAATTTAATAGAATCAACAGTTGCCAACAGTTTGCAATTGGATAATCAAATTTTCTCGAATTTCGAGCTTATTTTCAATTATAGGTGGAAATGTTACTGAACATTAATTGTAGACATTTTCATGCTCAATCTTCTCCATTGAAATTTTTTTGTTAAAATTATATCTGAAGCCTGATAATTGGGAATCTAAAATCAAACTTTGCATAGATGAGGCAGAGCTCCTGAAATTTTTACAGATATGGGACTTGTGGCAGTTGATAGAGCTTATCAATGACTATTTAAGGTATGAATTTGATCAAAATCGTTGAAGCCGTTTACGAGAAAATTGCGAAAACCCCTGTTTTTGACAACATTTTCTCTATTTTAGCCGCCATCTTGAATTGCATTTGATCGAAACTGTTCGTGTCGGATCCTTATATTGTAAGGACCTTGAGTTCCAAATTTCAAGGCATTCCGTTCATTGGGAGATGAGATATCGTGTACACAGACGCACATACACACACACACACACACACACACACACACACATACAGACCAATACCCAAAAACCACTTTTTTGGACTCAGGGGACCTTGAAACGTATAGATATTTAGAAATTGGGTACCTTAGTTTTTCTCGGAAAGCAATACTTTCCGATTACCTATTACCATAGGGTGTGGCGCACTCACACAACTTTCCTTGCCGTTATGAAAATTGATCTCCTGACGCTAGTGTTCCCGCGTATCTCAAAAACCCTGTTTTTGACAACATTTTCGCCATTTTAGCTGCCATCTTGAATCGCATTTGATCGAAATTGTTCGTGTCGGATTCTTATATTGTAAATACCTTACGTTCCAAATTTCAAGTCATTCTGTTAATTGGGAGATGAGAGATATCGTGTACACAGACATACATACACTCATACACACACACACACACACACACACACACACACACACACAGACGCACACATACAGACCAATACCCAAAAAACACTTTTTTGGACTCAGGTGACCTTGAAACGTATAGAAATTTAGAAATTGGGGTACCTTAGTTTTTCTCGGAAAGCAATACTTTCCTTACCTATGGTAATAGGGCAAGGAAAGTAAAAATAATCTCAATAGGACTTGTTCTGCAGAAGAAAACTGTAACTCTATACACACCATAACTGGACTCTGTTTATCGAGTTTTGCAACGTGAGAAATTTTGGATGGAGAGTTGTTCATCACAGTTCATAGAATAAGTTGAGACCAGCTTATTTGAAATAAACCTTCACAATTTTCAATTCATTATTCCTGGACCGAAAATCAAGTGACAAAGCAGTGTGTGATTACATAACCATAACTTTTGGACAACATTAACATTTTTATCAAAATTTTTGGAGAGAAATAGTACAGGCTCAGCCTAGTTTTTCCTCCAATGTCATAATTGTATTATGATTATAGTGTTTTATACAATAAATGAATAAATAAAATGAATAGAAATTCCATACGTCGAGGCTTGTGAAACATTTATGCGTAACCAGACTCCTGAATCATTTCAATATTTATTACTTTATTTGGTAGTTGAACCAATAGGAAAATAGTAAAACCACTGACTCACACTGAAAACAAATCCGAAATTTTAGAATATTTAAAATTCCTGGTACATATTTATTTATATATTACATTCTGTACAAATACTTAAAATGAGGAAAGGCACAACAGGCTCATGCCCAAAACTGTCCCATTTCCAATTTATACTATACTGTCCAAATAAAAATGTTGTTATGTCATATATGGATCCAGATGAGTTCACTGCGGCGAATCGATCGATAGATGATATTTTCGTACGGTTTGGGACGTTGTTAGGAGTTGAATTTTTCAGGTGGTGTTGAGGAAACGTTGGGAAGGGTTTCATGTTGTTGGGACCACGTGCTACAAATTTTGCGCCATTGTCATGACAGCAGATGAAAGATGGGGACATCGACATGATACAGAAACGATTAATCAAACAAAATGACGCTATACAAGATACTCCCTGAAGAAGAGTGATATTTTCTTGTAAAAATTCCTACTAGACGTATGAATAAAAACGCTTCAGGTTTGTAAACGAGATAGGTTTGTAAACCTAAGTACGACAACCACATACAATCACAGAATATCAAGAACTGAGAGTTTCTATTAATATCTTGCGGTCGTTCATTTTCAAACCTGCGCATGTTTTTCTAATTTTATTTTTTATTTATAATTTTTACAAAGTAGCACTGATTGGGAGAGAAAACCTAAGGATACTCCTTGTACTATTTCTCTCCCAAATTTAGATAACATTTTAAATATCCGAAATAGGGTTATGGTTTCACTTTTCTAAAATCTAGTCCAGTTGAAAAAACAACGAAAACTAAGAATTTTAAACTTTGGCGGTTTTTTATTCATTCATTTCATTTATCAATACAATTACAAATAATTCAGCAACGACTGGGGAAAGAGCAACAGACTCTGCCCAAAACTGCTCTTCTTCCAAATTTTTTTAACAGTAATACAGTATTTCCAAAAGATATAAGTTAAATTTCACTTTCAAGAGTTTCAATAGATAAGAACCATACGAAAATGTACATTTTTCACTAGATTAGATCATCAAATTAGGCTTAAAAAGCTATAAGATATAGATGTGATGACGAGTAAGTCGGAAAAATTGGTCTCATGAATTAGGAAGTATGAATTGGATAATTAATTGATAAAATATCGGGGCACCGAGCTTTGCTCGTTAACTATTTATTGACTTTTGATAAACCGAACACAATTCTTTAAAATGATTGGGGAAGGCACAGCCCAAAACTGTTTCTTTCCCGAATTTTGATTTATACACTATAAATAGTCCAGAAAGTAAGTTATGTTCCATACACTTGAATTCAGGTTCAATTTTCTGTTCAAACATATGAAAACAAAAAAAAATATAATTTAGGTATAATAAATAATTTTAAAAATTTAAATTTTTTTACTTTTTGGACTATAAATAGTCCAGAAAGTAGGTTATGTTCCATACATTTGAATTCAGGTTCAATTTTCTGTTATATATATAGCGTATGGCATTTTGACACATTTACCTCTCAAATATGAATTATGCGCTCAATTATAATAATTGATTGTCATTAAATTAAAAAAGTCAAAATATAAAACTATGCAAATGGAGAGAGCCAGTAGTTTTATTAACATAATTATCAAAAGATAAAACTAGACATATTATAAAGCTAAGTCCAAATCAGCCAACCATTCAAGAGCTGCTGGTACAGCATTCACAAAATCCTCAACGGCATGGGGATACAACCTGACAGGACAGACCTCAGTTATATGTTTCAAAGTTTGTTTTGGAGCTCCACAGTCACATTCAGGTGATGGAATGATCCCCCATTTATGCAGACTGTCCCCACATACACCATGCCCTGTTCGCACCCTGTTTAATCCCTTCCAAAGGTGACGGGGAATTATTGTATTCGTTCTAGCTCAGAAGTTCTTCTCTCCAAGTAACATCTTCAATATCTCTTATAGAAGCTAGAAGCGCCTCCACGTGGTGCGCCTGGATACCCAAATGCAGGATGGAGACCGGCATTTGGGGAACTAAATCGAATACATGACCGCCATAGCGGACAGGCAAGAAGATCTGCCATTGGGATGTTTGTTCCTGGGACACATCCTTTTAACCCCTGGGCGGGAGTTTTGGTGAAGGTTTTTGGTTGGCAGTGATCAGCAATATATGAGCATTTAATTTTTGTTTGTTGACTGCTGCGTTTTTTGTGGTGCAATCTAGCTCGCGTCCGTGACATTGTTACACGTGCATCCTTGGTTCATACTAAATGAGCTAGAACTGCTGGCGGCCAGACTTATCTTAGGATCTCCTGGCCAGTTTGACACATCAAATGGAAATTTTCTGTTTAAACATTTGAAAACAAAAAATTTATAATTTAGATTATATTATACAAACCAAATTGAATAACAGAATAACACTCACTAATCACTTGAAATTGTCATATAATGATCAACTTTGAAAATTATGATATACTCTAGTTCAGAGGGATTATCATGTCATGTCAACAAATCAGATTATGTTGATCAAATCGATTGAATTGTCTAGCTAGATAAAATTTCTCGCTGATTGATTATGATTACACAGCTGGAAATAGTTCTGTCTCTCTCCCACACAGGCACACGCATCTTCTGCTATCGAGAGACGACGAAATTATCATCTGTTTTCCAAGGATGAATTATCCTTTTAATGTCGTTCAGCGAGTTTTCCAAAGAATGAGACCTAGTGCAATCGAATCTTTATATCATAAACCTACTATGTTCCAAATTTCGTAAAAATCGTTAGAGCCGTTTTCGAGATCCGTAAAACATAAATAACCAGATATAAGAATAACCAGATATAAAATAACCAGATATATAAATACAGAAATTGCTCTCTTAATATAATAGGATAAGGCAGTCTTCACATGAGAGTAATATTGACTGCAATAAAGTCAGAATGCGTCAAGAATCAGAATACTGAAAATTGTATGTTTGATCAACATTGAACGATAAATTAAAAATAGAAATCACTGAAAGTAAAAACAAAATAAAACTGTTACAACTGGGAATGAGAGTTGATTAAAATATTTTTAAATGTATTATATGGAATGATATGATTAAATGTATTTGTATGTTTCATTAGAATTAATATGAATGAGGAATCGCTGAAATTTATGTTATACTGACACAAATAATTATTTCCATTCTATATATTTATCGGATGGCAGTTTCACCTCTACTTGTCTCGGTGATGATCCTGAAATTGGCCATAAAGTAGTGGCAGATAAGCCAGCAATCGATTGAATAGCTGTCCTGTGTCAACACACTGGTCAACTATTTTCTCAGTAAATAGAAATGCTACCGTCCTTTGCAGCACTCTTATGGCCTTCAATCTCGTTCAGCACGACTGATCCACTCAATAAAAACATGTCCCTTCAGGAGAAAAATTTCTTCACCAAGTAAGTAATTGAGTGAGTAATGTTTTCACTCCAACGTGATTAAAAGAAAGAAAATATTGTTCTAGACTCTAGTTCGTCTTACTGCAGATTATTCCATTTATTATGATCTGGAGCAGAAGAGAATGCAATTAATAATAATTCTTAAAGAATTCTGCTATTATGAGACTGAACCAAGATAGAATAAAACTAAGCCAATTACGTTATGAATTGGCTAAAAAATTTCTTGATTGAGAGAGAATTTTTTATTTTCTTACATGAAATAACTGGCAGAGCCATCTCAATTGAACTGTTGATTTACAAATGCACCCGTACAACAATTATTGGTTAAACAATACACCTTTGACTGACTGCAATGAATAAGATCCATATTACGAGATCAGATGGAAACATTTACGAATTTTAAAGGTGCATACAGACTTTCGCTCTGCTCTGCAACCGAACGTCACTCGAGCAGAGCGATTGATGATCGACCGGGGAGCAAGAGTGGAACGCGAGAAGAGCTAACATCTCCGTAACGTTCATGATCGGTGCGTGTACAGAGCGGGGGCGGAACGAGGGCGGAGCGTGCGCGGAGCAGATTGGAGGCGCGTATATCTGTACGCAGCTTAAAGAGAATGTAAGTACGCGTCCCGTAGCTTTGCCTACATGACTTTGAAACAGCATATATAGGCAAGTTATGGTTCGCGGGGTAATATTCCTACTTTTAAAAAACATACGCTCCAGAGTACCTGGATCCCTAGATGGAGGAAGCTCCCTACAGATGTTCCATGTTTTTGAACGTGTAGTATTGTAGTCTAGTTGCGCTCCGCCGATAGGCAAAGCTACAGGACCCGGAATTTAAGATGGATTGACTGGGTACGTTAAATATAAATGGTCCTTGAAAAGCTTCCCAAAAATTGTTCAAGTCTCTATAATTGAATCATTATTAATTTATTTTCCGGGCTCCCTGGAACCTAGTCTTACGAGGTTGAACTTCGAATAGAACAATTAAACTCAATGGATCAGAAAATTTGGTTGTATTGTGATTCATTGGTGTTTTTTTTTCATAATGAATTAATATGAATGAGGAATCGCTGAAATTTATGTTATACTGACACAAATAATTATTTTCATTCTATATATTTATTGGATGGGAGTATCACCTCTACTTGTCTCGGTGATGATCCTGAAATTGGCCATAAAGTAGTGGCAGATAAGCCAGCAATCGATTGAATAGCTGCTGTCCTGTGTCAACACGCTTGTCAACTATTTTCTCAGTAAATAGAAATGCTACCGTCCTTTGCAGCACTCTTATGGCCTTCAATCTCGTTCAGCACGACTGATCCACTCAATAAAAACATGTTCCTTCTGGAGAAAAATTTCTTCACCAAGTAAGTAATTGAGTGAGTAATGTTTTTACTCCAACGTGATTAAAAGAAAGAAAATATTGTTCTAGACTCTAGTTCGTCTTACTGCAGACTATTCCATTTATTACGATCTGGAGCAGAAGAGAATGCAATTAATAATAATTCTTGAAGGATTGTGCTTTTAAAAGACTGAACCAAGATAGAATAAAATTATGCCACTTTTTATGGATTGGCTAAGAAATTTCTTGATTGAAATACTGGGTGTCTATAAATGAATATCGGGGTTTTAACGCTTTATAAGATTTATTACATTATACTTACAGTTATTAATGATATGTCAAATGAAAGTGCAACTCAAACAGTTTTATATACAAGCTTACAAGTGTTCTATGTGAGCACCATTTGACACACGGCACACATCAAGTCTATAGCGAGTTCTTCCCAAACGTTGAGTAGTGTGTCTTCTGTAATTGTTGCAACAGCTGCTTCAATTCTCTTTCGTAATTCAAGGAGGTCAGCTGGTAACGGAGACACATACACACGATTCTTGATGAAACCCCAAAGGTAAAAATCGCATGGCGTTAGGTCGGGTGACCGTGGAGGCCACGCATAGCAAGCTCTGTCATTGGGCCACTTGCGGCCAATCCAGCGGTCGGGTACAGTTACGTTCAACCAATCGCGTACTTCGTTATGCCAGTGAGGTGGCGCATCATCTTGCTCACCAACGAACAAAAACTGTTTGAGTTGCTCTTTCATTTGACATATCATTTATAACTGTAAGTATAATGTAATAAATCTTATAAAGCGTAAAACCCCGATATTCATTTATAGACACCCGGTATTATATTTTTACATAAAATTACTGGCAGAGACATCTGAATTGAACTGTTGATTTACAATTGCACCCGTACAACAATTATTGGTCAAACAATGCACTATTGACTGCAATCTCCATTTTTGCAACAAAGTCAAGGAAAGGTTATAGAGGGAAAAGTTTGGAAGACAATTTTTGACCCCGCAGTTCTGTTTAGGGTAGTAAGGAGGTGAACATATAAAAAAATAGAGAACTCAATGCTTTATGAACTCATAATCAGCATGGATTTTTCCCATCGATTTTAAAAAGTTATAAGAGCAAAAATAGAAAAAAATTGATGGCAAATGTATTCTATTCAAAAATGTCACATCTTCTCAAGAGCGGATATCTCGAAAACTAGAGAAGATATAAAAAACTTGTAGAATGAATATTGTGGGGAATTATGTGAGCTTTAATTTGCTATATGACAGTCAAGTCCTTAGGATACAGAGTTTTTGAGTTTCATGCGAGAAACCAAAAAATGGTACCTTCAAACCACCTCCACCCCCTTAGCACAAGGGGTAGGGGTGGGGACTTTTGATATGTTTACATCCTTACTACCCTAAACAGAACTGCGGGGTCAAGAATTGTCTTCCAAACTTTTCCCTCTATAGCCTTTCTGGACTAATAATTCCAGGCCTGTTTCAAATTCTTCAAGATTCCACTCAGTCAAGTATTCAGTTTGTCAAGTTTAAAATAGACCCTTGCGGAGCACGGGTTACCTGCTAGTCGTTAATAAGATTTAGTTTCATTCATTGAATCAAATCTTGATAATTAATTTCTATTCAAAGCACACTATCCTCAATAATAGTCTTTATCATAGATAATGCACGGTTATGAAAGTTTGTGAAAGGGGTGGAGCACTTGGAACTTGCAACCGTACCCTTCTCAGGCGGAAGATCCAGAGTCCCCCTTTTGGGCCCGAACACACAAACAGCGCTTGCTTGACTCCACGGTCACGTGTGTTGCCACAATGCACTGAATCGTTTGGACGTGTTCCTCTGTTGGCCGAGTTCTGATTGGCACCTGCTGCATCGTAATATTAGTCTTCAATCCGTTCTCATTCTACGCAGCTGAACATCCTCAGCCACAGCTTACCCTTAATTTGAATGCAACAAGATGCAAACTTTAGTATTGTATAATAATATCGTTTTGAGATATTTATGAACAAAAAATCAAAACTCAGTCAAAGTGACTAGTTTCAAGATTGTTAACAAAACAATCAATTTCCAGATTTTGAAAATCGTTCGATCCATTAGTAAATGCAAAGAAGTGAACTCCTACTCCTCTGAAGCACACCAAAGTAATTTTCGATCATTTTTGATCACCTATAACTCTGGATCGTCTGCCCATCAACTATCCACAACGATTTATTTGTTCATCAAAACTTTCTTGTTCTGATCAATAAGATGAAACAACTACAGGTTTCCACAACTGATTTCAAATTGATTTAATATTCACAACTACATTATCTTTTTTCTTTAGGCTACTTTTGAATATATCAAGTGATAATCAATTAATTTATCAAAATTTGGGAATGGAATAGATTTGGGCCAAGCCTGTTGTTTCTTCCTAATCATATTTATATGATTATTTATATATTTACTGTGATTCTGTCCACGAATAAATAAATAAATAAATAATGGCATTATAAAGCCGAAACATGTTGTGACTAAATAATTTTAGAAAGAGTACTTAGATTTCTATTAAATTTTTCTTTTTTGTTGATTTATCAAAGATTGACATTGGTTTAACAACTGAAACCGGTCTTTCTAGATTTCGATAAATCTGTGGTTTTTGAAAACTTCTTAGTATTCTTATTTAATATTTCTATTTTTATTTATATTACAACTACATTTATACAAGATGAAACTGAATTTCTTCTGAGATAATTCAAATTCAATAAACAATAGCAATACTATCCTTCCAACAGTTGAAAATCAAGAAGATATAAGGCCATATTACTGATTTAAAAGCATAAGGTGTAAAATTTCAAGTCATGATTGGCATGAAATTGCTGAAATTACACTTAGCTGGATTTGTTTACCATTCATAAAGCCAAAGTTATAGGTGATCAACAATAATCAAAAATTACTTTTGAGTGCTTTAGTGGATTAGTAAATTCTTTACATTTACTAATGGGTCGAACTATTTTTCAAAATCTGGAAATCAATTTGTTTGGTTTACCATATTAAAACTATAGTCACTTTGACTAATTGTTAATTTTTTGTTCATATATCTCAAAACGATATTATTTTACAATAATGAAGTCTTCCAGAGAAGTCCTTAGTTACTTTCTATACTAGCACCCTATATTTGGAGACCTATTAATTCTATATTTGAATACTTATATTAAAGCTCATTCCATTGATATGGTTGAAGTAAATGAGTCCTGGTTCATCATCAGATAATTTATTGAAATACTTACTGAAACTTGCAAACATATCTTAGTAGATTCAGAAATTAGGAAACTTGACGCACGTCAAGTGCGATATTATTGAAGACTTATTGTTAAATTGTTAATTTTTTGTTCATATATCTCAAAGCAATATTATTTTACAATACCGTACCAAAGAAGTCATCAGTTACTTTCTATATTAGCACCCTATATTTGGAGACCTTTTAATCCTATATTTCAAGACTTATATTAAAAATCATTCCACTGATTACATAAAATGATTTGATTGGAGTAAATGAGTCCTGGTTCATCATCAGATAATTTATTGAAATACATACTGAAACTTGCACACATATCTTAGCAGTTTTTGTGTAGTTGAGAAGTTGATATTGTGGTAATTATGTGGTAAGTGGTAATTATGACAAACAGTTTATCAGAGATTGACAATGGTGTAACAACCGAAACCGGTCTTTCTAATTATCAATAAATCTGCGGTTTTTGTCAATTTCTTAGTCTTTTTATTAAATATTTATTTAATATCTTGGTACATTCAGATATTAGGAAACTTGACGCACGTGTGGGATTAACAGAACTTCTATCTGCTCTGAAACGTTATCATTAGGATTTCCGATCAAGACAAACAACGTTATAGGAGGGTTGAATGATTCCATCATTTCTATTTGAATGTATTCAAAGTTCATGCGGTGGGGCGGGTTTGATTTGAGGCGTATTCGTCAGAATTTGATGTCTGATGGCTCGTTAAAACTGATTTATGACTTGATGTGAACCCTTCAGCAGGGTTCGATCTGACTTATTAGGTAGGTCAAACTGGGGGAAAGTGTTAGATGCTGGTCTTGGTGGTTGAGGAGGGGACGGGGAGGGTTGATAGCCATGCGAGGGGATTGTAGAAGAGGGATGAGAAGGGGTGAGTAAGGAAAAGGAAGTGTTGTGATAAGGCGCCTTAGACAAGCGGTCAGGTATTTATAGTTGCCCGGTGATAACCACTAATGCATGGCAAGTTCGCATGCAAATCCTAAACCCCTCTCAGGTCCTCAATCCTGGCTCCCCACCCCCTCAAAAAACAACACCCCTACCTCTTCGGGCTGTCGACAGACCCACAATTACTTCTGTCCTCCCTTATTAATTTACCTCTAATACAGACTTCCTTATAATAAAAGTCAGGTTCTATTTTATTCACCGTGGCACTCTTTAATTTATTGTGGTTGCAAATTACCCCCCAAAGTGTGCAAGAACTCTATTTGTTTTATAAGGATTTCCTTTAGTCTGCACGCTCAAGCTCCAGGGCTTTGAACGCTCGTGCTTCGAGGAACGTTGGACCTTTACAGTCGTCTCATTACAGATTGAGTACACTAAAAAGACTATCAGATTGCTCTACAATAAATAAATTTCGAATTGTACTCAACATACACTGAACAATAAATAAAATTTACAATTGTATTTCATAAATATTCTGGACAAATCAAAAATTGAGAAGTGTTATTGTTACAAATGATATTTATTATTATCAAATGATTTCAATACATTAGTTACCAGAACGTTAATAACAGTCTAGTCTTGAATGTATTAAAATAAAGATGGTTGGTTGATATGAAGAGTATTATTTATTCAATATCTAACATGGCACAGTCGAAAATAAAATAACAAGAATAATTTATATGAATTATTAAGTGTTCAAGTGAGAAGTGATAGCTCAATATTGAAAATGGAATTCAACAAACCAGGTATGCTAGTATAATTGGGATATACACCTTCACAGCTTCTTAATAGCAGACATATAAGAACAAGATTCCTATACCACATTACGCATTGAATCCAAAAATTGTACCTAATGAGATAATCGACAAGATGGCAAAGAATCAATCGATTCAAAAACTTTACTATGATCATAATGTATCTAAAAACACCGAAGGTGTTGTAGTTGGAGAGGAGATATATATGCAGAATATTCATAACAAAGAATGGGAAAAAGGAAGAATAATTGAGAAATTACCACAACCACGTTCATTTCTGGTTAGAAACAATAATGGCGGTGTTCAGCGAAGAAACACAATTTATATACGAAAAATAAAAAGGGGAATATAGGATAATAATATATGACTAATATAAAGTCTTAAAGAGGGAGATGTTACAAATGATATTTATTATTATCATATGATTTCAATACATTTTATAAACAGTTTAGTCTTGAATGTATTAAAATAAGATGGTTGGTTGATATGAAGAGTATTATTTTTAATACTCTTCATATACTCATAACAGTTGTTATGTTTGAAAACTAGTGTACATTACCGTATAATACTGTTGGAAATACATACCGTTTATAGTGTATTAATACTTGATTGATTTCATGTTTGACAATGAGTTTATAAGTCAATGTATTTAGGAAGAGTTGCAATTGGACACAACTTGACAGAAAAAAATGTTGACATAATATCTCTGAAATGGGGAGAAAAGTGATCTAGTCACATAAATCACAAACGTTGCAGAGAGGCTCTGCTATTTACTATTAATTTATTCTTTATTGATTCATACAATAAGTACATCATTAAAATGATAGGGAGGGAAAAAATCTGGTGTGACGCACTCACAAAACTTTCCTTGCCGTTATGAAAATTGATCACCTGACGCTAGTGTTCCCGCGCATCTCAAGTCTACTATTCAAAGATTTGAGCCAGCTGGTGACAGGGCGATAACGCTGGAGACACAAGAGGTCTGCTATCTCTTCATAATGAATCATTTAATAGAATCAACAGTTGCCAACAGTCTGCAATTGGATAATCATATTTTCTCGAATTTCGAGCTTATTTTCAATTTTAGGTGAAAATCTTACTGGATATTAATTGTAAAGATTCTCATGCTCAATCTTTTCCACTCGAAATTTTTCTTTCAAATTGTATTTGAAGCCTGATAATAGATAATTTAAAATCAAACTTTGCATAGATCCTAAAATTTTTACAGACATGGGACTTGTGGCAGTTGATGGAGCTTATCGATGACTATTGTGGGTATAACTTTAATAAAAATCGTTGGAGCCGTTTTCGAGAAAATCGCGAAAACCCCTGTTTTCGACAACATTTTCGCCATTTTAACCGCCATCTTGAATCGCATTTGATCGAAATTGTTCGTGTCGGATCCTCATATTGTAAGGACCTTAGGTTCCAAATTTCAAGTCATTCCGTTAATTGGGAGATGAGATATCGTGTACACAGACGCACATACACTCATATACACACACACACACACACACACACACAACACACACACACACACACACCACACACACACCACACATACAGACCAATACCCAAAAACCACTTTTTTGGACTCAGTGGACCTTGAAACGTATAGAAATTTAGAAATTGGGGTACCTTAATTTTTTTCGGAAAGCAATACTTTCCTTACCTACCTATGGTAATAGGGCAAGGAAAGTAAAAAAAAAGGTAACCTTGTGCTATTTCTCTATTGGGATATGGTTGCAGAGGAAATATAAAAGCATAGTTTTACAGCAAAGTGAAGCTATCTTTTCACAAGTTTTTGGTTCGCAGGAATAGAAAAACTGTGGCGTTATTTCACTCATCACCTTCACTACACCATACCGTTGTGCATGAACTGCGAAAAAACTAAAGAGTTCACCTCAGCTTGTGAAAGGTGAGCGCCCAATCGCACTTGTTTCAATGTTGAAACGGTCTTTGACAGCTGTCATGCGAGTAAACATTTCGCAAGAAAATGTTTCATTCCCTAAATATCCATAATGCGGCAGAAATGCGCCCCAGCGCTGTGCACCCCCTCGGAGCGTGACAGACAGTCACTGGTTCAGGCAGTCGAGATGCAGCTTGCATAACCAATTTGCTCCCTTCATATAAAAACACTGGACGTTTTGCTGTCTGTAAAAAATCCTCTTCTCTTCCATAACTTCACAGAAGTTATTTTCAGTCAGGGCTTCCTACTTGTTTCTAACCTGTACATCGAAACTCACGCCAATGTTCCCGTTCTATGAGAAAAGGAAAAATCAACTCGATTCTACATCGGAGATAGAACTATTCAATTAAGTTAGCGTTCAAAAATGAGGCTAGAATACTACCAAAATAATTGAAAGTAACATGACATTTGACACTAAACTGTCATGAAGTAAGTCATAATTTAATCAAATTAAGCTAACTTTATTCAAATCAACACAACACACAAAAGAAATCAATATACAAAATAAAAACCAATTTCTAATAAAATACAAAAAAATCAGGTGTAGCGCACTCACACAACTTTCCTTGCCGTTATGAAATTAATCACCTAACGCTAGTACTTGAGCGCATCTCGAGTCTACTTATAAACAAAGATCAGAACCAGCTGGTGACAGGACAATAACGCTGGAACCATACGAGGTCTGCTATCTCTTCGTAGTGAATCATTTAATAGAATCAACAATTGATTGGGTGCTCTAGAATAAATAAAGGGGGAAAAATAAAAAATACCTAGCCGACTATGGTTTCTCATGTAATAGAATGGTAGAAGGTATAAAAGAAAGGAATGATAGGCGAAGAGGAGCGAGAAAGGGAAGAATGGAGAAAGAGATAGGGAAAAGAGAGAAAAAAAATTATGAGCAAACTTTTCAAGCGAGTCCACTTCTAACAAATATATCTGAAGCGATTACTTTGCAATCAGCAGGAATCTCGAGCCTGAAACGTCGATATGGATTAAAAAGTTACTGTAGGTCACAATAATTTAATTGGGACACAAATTTCAACTACACAACAGTAGCTTTCTCTGCAATGAACGGTTAAAAAATGTATTGGGAACTATTGAATTTGTATTGATCGGTTCCTATTTATTGGGAGTGAAAAGAACTTGATAAATTATGATGTTTTATGACTTGATGATTAAAATGTGTTTGTGTTACATGAAGGTCGATCACGATCGCGAACTGCACTAAACTTTTTGTGTAGTTGAGAAGTTGATATTGTGGTAATTATTCATATTAAATGAAAAAGACTAAGAAATTGACAAAAAAAAACACAGATTTATTGATACTCAGAAAGACCGGTTTCGGTTGTTACACCATTGTCAATCTCTTATAAACTCTCAGAGTTTATACAGAGTTTACACTCAGTTTATCAGAGATTGACAATGGTGTAATAACCGAAACCGGTCTTTCTAAGTATCAATAAATCTGTAGTTTTTTGACAATTTCTTAGTCTTTTTTCATTTAACGTTTTTCGAAATTTAATTCTAACTTGACTATGACAATGACTACGACTACGCCCCTTTTCGGAAAGCCAATTTTCTGACTCCAGCTGTTTTAAGTCTAGAACTTAGGCGGGATGCACACCGGAGAAACGCATTTCGTGAAGCCCTCTTTCATGAAACTTGTTTCATGCAATAAGTTTCACTCGCGCATGCCTTCAAAAGAAACGTTCCCTGCTCAATCTTATCAGTCGATTGCGTGCAACTTTTGTTTCACGTTTCCTGAAACTTTTTTCACGAAACGCGTTTCCCCGGTGTGCATCCCGCCTTAGCTATAATATTATCCCGAGCTCGGAAACCGACCCCTTAATGTTTACACGGAATTTGAAAGAAATCAGTATTTTAATATGCATACAATATCAATTTGTCATAAAAATCCGGTCACATCTGAATTTTAATATGACTCTTGAGATAGCTATAAGCTGCAGCATATGGAAATTCCAACAACTGTTCAGTGTTTATTGGGAAAGTTTTTCACTTGCTCTGAAAATGAACTGGTGGAATTTGGATGAGCCAATAGGGCACAGCGATACATCATCGCTGCAGAAGCGAGCGGCACCGGCAAAAATTCGACACCGTAATCCAAATTCGGCAAAGTTTTAATGGGATGAATCGAATGGAAAGCAAACAAAAAACTGGTCCGAATGTGTGTGTGTTTCGATATGGAAGATCAATATGGAGTTGGCTTCATTCTGAAACGTTTATGACGTTCTTTCTGGTTGGAATTTGCCGAGCTAGGTGTGTTGGGGTGGGGGAGGGGTTGCGTACACAGCACGTACAGACGAGTGAGTCGGAATACGTGTTGACAGAAGCCACGCTACGGCGCGAGGATTATTGGCGAGTTCGAGCTCTCTGGATGACTCACCTCGCCTGACGCGCTGTTGCTTAATTGAGGCGTGCACGGCCGCTCCACGGCATCTCTCTCTGGTGACTCGCGTTCTTTTCAAGCATCACTGATCGACTAACTTTTCTGTATCAACCAACCCATCTATTCCACTACCCAACACTAAACTATTACAATTTTGATACGCACATTGCATTAGAAATGTTCTTATTCCTGGAATATTAATCACGTACCAAATTACAAAACTGCTATTCCTGGTTTTATCACATTTCAGATATGCAATTAGAAATGTTCTTGTTCTTGTAATATTAATTAACCACGTATCAAATCAGAAATTTTTCTGTAGCACCCAGCCAACCTATTCCACTCCCCAACACATCAAACACTGAACTGTTACAATTTTGATCACACATCGCATCAGAAATGTTCTGATTAATCATGTATCAGATTATTTATCTTCTTATTTCTGGGACTTGACACATTTTCAGATATCGAATTGGAAATTTTCTTGTAATATTAATCATCTGTAACATTAATCACGTATTCACATATCAAACTAGAAACTTTATTTTTCCTGGAGTTTTTCTCATATTAGGATATGAGATTGGAAGTTTTATTGTTTCTGGGATTTATCACATTCTTGGACAATAAATTTTGAAATGTTATTATTTCTGGAGACTACCACTAATTCAGAAAGGAAATGAGATGTTTGTTCCTGAAAATTATCATTAATTCAGAAATGGGGAAGATGAAATTCTGCTTGATAATGGATCTATTCTATGAAGTATATATTGTTCGAAATGATGAATTTATTCTGTAGAGTATTATTTTTGTACTACTGATCAAACGGTTGAACAGACTATATGAAAATCTGTGCATTAAGCATTCGGATAGAATTATTGTATACATGTATGCTAACTCTTATTTGGTTAGAACAGAACAGTCAGGGCGATATGTAGATGTCAGCTCGCTAGCGTTCTCTATATCTAATATAGGGAGGGACCGGGCTTCGCTCTGGAGTAAAAAAAAAAACAAAAAAAATTATTACGAAATAAGACATTATAATAATATGTTCTACCTAATCACAGTAAATTGAGATTAATTCCCAGAAGAATGCAAAAATTTCTCTCACAAAGGCCCAGTTGCATAAAAGCCGGTTAAATTTTAATCCTGTTTAACTTCACGTGAACCAAATCAGAGAAGACCATTTCAAAAAGATGGATCTACTGGAATTAATCAGGATTGAAAATAACCCGGCTTTTTTGCAACCGGCACTAAGTACATGATTGAATGATTACAAAAGTTCAACAGCTGAGTCATAATTTTGACACAGTCCCACACACATGAACTCGCTCACTCACTTCTATCAGACGACGAAATAATTATTATCAGCTGTTTTCCCAAGGATGAATAATAATTATATTTCTAATGTCCTTCAGCGTGTTTTCCCAGGGATGAGACCTGTTGCAATCGAATCTTTATATTATAAACCTACTATGTTCTGAATTTCGTGAGAATCGTTAGAGCCGTTTTCGAGATCTGGTGGAATACAAACATATAAACAGAAGTTGCTCGTTTAATAGTCTAGGCTTATAAATCTATATCAATGACATTGCACAGCTGTTTAGTAGAATCGATCTTTACCGCGACTTACTCGTTCTGTTTGCACCTTTATTGTTCATCTTGAAAGAAATCTTTCCGTTAACAACTCAATCTATGCACTCTATACTCTCCAGTTGGGAAGTAAACATATTCAACTTATAATGCTGAATAAAAAATTCCATACAATCTTTACACTTTACAGTACGTGACTGAATTCGTTCATCTTCTGAGCCCGACCAGAAATTCCAACTTACTCACTAAACACTACTCAAACTTTAGCAGCGAAAAGCGTCTCTCATATTATCAACAGTTAGATAGCCATCAATTCTATCGATATCAAACGTCAATCAAAGTTTCCAACTACAGGTGTTCAATTAGAAAACTGATTTATCATCTTTCTGGAAACTCGCCGTTCTTTACATGTGTCCTGCAAATAGTACGTGTACGGCGGGTTGCATTCTGCGCCTGGTTTCCTTAGGCACGATACTCTGAACGGAGAAATATCAGCTGTATGTTTAAACCCCATATGAAACACATTATGATTAATGCAACCATATCTACAAGTGAACGTGGTTTAGCGTTTATCTTAGTGTTAGCATATAGCCCTTAGTAGGATGTAATATGTTTGACTATCGGAACAAAATACAGTAGGAACACACTTTTTCTGTACTTAAAGATAACCTTGATGGGATTACCTATATTGGGATAACCTAGATGGGATTGGAATTTACAGATTAACAAATATTCTGTTCTCCCAATAAAAAAGAGGGCTATAGCTTATTACTATGAAAAATAGATTACAATTCCGGAACAAGTTTATTTCAGTTTGCACAAAAATCTCCTAACGTTTCTCGTTGAAATGTTCCTTAAGGTACGCACAGATTTACGCGCCGCGAACACGAGAAATTTAGGTTCAACTCACACTTACGCGACTCTAGTCGAGAGCATGTGTTTCCAAATGGTGACACTCAGACCAGTCGATTCTAGTCTCCGCGACGTCACCATTTGAAAACACATGCTCTCGACTAGAGTCGCGTAAGTGTGAGTTGAACCTAACTTTTTATCAGCTGATTATATCTGCATTTGTACAGAAACGGTAAGATACAGATATAAAAAGATTGGCATCAGCTGATTAAAAGTGAATTGCTCGTGTTCGCGGCGGTGAATCTGTACGCACCTTTATAATATGTTTGAGTTCAACAAGAAATGATTATGCTCACGACTTAGCAAATGATTAGGCAAGGCGCACTCCAGTTAGTCAAGAAGACAAGACAAGACATGATCAGACATGTTTAGTCACAATACTTCACATAGTTGCTTATGACGCAACTCATACTGATTAGGCTAGGCACACATCAGTTAGCCAAGACAAGACAAGACATGATCAGAAAAGTTTAGTCACAATACTTCACATAGTTGCTTATGAAGATATGTCTAATTGCAATGACTAATCAGTGTGTGTTGCGTCATAAGCAACTATGTGAAGTATAATAATTAACATTATTTCTTCATTGTAAATATCAGTCTACTCTACACTTCATTCAATAAATACTACTTAGGCTAGGCACACATCAGTTAATCAAGACAAGACAAGACATGATCAGACACGTTTAGTCACTATACTTCACATAGTTGCTAATGAAGACATGTCTAATTGCAATGACTTGAGCTAGGCACACACCGATTAGTCAAGACATGACAAGACATGATCAGTCACAATACTTCACATAGTTGCTTATCACGCAACACAGACTGATTAGTCATTGCAATTAGACATGTCTTCATGAGCAACTATGGGGAGTATTGTGACTGAAAGTGTCTGACCATGTTTTGTCTCGTCTTGACTAACTGGTGTGCGCCTAGCCTAAGTAGTATTTATTGAATGAAGTATAGAATAGACTGATATTACCAAATAAGAAGATGTTAACGATTGGGATTTTGCAATTTTACCGATTCAGCAAGAAAACTTTTCAAAGCTAATATTTTTCTATTTTTTTTATATTGCCGCGACGCAAAGCCAACCAGTTTTCAAAGCACAAAGAAATAAGCCCTTTCTCGAAAGAGTGGAGTACTCAAGCAAAGATGAAAACACTGTCAGAGATGATGGAATCGACTTATTAACTTTTACAAAACAAACTCTCGATGAAGTTATCCATTGGAAAGTTTTCAAAGGACGAGAAAAGTTTCTCTCATGGCTATCCTATTTTTCGTTCTGCACAACTAAACAGCAGCGGGGCAAAAATCACGCGCCGAAGAAATGAAATTATCAGATACTGAAATAATTCAAGTTCTCCAGGAAGCTGCAAACTGCTCGTTAGTTAATTAACTAGACACATCGATCAATAAGGGTAAATTAGCAACTCGAGTTGCACAAGTACTTATTATTATTATTAGCGTTTGGCTTTGAATGGGTGGGGAGACCCAAGGGTAGTTCCACCTCGCTGTATATAGTCCAAAGTTCCCTAATGGGAAACCGGACACTAAGGTTATAGTGAGCACAATACTTTAAAATTACACTTTTCACTTCTAAATAAAGTTCATTTTGATGTTGAAAAGTCCAAACATGTACAAAATCGAAACAAAACACAAAACCACTAAGCCAAATTTAGAAAATATTAAATTTAGACAATAGATTTTAGAGTCGAAAATTTATATCACGCTACAATTTTGCCATATGGCAACCATGGCACAAATACTTACCACCATAGACAAGCTGCAACTTTACACCCAGGAGAACATATATTTCAGTTCATTATGACTACTATTTCAATTCTGAGATGTAATCATTTTCATTTAATTTCATTTGGATTGAAAGTAACCTGGTTGAATGGATGTGGCATTACATGCTATTTAAGCCGTGTCTACACTGAAAAAATGTTCGACAAACATGTTTGTTGAAAAAGTTTGGGCAAATTTTATTATGTTTGACAAACAATGTTTGCCCGTGGCCAGTGTGGACGCATCACCAAACAAAATATTTGTAAGTGGGAAGAACAGGTTGTATGTTCTACAGCTATTTCCCAGCTGTAAACACTGAAAATGTTTGTAAAAGCAGTATTTTTACTTTCCTTGCCCTATTACCATAGGTAAGGAAAGTATTGCTTTCCGAAAAAAATTAAGGTACCCAAATTTCTAAATTTCTATACGTTTCAAGATCCCCAGAGTCCAAAAAAAGTGGTTTTCGGTATTGGTCTGTGTGTGTGTGTGTGTGGTGTGTGTGTGTGGTGTGTGTGTGTGTGTGTGTGTGTGGTGTGTTGTGTGTGTGTGGTGTGTGTGTGTGTGTGTGTGTGTGTGTGTGTGTGTGTGTATGTGTATGTTCACGATATCTCATCTCCCAATAAATGGAATAACTTGAAATTCGGAACTTGAGGTCCTTACACTATAAGGATCCGACACGAACGATTTCTATCAAATGCAATCCAAGATGGCGGCTAAAATGGCGAAAATGTTGTCAAAAACAGGGTTTTCCGCGATTTTCTCAAAAATGGCTTCAACAATTTTGATCAAATTCATACCTAAAAAAGTCATTGATAAGCTCTATCAACTGCCACAAGTCCCATATCTGTAAAAATTTCAGGAGCTCCGCCCCATCTATGCAAAATTTGATTTTAGATTTTCAATTATCAGGTCTCAGATATAAATTAAACGAAAAATTTCGAGTGGAAAAGATTGAGCATTAGAATCTCTTAAATTAATGTCTAGTAACATTTTCACCTAAAATTGAAGATAAGCTAGAAATTTGAAAAAAATGTGATTATTCACTTGCAAACTGGTGGCAACTGTTGATTCTATTAAATCATTCACTATGAAGAGATAGCAGATCTCATGTGTATCCAGCGTTATTGTTCTGTCACCAGCTGCTCAGATCTTCGAATAGTAAACTAGTATGCGCTGGAGCACTAGCATCAGTCAGGTGATCAATTTTCATAATGGCAAGGAAAGTTGTGTGAGTGCGCCACATCAGATTTTTTTGTTTGACAAACAATAATTGTCCAAACTTTTAGGGCCGGTTTCCGATCTCGGGATTTAGCTAAGTTCTAGACTTTAAACAGATGGAGTCAGAAAATTAGCTTTCCAAAACGGGGCGTAGTCGCAGTTTTTATAACAGTAGTCGCAGTTTTTATTTTCTCATTTCTATAATTGGAAACGTTTTTCCTTGACGGAAAACATCTCTAAATAATTAAAAATAGCTGAAACTTTACACTATTTTCTCTTTATTTTATTTTGTCTTTAATTTTCTTGAAATTTAATTCAAACGTTACTTTGACAATGACTACGACTACGCCCCGTTTCGGAAAGCCAATTTCCTTACTCCAGCTGTTTAAAGTCTAGAACTCGGACAAATCCCAAGCTCGGAAACCGGCCCTTAAAAATGTTTGACCCTGAGCTCCTCAAACAAACATGTATGTCGAACATTTGTTCAGTGTGGTCACAGCTTTACAGATTGCACCAAAACTAAACAATCAATATCATTTCTGCTTTTTCCAGAAGTAACTGAAGCAAAGTTTGCAGAAGTCTTTTGTGGTTAACGTGTGAAGCATTGACGCTTATTCCTAATACCGCGCCTACAATGAGTTGATGACATAATATTCAATATCGGGGCACCGAGTTTTGCTCGTCATTTTTATTTATTGATAAACAGAACACAATTCTCTAAAATGATCGTGCTCATATTATTTTCACAGCTAGCTATACGTCATCTTATGAATTTCGGGGATACGATATTTTGATTTATCACATACTCACTTTTTTACTATTCACAGCTGTTTCAGCCAAGGATGAATTATCCTTTTAATGTCGTTCAGCGAGTTTTACCAAGGATGAGACCTAGAGCAATCGAATCTGTATATCATAAACCTACTATGTTCCAAATTTCATGAGAATCGTTAGAGCCGTTTTCGAGATCCGTTAAACATAAATAACCAGATATAAAAATAACCAGATATATGAATACAGAAATTGCTCGCTTAATATAATAGGATTTTTCTTCAAGTTCTTATTAAATGGAAAAATATAGAATGAACTTTGACTCCTATGAACTCAGACTCTTAATCATAACAAGTGAACCGTGTTATTTGATTTATAGTAGTGGAATGCGTGAACCGGAGCAAAATGTGATAGACACTGGAGAGAGATAGGATAGGATAGGGAGAGGATAGACATCATCCATCTCCTGGTTACTCTTCCGACACCTGGCTCCCTTCTATATTTATCATATATTGCCCCCCTACCTATGATGACCTCCGCCCACTTAATCTAATCTTCAGGAGTTCAAAAGCTACATTATCAGAAAAATTGAAACATAAAATCGAAAATATAAATAATCGACAATAATAATAGTTCGTACCTACAAAATTGTATAGTATTATTATTACTTGTAATTCTTTCTTCTTCTTCTCCTCCTCCTCCTCCTCCTTCTCCTTCTTCTTCTTCTTCTTCTTCTTCTTCTTCTTCTTCTTCTTCTTCTTCTTCTTCTTCTTCTTCTTCTTCTTCTTCTTCTTCTTCTTCTTCTTCTTCTTCTTCTTCTTCTTCTTCTTCTTCTTCTTCTTCTTCTTCTTCTTCATTCTTATTCTTCTTATTCTACCTCTTAACTTTTTTCACTTCTTCCACCACATCTTCTTTTAGATGCTTAGGCATGTCTAGTTACACACACACTCACATCGATTTTTGTTCGTACGATTTTTTGCCGTTCTTATAAATTCTATTAGATTAAAGATGATTTCAAACAGATAATGTTTGTCAAGTCTGTTCAACATTTGTTTGTCAAGTTCCAAGATCAGATTGAACATAACTTGACAACACATATGACGTGATCATGTGTTTGTCAAGTTCCATTCAATCTGATACAATTTATAAGGACGTAAAAAATCGTACGTCCAGAATCAAGATGTGTATCTGGTTTATGTGTTCTAGGAGTTGACTAGAGTTACCAATATATTTATATTCCCCCTGTTAGTAGCAATCGGCTAGCTACACGCCTCGTCTAAAACCCCCTTTAGACTAGCAACAGACACAACAATTTTTGTTCGTACAATTTTTTGACGTTCTCATGAATTCTATTAGATTAAAGATGAATATCGGGGACCGAGCTTCGCTCTGGAGTACAAAATAATAAAAAAATTATTACCAAAGAATAAATTATAATCACATTCATAGTTCATACAGAAATGCTCTATCTAATCACAGTAAATCGAGATTGATTCCCAGAGGAATGCAAAAATTTCCCTCACAAAGGCCCGGTTGCACAAAAGCCGGTTAAATTTAAATCCTGATTAATTTCACGTGAACCAAATCAGAGAAGACCATTTCAAAAAGATGGATCTACTGGAATTAATCAAGATTGAAAATAACCCGGCTGTTTTGTAACCTCCACTAAGTACCTGATTGAATGATTACAAAAGTGAATGATTATCATTGAATGATTACAAACAGCTGAGTCATAATTTTGACACAGTTCAACACACATGAACTCGCTCACCTACTTCCATCAAAATAATTACTATCTGCTGTTTATCCAAGGATGAGTAATAATGATCGTTTTAATGTCCTTCAGCGAGTTTTCCCAGGGATGAGACCTAGTGTAATTGAATTTTTGTATCATGAACCTACTGTTCTGAATTTCGTGAGAATCGTAAGAGCCGTTTTCGAGATCCGGTGAAATACAAACATATAAACATCCAAACATCTAAACATATAAACAGAAATTGTTCGTTTAATAGTACAGGAGTTCAAACAGATTATGTTTGTCAAGTCTGTTCAAAATCTGTTAGTCAAATTTCGTTTAATCTGATAGAATTCATAAGTACAGATAATTCAAATATTCAAATAATCTTTATTCCTTCTTTACAACATAGGTACTTTACAAAAATAGCAAGCGAGATACATATAGTACACGGAATTCCCCCACAAAGACCAATCGTCTGCGTGTGGAGGAGAGTTCCATGGACAACACATTTGCAATCACAAATAAGATAAAAATATCGTATGAACAAAAAACGATATGTGTGTAACTGGCTTTAATGGGTGAAAACCAATAAACGGAGATGAAAACCCCATGGTTTAAAATCTACATTGGAATCTGTTGAAGCTACTTTTGTAACGTCAGAAATTTCTGGAATCCCGTTCGCAACTACTTTTCTAACATCCATTACTCCCATTTCCACCATAATCAAAGTTTACATTTCCACCATTTTTACACACTTTCCCCGGTGAGACTACTAAATTAATAGATTTTTGAAAATAAGTTTGTGAGTGCATAAGGAGAGTACTTGTCTAGCGAGAAAGTACGAGATGTAATGTAAAGTGGTAGCATACGAGTCTAATTGATGAGGACATCATGAGATCAATCATTAGGCAGACATGAGCTTGCACCATGCACCATGCAGCGGGTTACGAGTCCCAATTACCAGCACGAATAGGCTTTTGCGGTTGTTTTTGATGAGCTAATTACAACAAACTTCAGTGCATCCACATTCAAGTAGGTTTGTGCATGCAATCCATGCTCACGGCCAATAATCTGACAACGCTTTGCGAATTGTTTGGGAAATCGCATGCACTTAGACCCTACAATAATCACGCCAGAACATATCTGCAATACGACAGTGAATAGTACACAAATCCAAATCAACTTTACTGGAGAGCAATAATCAGGAAAAACGGACGATAAAAGACATATAAAGCTTCAGTTGTGGATTGAGATCCAGGATTATGGAATGGAGATAAAATGAGAAGGAAAGAAATGCTGGGCTTTCCGGCTCCTGTAACGACTGCGCTCATCAACGGCTCTGATTTATTGTTGCAATTTGATACCCAAGTCAAAAACGCTCAAAGAAAAACGCCCACATATCAGTCTTGAACGGAACGTTATGAGGAAGACTCGAATATTTCATTCAATTTCTATCGTATCCAATGAACAAAACAAAGTATCCCACGTATCTTCCGAAATATTATGTACACGTGACTAATATTGTCCTACTTCAAAATGTTTCTTTTTTGAAGATGAACAAGTTTCAAATTGTTTCATGTTCGAAGAATTAGGTATCTAAAGGTGCGTACAGATTTTCACGCCGCGAACATGAGCAATTCACTTTTAATCAGCTGATGCCAAGCTTTTTATAGCTGTATCTTACCGTTTCTGTAAAAATACAGATATAATCAGCTGATTAAAAGTGAATTGCTCATGTTCGCGGCGCGTATATCTGTACGCACCTTTATCTAAATGCCCTGTAACTGCACCTTTAAATTCATGGAGCAATGGATTAATATCGAGGATAAACTAGTATGCCAATATGTTATGTTCTATTATATCATAAAATAGACTTATTTTTTGTCGAGCAACTTAAACAGTGCGAGAGGTGCGCCCTATCTCCAGGATTTATATGATATTTTAATAACTATAGTGAGGTCCACGTTATAATGGCAGTGTTTGATTAGCAATGGTATTGCCATCCTTGTCTATCATTCAACAAAGCGGATAGCGCTATCTCTTTCTCACTTTGCTCTGTTGCCAGATCGTCTTTTAACAATGTAGAATTAATAATTAACAAAATATTCCATAGTAATTATGAAAATTCATTATTAAATTATTGGAAATAGTTATTTGTGCAACAAGTGCGCAAAGTGACAGTTTGCTACACCGAAAGAAACGACGGCTCGGGCGGAATGGCTTCTTGAGTGCAGCAGAGGAACTTTGCTCACGTATTTCACATTAAACTTTTCCTACAGTTACTATTGAATACGATAAGTGGTTGATTATGGGTAAAATGATGGCTGAAATCCATCAAATGCTTGTGTGTGTGATGCTGATATTAATAACAACCTCAATTCATTTAAAAAGTAATAATCCAATTGTAGTTGAAAATTCTCATTCAAAATACATGCCACAGCTGATTGGGATGGCTGCAAGATGCCTGAACCGACAAGCGCGCGACCTAGCGGGAAGAATCGTACCTAAGTTTGTTTCATTGGTTTCATCCAGCTAAAAAGTACTGAAACAGGATTCAGAAATTTAGACTTTTGCTCAAATTACCGAGAAAAATGCTCAAAGTAAACTGAAAAATATTTATAAAAATTTCATAAACAACAGAGAATATTTATTGTAGTATTCTTATGTTTTTTATTTATATGGATATCGAACGGTAATCATTTAACCTCAAAATTCGAATTTTATAATGTATATTTGCTACTTTTCTCATTGCTTGCAGTTGAAATAATAATTATCAATAGAAAAGAACTATTATTTATTATTAAATGATGAGAATTCGTAAATGATGATTATTTAATTATGATTTAGATGAACATTATTCTTGTTTTGGATTTCTAGATTGGGATTTTATCATAAATGTAGGGTAGCCATTGAAATGATTCTTATCTAAATCTAACCGCAGTCATTGTTACCAACTTAATTCGTTTTCGTGCACTAATCCTCCATATAACCCACCAACTATTTTGTGTTGCCATGTTGCAAATCTGGAGTACGCAAAGTAATACTTTGCGCACTAGAGCGGAAAAGTGATTCTTTGCGTTCTGTAATCAGTGCAGGAATGGTCACTTTTCAAGGTAACTGTAGGAAAATATAATTTCTTGCTTAATAAAATATAATTGATCATTTTGATCGAGAATGAACCGTTAATATTACATCAATAAACCTGTATCAGCTACCGTCTATAGAAGGCATTGACAATATAGTACAGAGGTTCAGCAACGTTTTTCTCCTATCTTTCTCCACTGCCATTATAACGTGGACCTCACTATAGATCTATTCTTCTGGTCTTTTTTTCAGGCGAATATTTTCTAAATTAAAGTTACGTCACATAAATATAATACAAAGATCTTATAAGAAGATACTATGAGTATATCTGTTCATTCAATTCACTGATTTTACTTGTACTCCTTGACTTTTTTTCAAGTCCTAGCCTTGGAAGAATATCCATACATCATATTCATGGTTTATTTCATAATATTGGCACCTGATTCCCCTGATCAAATATGAAAATATTTCAAGAATTAGTTGATAGGAACGATGATAAGTACAGTAACATGTAGTGGCAGAAACTAATAGCTTTTAGCTTATTCACTCAATTGCCGATCGTGATGAAATACTTTTTATCAACAATTAATGAAGTGAGAAGTGGCCCTCAACCGTTTCTCGACTATTGCTGAAATTTCCAACACTTAATATGCAAGTGAAATGAATTGAAGATCTGAACAGGCGAGGGAGTCTCTTGAAAAGTTACGAAAGTTAGCAACTCCTTGACAAACTTCTAGAGATGATTGAAAATGTTTGTCAGTTGCTGTAGCGAAGAGAAGTCAGTGAGTTGAGTAGTCATCGCATCGGGCAAAACGATGCTTATAACTAACATCTGTTAAGTGTTTAAGGGTTAAAAGTTGACGGACAGAAAGCGAAAATGATCTCTCTTTAAAATTCTGTTCAGCGAGAGAACAAGGTTGTTTTCACAGTATTACGTCAGTTGTGAAATCGAAATGATTCAAGCTTTATTATTGCTCAATAACCTCGATGTTTGAGGTAATTCAATCATGAATTCCATTAAAGCTATTCAAACGGGATCTGTAAAGTTTGTTATAGTGTTGAAGCGTACAGTAAATCTACATTTAGATATACATTACAATATACAAAAATAACTCTAATAAATAAAATGAATAACGCCGGCATAAGGGGAGTATGTAACAAATGGTTTGCAAGTTTCCTTGCGGACAGATCGCAGCAAGTGAGAGTAGGTGACGCATTAAGCTCCAAGAGATACTCATCCTGTGGCGTTCCGCAGGGATCAGGATTATCAGCCGAATTATTCCTGATCTATATAAATGATTTGTGCGAAGGAAACCTTATTGGATCGCTGACAGCATTTGCTGATGACACAGCTCTGAGCTACTGCGCTGAAACTAAGACTCAGCTGACCCAAATGATTACAAGCGATGTACGCCGTTTGAACCTGTGGTTTCAAATTAACTCCCTCGAGATCAACGCTAAAAAGTCAAAAATTATCGTCTTCCAACTAAAATCTAAAGCAGAAAACACACAACCTCTAGCTATTCCCTCTCATACCGATAAGTGCAAAAATCTTGACATAGACTGCAACTGTGACAGAATTGAGGAGTCTGAGTCTGTAAAATACTTAGGCGTAATAATCGATTCCAAGCTCAGCTGGGCACACCACATACAAAAATTGAGAGAAGAGTTAAGGGTGACATGTAGAAAATTATATTTCATCCGCAAACTCTGCCCTAAGCACTTGCTGAGAACGCTATATTTTGCACTTGTCGAGAGCAGGCTGCAATACGGAATAACGGTTTGGGGAGGTGCATACTTTTCTGTTTTAAAACCAATCTTAACTGGGCAAAAATACATAATTCGCACTATAGCAAACAAACCTCGCTTAACAAGTTCACTGCCGCTGTTCAGGGAATGGGGCCTTTTGCCTTTGAGATACCTGTACTTCTATAAAGTATTACTAACTTTTTACAATAGGAGTGGACACCTTGTCAATCCACGGCGGGAAACTTGTGGACTCCGTTCAGCGGGAAATCTACTTCCCCAAAACCAAACAAAGAATGCTTTCGTAGATTTTATTCCTATGTAGCCCCTAAAATATTCAACAACATACCAATCGTGGCAAGAAAGCAAACATGCTATCTAAAACTCAAAAAAGAAATTAAAAATGGCTGTTAACAATGGATGAGATCGAAGACCTATTTAAAAAAAATAGTTAATTCACAAGCTAAGATTGCACCCATAAGCCACAATACACAAACAGAATTATAATTAAATAATAAAAGCTTGAAAGGTACGGAACGAGCTATTTTCTTTTCTTTCTTTCTCACGCTTGCTTTTGTTTTTGACAATAACTGGCAGAGCCGCTTTTCATCATTCATCTCTCTCTTTTCATTTTCAACATAGATTAATGTTCATTGTCATAACCTCATTCTTCATATTCTCTTGAAAAAAAAACTTTCAGTTTTACACTACAATATTCTACTAGACATAAGGTAGCACTGTCTCCATCATTCACTTTCATTTTTTATTCAAATATTAATAACTTTTGTAAAAATTCCGACTGTAAGCTCTTTTGTTAGAATATTTACATTCATGGTTTAAGTTAATTTATTTTTAATTGATTGCATCAAATAAATTATATAAATGGACTTTGATGGCAACTCCCAAAATAGAATTTTTCTCGGGAGTGTCTTCTCAATAGAATAATTATTTCTTGTAGTAATGTTGTGTTTGTAATGAATGCTTATTGAGAAATAAAATTATTATTATTATTATTATTATTATTATTATTATTATATTTGCTACTTTTCTCATTGCTTGCAGTTGAAATAATAATTATCAATAGAAAAGAACTATTATTTATTATTAAATGATGAGAATTCGTAAATGATGATTATTTAATTATGATTTAGATGAACATTATTCTTGTTTTGGATTTCTAGATTGGGATTTTATCACAAATGTAGGGTAGCCATTGAAATGATTCTTATCTAAATCTAACCGCAGTCATTGTTACCAACTTAATTCGTTTTCGTGCACTAATCCTCCATATAACCCACCAACTATTTTGTGTTGCCATGTTGCAAATCTGGAGTACGCAAAGTAATACTTTGCGCACTAGAGCGGAAAAGTGATTCTTTGCGTTCTGTAATCAGTGCAGGAATGGTCACTTTTCAAGTTAACTGTAGGAAAATATAATTTCTTCCTTAATAAAATATAATTGATCATTTTGATCGAGAATGAACCGTTAATATTACATCAATAAACCTGTATCAGCTACCGTCTATAGAAGGCATTGACAATATAGTACAGAGGTTCGGCAACGTTTTTCTCCTATCTTTCTCCACTGCCATTATAACGTGGACCTCACTATAGATCTATTCTTCTGGTCTTTTTTTCAGGCGAATATTTTCTAAATTAAAGTTACGTCACATAAATATAATACAAAGATCTTATAAGAAGATACTATGAGTATATCTGTTCATTCAATTCACTGATTTTACTTGTACTCCTTGACTTTTTTTCTTCAAGTCCTAGCCTTGGAAGAATATCCATACATCATATTCATGGTTTATTTCATAATATTGGCACCTGATTCCCCTGATCAAATATGAAAATATTTCAAGAATTAGTTGATAGGAACGATGATAAGTACAGTAACATGTAGTGGCAGAAACTAATAGCTTTTAGCTTATTCACTCAATTGCCGATCGTGATGAAATACTTTTTATCAACAATTAATGAAGTGAGAAGTGGCCCTCAACCGTTTCTCGACTATTGCTGAAATTTCCAACACTTAATATGCAAGTGAAATGAATTGAAGATCTGAACAGGCGAGGGAGTCTCTTGAAAAGTTACGAAAGTTAGCAACTCCTTGACAAACTTCTAGAGATGATTGAAAATGTTTGTCAGTTGCTGTAGCGAAGAGAAGTCAGTGAGTTGAGTAGTCATCGCATCGGGCAAAACGATGCTTATAACTAACATCTGTTAAGTGTTTAAGGGTTAAAAGTTGACGGACAGAAAGCGAAAATGATCTCTCTTTAAAATTCTGTTTAGCGAGAGAACAAGGTTGTTTTCACAATATTAAGTCAGTTTTGAAATCGAAATGATTCAAGCTTTATGAGCGTATTATTCAAGCTTTATTCTTGCTCAATAACCTCGATGTTTGAGGTAATTCAATCATGAATTCCATTAAAGCTATTCAAACGGGATCTGTAAAGTTTGTTATAGTGTTGATGCGTACAGTAAATCTACATTTAGATATACATTACAATATACAAAAATAACTCTATTAAGTAATTTTACTACAATAAGTTGCTAAGTATCAAGTTACAGATACCCGGTATCTCCTCATTGCCAGTCAGGAATGCTTCCCCTTACACCAAACTGACAATCTCTGGATAGCAGCGCTCAATATATACGAAGCCGGCCAGCCAGTCTACAGATTTAAATTAATTAGAAATTGCATTTGTTCAAACGCTAATTAATGAATAATTATTATTAAATGGAAATCCTAATTAAATGTTGTAAATCAACCCGAAGACTTCTGCTACTGCAAATATTGACAACAGGGTTTACAGCTAGATGGAAATTCGATGAGCGCTACCATTCAAAAATTACTTGCCAGCCCGGGAAAGGGCTGGTACACTTTCCCGGTAGGAGGTACCGGGTTCGAATCCCGGGCTGGCAAATAATTTTGGATGGTAGCGCTCATCGAATTTCCATCTAGCTGTTAACCCTGTTGTCAATATTAGCAGTAGCAGAAGTCTTCGGGTTGATTTACAGCATTTAATTAGGATTTTCGTTCGATAATAATTAAATATCAAGTTCTTTTGAAGTTGTGCAAAAATCCTATAAAAGACACGAAAAACGAATAGTTAACAAACAATTCTAATTAAATAGAGCACATTTACAAATTCATAATTTCGGATCTGGATTTTATGTAAGGGAGGCGGTAGTTAGGATAAATGTGTTATATCTTCAAAAATTGATTGATAACTGATAATGATTGATTAGAATGTGACTGAAAGCTCTTATTCCATGAAATGAAAATCATAATTCAATTCACAGTAATCTCTGAAAATAAATCGAAGGTATTTCGAAAAGGAGAAGAAGGTAGCACAGATAAGAAAAGGTGAAATATCAAGAATAGGTTAATTGGGAGAATGGACAGAAGAAAAAAGAGAAGCCGACAAAGGGCAGACGAGAAATGTTCGCTGACAAAAACAAAGGATCAAGGAAAATCAGCTACATGTATTTAGAGGAAAACTCGGAATTGGTTTGAATGTATTGGCAAAGGAGGGATGTGCCTTTTGGGCATGTTGAAACAAGTCATAAATCATGATAGGGTAATGAGCGGGGTGGAATGAGACAGATAACAAGGCCCAGTGAGCTGTGAAACCTGCTCCAAAGATTTCCTGCGTAAATAAATCGACGGCATAAATCTCATAAATAATATCACTAAAACGGTGCAGCCCAACTTTCTTCTCCATGCTCCATGCTTAGGCAAAACTCAAACATGTGCAGCGCTCATTTTATACGAAGCCAAAGCGGCCAACCAGTTACGGATGGAATTAAATAGAGAATGCTAATTAATATAACTATTATTTAACGAAAATCCCAAATAAATGCTAAAAATCGTATAAAATGAGCGCTGCTATCCAGAGATTGTCAGTTTGGTGTAAGGGTAAGCATTCCTGACTAGCAATTGGGAGGTACCGGATTCGATTCCCGGGCTGGCAACTAATTTTTGGATAGTAGTTCTCATTGAATTTCCATCTAGCTGTTAACTCTGTTGTCAATGTCTGCAGTAGCAGAGGTCTTCGGGGTGATTTGCAGCATTTATTTGGGATTTTCGTTAAATAATAGGAATATAATAGATCTAAAAGATGAAAATTTAGGGCGATAGGGTTGTTTAAGGAATAATTGATACTTTGCAATTAATGATACCCCATAGAAAGATGAAACAGGAGAGTATTCCAAAAGATAATACTAGGAAAATTTGAATCACCAGATAACTCCTACAATCGAGATCATTTTTCATGAATTTATAAATCTCACAAATTTTTAGGCTACACAAAAGAGAGTGTTTCGAAAGAGAGTGAGTTTAATATTGAATTAATTTTATTATTAATTAAAAGTTAGTTGTTCCCAAAAAAATAAGATATGATGAGGTGATGACTAAATTTAAAAAATTTAGCCTATGCTTTTTTTAAATCATCTAAACAGCTATCAGGGTAAATCAGGGTAATTGCTCATCAGGGAAAACAGCTAGATGGAAATTCGATGAGCGCTACTATACAAAAATTATTTGTCAGCCCGGGTGATTTACAGCATTTAATTGAGATTTTCGTTAAATAATAATTATTTATTAATTAGCATTCGAACAAATTCAACTTCCACTTTGTTTCCATCTGTAGAAAGACTAAGACGTTGATGTCTTTATGTTATCAACGTCTTATTCTTTCAATTTTGGAGAGATAGCACAACATCTCATACCATACAATCAAATTATATAAAAAGATATTGATTTATTAAAATAAAGCAAGCACTACTTAGCGATGTTGTTTCAACTATTAGATTTTGAATATCCTATTTCTATTAAATTGTGAGGAGTTAAGCCTAGATCTAGTCTAGACTACAATATTATAATAGCTAGCCAAGCGTATAATTATTAACATTGAATCTATATATATAAAAGCGAAATGGCACTCACTCACTGACTGACTGACTGACTGACTGACTCACTCACTCACTCACTCACTCACTCACTCACTCGCATAACTAAAAATCTACCGGACCAAAATCGTTCAAATTTGGTAGGTATGTTCAGTTGGCCCTTTAGAGGCGCACTAAGAAATCTTTTGGCAATATTTTAACTCTAAGGGTTGTTTTTAAGGGTTTAAAGTTCGTCTTTTAGCATGTATATTCTTCTTCTCCCAATCTCTTAATTATAATTGAAATTTCCATATCATATGTTACTATAGAACTATAATCTAGATGGAGTATCTCTTCGAAACAGTTGTTAACTGGCAACTAAATTAATGATTTTGTCAGGTTGGCATTAAGTTTAGTTGACTTTGTTAGATTGGCACCAAGTTGAAGATTTAAATGCATTTATCGCGGAAAAATTGATTGGGCACTGCTACTTCAATCCTGGGAATATTATGTTACTAGCAGTCAGGCTCGCTTCGCTCGCCATATCCGTTTAGCCAGCCGTTTAGTCTGGACCCCCGACTGGATTGTCCTAACATATGATAAAAATGCCCAAATGAAAATGCAGGCGAGCGAAGCGAGCCTGCTGATCTCATTCTTGGACGATCCAGTCAGGGGTCCAGGGTGCGGAGCCCCCTAGCTAGACGGATATGGCGAGCGAAGCGAGCCTGACGGCTAGTCTATAATATAATAATATTGACATGATCAATATACGGGCTCCCAATTGGCTGGTGTGATTGGATGGCAGCGCTATGCTACTAGCAATAGGATATGAATTACTTCCATGTTATGAATCACATTCGATAGGTCATTTGGCGCCGGATGCCAAATGGGAGACTAAGACCAGGTCACACTATAGCCACGTCCAATCAGACCAACCCAAACCGAGAAGGCGCACTTACACTGGTCATGAAATGAACAGAAGCACTTAAGCGTGATGAAAAAACAATCAAATTTCCGGTTGTGCAATCTATAGCGTCTTTCTTATCCACCCCAGAGGACAAATCATACGTTAACATTTGGATAGGGGTTGATACGAAAGCAAAATCTTGACCAATAATGGAAAGACCAATCATTGAGTTGAGTCGAAGGATTCGATTAGTATAGATTTCGAGCTTCTCAATCAAGTTCAGCAGTGTTGGAGCGAACAATGTTTCAACTTTGTATTTGAACTTAAACGTGAGGTTTTACTGTATTAACAAAGTTCAACTGACCACGGTGGATAGACGAATAGAGTTCCTTTACCTACAATAATTCAAGACAATAATTGAGGCAAAAGAGAATTTACAACCCAATTTCCAAAAGCAATAGAGAATCATCGGTTTTTAGAACTATTAGTAGAATTGATGGTGATGTTGTGAAATCTCTCCATAATAAGAAAACAAAGATATTGTCAAATTTTACTAGAAATTTATTTAAAACATTTTTGTAAACCATGGTACTGTTTTAAAGTTTTTTATAAATTTCTAGTGAAATTTGATAATATCTTTGTTTTCTTATTATTTTAGAATTATAATTGGTTTGAAAGAAGATGATGTTGAAGCTTCTTCTTTTACCCACATCCTACAATATTTCAGGACAATAATAGAGGCAATTCTTCGTTTAAAACATATTCTTCATGAAAAAAAACAGATGTATACTAGATTTTAGAATTGATCATAAAAAAGGGTCAATGATATTTCTACAAGGAGACTGAAGCAGAGGAAACTTATACAGAGAGAAACAAAGCTGTACAATTGAACAAAGAAAACTTGTACAAGTTGCAAAACTTATAAGATTGTTTCATTCTATGACTGAAGGAGCATATTACAATATGAATCATGTAATAATATTATTATCAATCTGTCATTATAGGATAGCTATTATAGTCATTATATGATTATAGGAATAGTAATCATAATATTATTTCATAGCTCACAGCATTGGAATAAATTTTTGGGAAAAGCTTTCATGTAGGTAATCAAATAAAAACTGCCAAATACTTCATACAAAATAAAAATAAAATACAAATTCCAGTTCTCACTCTCAGACACCTGACATAAAAGAGAGAAATTTTATTCTTCGATTTCACAATCCTTTACAAAATGCTTGTAAACGATCATTTTAATCATAAACGAAATTAAGACTGCTATGTTTCAAGGTCAAAACGTTTATTAGAAAATTATATTAAGCAATTTCTCATAAGCATAGTTGATATTGAGAATTGGATCAGATCATTGGGCTAATGGCAATTTATATTATTTTTTCCAAGATTTATTTTTCTGTTATTTTTTCAAAATGAATTTTTTTGTGATTAAGTGAGTATCGGGCTTGACTCACTCTTATATTTGTTAAAATCAAGTTTGGTAACCCCAACACAATTTTCATTACAGGGGTATCTTATTATTGTTTCTTGTACCATACAGTATAGTAGGCTAATTATGTAGTAGTATAATTGTGTAACATAGAAATGTTATATTGTATTGATTCGTATTTTAAAATAAATATGATATTTCTACAAGGAGACTGAAGCAGAGGAAACTTATACAGAGAAAAGCAAAGCTGTACATTTGAACAAAGAAAACTTGTACAAGTTGCAAAACTTGTTTCATTCTATGACTGAAGGAGCATATTACAATATGAATCATGTAATAATATTATTATGAATTTATGTCATTATAGAATTGTCATATTTGTCTTCCTCTCCTTGTTTGATACCAGAAATAATAATCATGATATTATTTCATAGTTCACATCTCACAGCATTGGAATAATTGTTTGGGAAGAGCTTTCATGTAGGTAATCAAATAAAAACTGCCAAATACTTAATACAAAATACAAATTCCAGTTCTCACTCTGACACCTGACATAAAAGGAGAGAAATTGTATTCTTCGATATCACAATCCTTTACAAAATGCTTGTAAACGATCATTTTAATCATAAACGAAATTTAGACTGCTATGTTTGAGGTCAAAACGTTTATTATAAAATTATATTAAGCAATTTCTCATGAGCATAGTTGATATTGAGAATTGGATCAGATCATTGGGCTAATGGCAATTTATATTATTTTTTCCAAGATTTATTTTTCTGTTATTTTTTCAAAAGGATTTTTTTTGTGATTAAGTGAGTATCGGGCTTGACTCACTCTTATATTTGTTAAAATCAAGTTTGGTAACACAATTTTCATTACAGGGGTATCTTATTATTGTTTCTTGTACCATACAGTATAGTAGGCTAATATGTAGTAGTATAATTGTGTAACATAGAAATGTTATATTATATTGTTTCGTTTTTTAAAAGAAATATGAATTTTTGTTATTAGTTTTTTATGAGCTAATGTGGCTAATGACTTTTGGTTATAATTATTATTATGACTGCATATGGCGATGTTTAAATGAGAAATATTTCTTTGTGTTCTTACATTATGTTATATTTTTGAGCCATAGCATTTTATAAATTTGGATAATAACTTAATATCTTTGTTTTGTTTTTTTTCTTGTAATATTGTACTGTTGTTTATGAGAAACAATAGATTCTATTCTATTCTATGTGGCTCAAAATTATTAAAAGGGAGAGCAATTATGTTAGATCGTGAGAGAAATTATATTAAATCGTTTACATTATTGAAGACATAGAAATTAATATAGAAATTATAAATCAAAGTACCCTTTCCAACATTGAAGTTAAAAATTCGACTGAGTCACTGTCGATGTTGTAGAACCGTTCCATAATGAAATAAAAACACACATATATTGTCAAATTCTACAGTTTTATTTGGCACAGGTACATGGTTGAAAATGTGACCTGTTTGTTCATGAAACCATGGTCCTGTACCAAATAAAACTGTGTAGAATTTGACAACATATGTGTTTTTATTACATATTATTTAGTTTAAATAGTACCAAAATACTACATTGTATGTATTACTATGTATTTCTCTATCATCGTACCAAGGAATGATGAAATTGTATTCTTCGATATCACAATCCTTTACAAAATGCTTGTAAACGATCATTTTAATCATAAACGAAATTTAGACTGCTATGTTGAGGTCAAAACGTTTATTATAAAATTATATTAAGCAATTTCTCATGAGCATAGTTGATATTGAGAATTGGATCAGATCATGGGCTAATGGCAATTTATATTATTTTTTCCAAGATTTATTTTTCTGTTATTTTTTCAAAAGGATTTTTTTTGTGATTAAGTGAGTATCGGGCTTGACTCACTCTTATATTGTTAAAATCAAGTTTGGTAACACAATTTTCATTACAGGGGTATCTTATTATTGTTTCTTGTACCATACAGTATAGTAGGCTAATTATGTAGCAGTATAATTGTGTAACATAGAAATGTTATATTATATTGTTTCGTTTTTTAAAAGAAATATGAATTTTGTTATTAGTTTTTTATGAGCTAATGTGGCTAATGACTTTTGGTTATAATTATTATTATGACTGCATATGGCGATGTTTAAATGAGAATATTTCTTTGTGTTCTTACATTATGTTATATTTTTGAGCCATAGCATTTAATAAATTTGGATAATAACTTAATATCTTTGTTTTTGTTTTTTCTTGTAATATTGTACTGTTGTTTATGAGAAACAATAGATTCTATTCTATTCTATGTGGCTCAAAATTATTAAAAGGGATAACAATTATTCATCCTTGGAAAAACAGATGATAATTTCGTCGTCTGTCGAAACAGAAGAAGCGTGTGTGGGAGAGAGATAGAATTATTTCCAGCTGTGTAATCAATCAGCGAGAAATATTATCTAGAAATTTTAATCGACTTGATCAAAATAATCTGATTTGTTGACATTACATGATAATCATTCTAAACTAGAATATATCATAATTTTCAAAGTTAATCATTATTCTACAATTTTAAGTGATTGTGAGTGTTATTTTGTTATTCAATTTCGTTTGTTAATAATCTGAATTAGAACTTTTTTGTTTTTAAATGTTTGGACTGAAAATTGAACCTGAATTCAAGTGTATGGAACATAACCTACTTTCTGGACTATTTATAGTGTATAAATCAAAATTCGGGGAAGAAACAGTTTGGGGCTGTGCCTGTTAGACCTTCCCCAATCATTTTAAAGAATTGTGTTCTGTTTATCAATAGATATAAATAACGAGCGAAGCTCGGTGCCCCGTTATTAATTATATCTGGTTATTTATGTTCAACGGATCTCGAAAACGGCTCCAACGATTTCCACGAGATTTGGAACATAGTAGGTTTATGATATAAAAATTCGATTGCACTAGGTCTCATCCCTGGGAAAACTCGCTGAAGGGCATGAAAAGGATAATTCATCCTTGGCTGAAACAGCTGAGACTTTCGTCGTCTGCGGATAGTAAAAAAGTGAGTGGTGGGTGAGTATGTGAAAAATCAAAATATCGCATCCCCGAAACTCATAAGATGACGTATAGCCAGCTGTGAAATATAAACACGATCATTTTAGAAAATTGTGTTCTGTTTATCTATATATATAAAGCGAAATGGCACTCACTGACTGACTGACTGACTGACTGACTGACTCACTCACTCACTCGCAGAACTAAAAATCTACCAGACCAAAACGTTCAAATTTGGTAGGTATGTTCAGTTGGCCCTTTAGAGGCGCACTAAGAAATATTTTGGCAATATTTTAACTCTAAGGTTGTCTTTAAGGGTTTAAAGTTCGTCTTTTAGCATGTATATTCTTCTTCTCCCTATCTCTTAATTATAATTGAAATTTCCATATCATATGTTACTATAGAACTATAATCTAGATAGAGTACCTCTTCGAAACAGTTGTTAACTGGCAACTGAATTAATAATTTTGTCAGGTTGGCATTAAGTTGAGTTGACTTTGTTAGGTTGGCACCAAGTTGAAGATTGAAATGCATTTATCGCGGAAAAATTGATTGGGCACTGCTACTTCAATCCTGGGAATATTATATTACTAGCCGTCAGGCTCGCTTCACTCGCCATATCCGTTTAGTTTGGACCCCCGACCGGATTGTCCTAACATATGATAAAAATGCTCAAATGAAAAATTCAGGCGAGCGAAGCGAGCCTGCTGATCTTATTCTTGGACGAACCAGTCGGGGATCCAGGGGGCGGAGCCCCCTGGCTAGACGGATATGGCGAGCGAAGCGAGCCTGACGGCTAGTCAATAAATAAAAATAACGAGCGAAGCTCGGTGTCCCGATATTTACTATTAACCTACAATGTATTTCTCTATCATCGTACCATGGAATGACGGAATATTTTCCTCTATAATTTGACTACAGATGGAATATCACATTAGAAACTAGTCTATTGGGATACAGCAACATCAAATAGTTTTGACGGCCTAATAGGCGAGCCCCGAAAAAGGCATCAAAGTTTGTGTGAGCTGTGATTCCGATTTAGAGGCGCCAACTTTAGCGGGATCAATATGGCGCAACGTGGATGGTCGAAGAGACGTCCGTCACGCCACGCCACGCCACACGCAATGCGGTGCGGTGCCACTGCGATCCGCACAACAAAGGAAGATGTCTGTCAGTTAAGCTAAATGCTCAATACGCGCCCACCGCTTGACATATCCTGGCCTGGTCACAGTATTGCGGTCACAGTATATTGAGACAAATAATCCAAGACAGAACTTTGGCTAGCAGCTATTGAATCCAATATTTGGATGACAGCTGTGTACTTTTATTATCCCACTATAACAATACTCATCTCATGCCAGTGCCATCTTATTTTCACTTATAAATTCAATCTGTATTGTGTGGTAATCCTGAATTTTTTGTTATCTTATTTTAAAATTCTTATTTTTATGAATGTTGTGTGAAATAAAAATTTGAATACAAAAAAACATAAATATCGTCTACTATCGAAATGAACCTTGCCGCAGTCACTTCAAACATTCAAAGCTGGATGTCTAATAGAAAAACATAATTATATTCTACTATCCTATTATATTAAGCGAGCAATTTCTGTATATCTGTTTATATTTTTCTATTTTTATATCTGGTAATCTGGCTATCTGGTTATTTATGTTCAACGGATCTCGAAAACGGCTCTTACGATTTTCATGAAATTTGGAATATAGTAGTTTTATGATATCAAAATTCGATTGCACTAGGTCTCATCCCTGAGAAAACTCGCTGAAGGACATGAAAAGGATAATTCTTTCTTGGAAAAACAGATGATAATTTCGTCGTCTGTCGATAACAGTAGATGCGTGTGCCTGTGTGGGAGATCAGCTGTGTAATCAATTAGCTTACCGTATCTCGCGAGAAATCTAGAAATTTTCATTGACTCGATCAAAATACAGTAGCCTAATCTGACTTGTTGACATGAGATAGTATATATCATAATATTCAAAGTTAATCATTAGTTTACAGTTCTAAGTGATTAGTGAGTGTTATTTTGTTATTCAATTTGGTATGTATACAATCTAAATTAGAACTTTTATGTTTTCATTATTAAAGTTAATCATTATTTTACAGTTCTAAGTGATTAGTGAGTGTTATTTTATTATTCAATTTGGTATGTAAACAATCTAAATTAGAACTTATATGTTTTCAAATATTTGGACTGAAAATTTCACCTGAATTCAAGTGTATATGGAACATAACCTACTTTTTGGAATATTTATAGTGTATAAATCAAAATTCGGGGAAGAAACAGTTTTGGGCTGTGCCTGTTAGTCCTTCCCCAATAATTTCAAAGAATTGAGTTTTGTTTATCAATAAATAAATAACGAGCAAAGCTCGGTGCCTCGATATTTGGACTGAAAATTGCCGCATTCATTTTAAAAATTCAAACCTAGATGTCTAATAATCTTATTAGTCAAGTTATCATACAGAGTGAATCATATGCATGGGAACCCCTCAATAAGTTGGAGACTGTTGTAGATATAATACTGTAACTTCTAGGATAAGTTATAGGTCAAATACTCTACCTTTTGACGTACAACTGAATTTCAGCCCCTCATAAGGGGGTGACTTACGGGTTGTAACTCGAATATATTTTATATGTAAACACCCATTGTGTAGTACATCATTTTAAAGGCCTTTTAAAAACAAGAAAGATGGAATCGATAAAAATTTCCTATGACATTTGTATCCGAAATAGCAGCTGATTGAAGTTTCAGTTTTTGAGTTGTAATTCAATATTTTGAATGTAAACACCCATTGTGTGATACACAATTTAAAGGTCTTTCTAAAACAAGAAAAATTGCATCAATAAAAATGGTCTATGATACTTTTATTCAATATGGCGGCTGATTGAACTTTATCAATTATTTCTTTAAAAACTAAAACTTCAATCAGTCGCCATTTTGGAAAAATATCATAGAACATTTTTATTGATGTCATCTTTCTTGTTTTAGAAAGGCATTAAAAATGATGTAGCACACAATGGGTGTTAACATTAAAAGTATTTGAGTTAAAACCCCTCATTTCATCAAAAACTAAAACTTCAATCATCCCCATTTTGTATACAAGTATCATAGAACATTTTTATTAATGCCATCTTTCTAATTTTAAAAAGGGCTTTAAAATCAAGCACCACACAATGGGTGTTAACATTTAAAATATTCGAGTTACAACCTCTAAGTCACCCCTTTTATGAGGGGTTAAAATTCAGTTGTACGTCGAAAGGTTAAGTATTTGACCAATAACTCAACCTGAAAATTACAGTATTATATCTACAACAGTCTCCAACTTATTGAAGGGTTCCCATACATAATGACTCACTCTGTATATTTCGTCAGAATTATTGAATAGCTGCTGATTCGCATGGATCCATAGTGATGATTTCGATTATTATCAATGGTGTTGATGTGATACATAAATGCTGCTCATTATCTTACTGATGAGATTTACAACCAAGCAGCAATGATGACACAAAAAATGTATTTCTGTATTATCAGAGATAAGGGAAGATATGGTTTCGTTTCTCTATGGTACAATACAGTGTTTACTGAGAACCTTGAAAAGACTTAACTTTTTGTTGAACAAAAATCGGTATATAACCTTTTACAAATTGTTTTATAAACACGGAATTTCGATAGAATTACAAGAATAAATTGTATAGGTGGCTACCTTCCGATTGAATACATGTATTCAGTCGGTAGGGATACTCACCACGCCCTGAATTTAGAAAAAATCAGCATATAAGCCTCCCCCCACCCTATTAGTAGAATTTGAAACCAAACAATGTTGTTTATCAAACTTCTAATATGCAACTCTGGTTTGCGCACAGGCATTTTTTGCCCATGCAGACCATTTTCTAAATATTTATTTGGCTTAATGTATTCATGAGGTTGTTTTTATTCTTTGTTTTGTGTTTTATATTGACTAGTAGTTCTGTGAACAGTAGACCTCACGCAGTATTCTCATCCACAAGTACCTGATCGAAACTATAGACCTTATGGAAATACTGTAATAGACTGGCTTCTCCACACATCTGTGTAATCACTTGTCAGCTGATTTATGATGAATAATTCTATAGTCTGATTTTTACGGTAATATTGGCGTATGAAGGAGGCTCCTTTTTCCTTTTATATTATCCTTGATTATCCTTGAAAATTTCCAAAAACCTTGTATATACGTCGACGCGCAATTAAAAAAGGAACATACCTATAAAATTTCATGAAAATCTATTACCGCGTTTCGCCGTAAATGCGCAATATATAAACATATAAACATTCAAACATTAAGAGAAATGCCAAACCGTCGACTTGAATCTTAGACCTCACTTCGCTCGGTCAAAAATGAGTACATAAGATTATTACTTTGTAAAGTACTTTTTTTTGGAAATAAATATCTTTTCTCTGTCTGTCAGTTAGTAATCATTTCAAACACTGCTGACCTTTTTTCAGGGACCCCCAAAAGATTTGATTTTGTGCCCTCACAAAATGTAATAGAAAAGCCAAAAAAATTTTTTGGGGAAAATTTTTGCCCGCCTCAGCAAAAGTCATGAGATATACATTTACTTCAGCTAAAGCCATGAAGATGCAGTAGTCCTAACAAGCTCATGATTACAGTTGACAACTATTTTTCCGGTTGATTTTATACTCATCAGCTGCAGCCTATAGTGAGGTCCACGTTATAATGGCAGTGTTTGATTAGCAATTGTATTAGGTACTATCCTTGTCTATCATTCAACAAAGCGAATAGCGCTATCTCTTTCTCATCTTGCATTATTGAAAAATATAATTTCTCGCTTAATAAATTATAATTGATTATTTCAGACGAGAATGAACCTGTTACATGAATAAACCTGTATAAGCAAATAAGCTACCGTCTATATTTGGCATTGATAAGACAGAGGATCAGCAACATTTTTCTGCTATCTTTCTCCACTGCCATTATCACGTGGACGTCACTATATATAGGCTAACCTTGATTTCAGTTATCGAACTACTATTATTTCCCGGTTGATTTTACTCAGCAGCTATAGCCTAGTTCAGCTGGGCAATCATCAAACAATACACATTTAGCCTACATATCATGTTAATTTTCTAAAATTTTTACAATAATTTCTAAAAGAATTACCTTATCATTTTTGATTTCCTTGATTTCTATCTCGTCAGGAACGTCTTCGGTATCCGAATTTGTTTTCTTGAGCACAACATTGGACGTTTCAAATGACGAACAGCACTGTATAATCACCGCGCGACAATTATTCGACACTTGTTCAAGACCTATGTAATTCCTATTCGGCAATTTGACTCTCAACCGCGAATTCTCATCATCTGAGTACTCCTCACAATCACTATCGACAAATACCTTCTTTTTACTTTTCTTCTTTCTTACTCTATCCGTAGTCTTCTTAAGGGAAACGGCTTCTTCGATTTCCTTCCAATTATTCTGGAGCACTTTAGCCGCTTTTCCAACATCATCATACTTGTTTTTTTCTAATCTAAGTGTATCCTCACATTTTACATTGGAAATTTCGGAGTCGGGATTTTTTTCAGAGGGGTTAGAGTCGGAAATTGATTCATTTTCATTAGACTTTGAGACACTTTGAGAACTGGAATCAACATTTGATGGATCTTTGTCACCTTCCATTGAAAAGGTTCTGAATAATGGATTGGGGGTTCTGATAAAGCGGTAAAATGAACTACCAAGTGACAACCCTAAAGGAAAACTGGTTTGGAAAGAGATGTTTTTGAAAGAACACTGATTCTGCACACGCGTCTTGTTGACACAAATGACTGATGTTGGAAACTGAAACAGAATAATAATTAATCTTATAAATAAATATGGTAACAGAATAACTGAACATGAAAAAACAGTACTATTTGATATTACAATTGAATACCTACATGTACATAGAAGAAACTAATTTTCAACTTAACCCAAACAAGTTTGGTTTCATATAAGCTAAGTAGGTACTCAATACAAAACTATTGAGACAAATTTATCACCATGAGGAATTTTGCTTCATATTGAAATCAACAAGGAATCTTCCATAAAAATAAACGTCGGTAACTCACTTTTCAAAAATTATTGTTTTATATTATAATTAATAGCCTATTGTCTCCAAGTTAGACAAGAAATGGCTCGCTCAGGGACTCCCAACCAAAAGCCATACGATTATCCAAATTTATTTTTTGTAGTACAATATGGAATATGGCAGAACCACATACATTTTTTTAGACTCAACTAGTTTTATTCAGTTTGTAGAAAATAAAGCATTTATAGTGAGAAAATCGGTTAAATAGTTTGCAATACTCAGAATGATCAAAAACCTTCTAAATTCGGAATAAACTAGAGAGCAAAATTATAGTTTTGCACAGCATGAAAAATAAAAACAATAGGATTAAAGTACGGTAGGTCTAAAAATAATTTAGATTTAGAAATCAAAATTTATAACTTCTGAAAAAAAAAACATTTTAAGTTTATAATTTATTCAAGCCTGAAATGAGTAAAAGAGCAAGACATTCCAAAATAAATCATATCAGCAATTAGGTGATTATTATAGAATCAATTCAACGGAAGTTCAAGTTTGAAAACTGATGGAATTGAATAAAACTAATGGAAAAACAAAGTCAAATAGGCCTAGTATCAAAGCAATTGACCGAATCTTCCGATGAAATTGTCTAGTATTTATGATTATGGATAACTTTTATGTTTAAACATTGATAGAGAGCTTATTTTCATTACCTTTTTGAAACTACTTCCAATATTCCAAACAACGTATTTATTAAAAGAAAAGTATTTACGATGAAATCGCGACACGAGAACCGGCATCTAGGTTAGGTCCGTTAAGACTAGACTATCGACTTTTTCAAAGTCAACATCGACATAAATCGAAGCGCATTTTGTCGATATTTTTCATTGAGTTTCAGAAAAACACCGCCCAATTCAAAATTTGAATACGGTACTTCTGTACGTGTAACGTACATCCTACAGAAAACTCTTGAAAATTGTAATTTAAAGATTATAAACAGATATGCGTCGTAATTCCCACTCAGAAAAAGGCAAAATAAGACAAGTGATTTATTGGTAAAACACTGTGACAGTGGTTTAAAAAAATATTTTACAACAATAATTATAAGCCCAATATTTTTGTCTTATTAATAATTATTATGTGTTTATTCGTCATGTTTATTCATTCTTTTATTTAATATTTATTCGTTTTTTACATTAGAATGATTGGGTGAAAAAATACTAATTTAAACTTCTATCATTTCTCTACCAATTTTAAATTCAGATTAAAAAGTCCTAAAATAGGTAACTCAATATAGGCTAGGCTATTAATAGAAAAAATATATAAAAATCTTGTTGTACCCTTTATTTAAAAAAAAAATAGTTTCAATGACTAGTTTCGACCCTAACTTAGGTCATTTTCAAGTTGAAATGTTGACATTTGAGATTTCAACTTGAAAATGACCTAGGGTGAAAAACTAGTTGTTGGACTATTTTAAAGTTTTTAAATGTCAACATTTCAACTTGAAAATGACCTAAGTTAAAAACTAGACGTTGAACTATTTTTAAGTTTTTAATAATAAAGGGTACTACAAGATTTTTATATTGTTTTTATTAATTTTTTTCAAAAGTAGCCCATATAAGTGAAGAGATTTTAGGCTAGGCTATTTATATTTTATCCTAAAAAATAGTTTTTATGGATTATATTCATGAACTTTCTCCATTCTGTTTTAGACATAACTTATTCTTGTTTTGGTTCCAACTCCGTTTTAAATTTACAATGTTTAGAACATAAATGTTTGATGTATTTCAAGTTTCAAGAATTCATTTTAGTTTTCAAGACTTTTTGACACCCTTTTTTAAAGTCACGCACAAATTTGAGCCTGATATATTATGTGGGCTTGGGCATTTGGCATCACATTCCACATTCGACAATAAGTTTATATTGGAAAGGAACATAAGATTTCATTTTAAAAAGTAAGATGACTAGGTACTTACCCAGAAAGCAGACTCAAGAGGTTCAAAAACTAAAAATTTGATAGAAATGGTAAAGAATTATAGAGAAGTAATTTCATCAAATGCCAACACGGGGCAAACGTATTCTGCCCCTACATCATCCTAAAACTACTAAGACTACTGAGTAGACTTACTAATTTATTACTACTATAGAACTAGACTAATTGCGGTTGCTCCAAGAGAAATTATATGCTTTAAACATTGATTTTATATTTTGTAATAGCAGATAACCCGTGCTCCGCAAGGGTCTGTAATTAAAAACTTGGCGTACGGTAATGAAATCTTGAAAAATTGAAAATAGACCTATAACCATCCTTGGTAAATCAAGAATCTATATGCAAAATTACAAGTTAATCAGTTCAGACGTGATGATGTGTCATTCATGAATTTCCTATCTCGTACGTGTATAAACCTATTGCTTCCTTTATTGTATAATAGATTACCGTACTGTAATGAATATTATAAGAAACAAGTTATATTCATTTATTTAGCGTATGGCAGATACACAACAAATATATAGCTCATGAGTCTCAAATGCCTAGATATACACTGTATATTTCCAAATTCTCTGAGATGTTGTGTAGTTTTTGGTCAGGAGAACATAATTTTGTCTGACCGCCATCATTTGCTAGTCCATTTAGCGTTACCCAATGTGCACCATGGAGGCGAACTAGCGGTACACATAGTTAAGTTAAAAATCTGATTGTTGGAACACTTTTGAGGTTAAAGAAGGTAGAAACTCAATTTTCAATATTTTTACAGAAAAAAAAACATTTTCAAAATCATCTCCATCATTACAAAATAATGTCCAAAATTGCTTTAAACTGTAATTTATCACATTAAAACAATCCAAATATAGAATTTCTGTTTGAAATTTACACCCAAAAAAGTAAGCTATGTTGCTGAGCTGGTTATATAGATATAACATAATATAATATACGCTACATACAGTATATATTATGCTACTTATTTGATGTCTAATTTCACACTTGAAAAGATACGGTACTGATAACATGTAATTCGGATTTCTCACTTTTAAAAGCTTATTGAAACACTCTACGAATTAAAACTGATAAGATTAAAGTTATGATCACCTCAAACAGTAAATGTTTATTCAAGTTTGTAAAGTACCGGTACATTATCAATGTAAATGATAAAGAGTATAGAGATGATGATAACTGTGAAATGATTATATAGCAGTTTAAGGAGATGCATAAACTTGACGGTGTGACCTTTCATTTATTTTGATAACTCTAGTTATCAATATTAGTAATTAATTCTCCATGTTTTAAAATCGGTTACATAAGCAATCTCTGAATAAAGATCTATTCACTCTATTGGAAATGTCTCCAACGTAAAGCTAGAAAGACACGTGTTAGTTTTATAAACTTGACAATATTCGAATAACGACATAATGGCTTCAAAATTTTTAAATTTGTCTAACACTAATCGTGCAATAACAGAAACTGAGTTTCCAGTCTCACGGATTCATAAACTTGTTGCAGAAACCGAGGAAAGTTTTGTGAAGGTAATTTAAAAATTAGTATAAAATTCCTGCTGTTATATAGGCCTGAGTAAGGTAGAAATTTCCCATTTTCCAACCTACATTACTCAGGTGTATATTCTTGCAATATATTGTAGTAAGTTACTTCTTCATTATTTTCCTCTTAAAATTGAATGAATATAATCAAATTTTTCTCATTTTATGACAATGATAGATTAAATTACTATCTAATCACCAATACCTTCATTTGTATAATATTATCATCATCTCAAAGTTGGTAGGTATTTGAAATAGAGTTTGAAAGCCTATTATAGAAATATTAAGAGCTTGGAGTATCGTCAGTTTTTTATAGAAGTATTTAATAATTATCATCATAGTAATAGGACATACTTGAAATAACGGATAAAGAATTCAATATTTGAAGAGTTCGAAATAGAAATGAAGAATTAGAAGGGAATAAAACGTAAAAGCATACACCTAAAATAATAAGAAGATATATTTCGATCTTACCACATGAGCAATTACAAAAATGTATTGGTTTTCCTACTTTTCGACAATTAATTATTTCAAAATTTTCTACATTAATTGTATGTCTAGTCATTAAGGAAATTTCAAAGCTTTTTCAAACGAAATCGATCAATTTAGCCTAATCATTTTCAATACAATAGAATAGAGAATTTGAATTGGAGGAGAAAAATCTAACAGGATTTTATTGGAAACAGCCTTTTACTTTAAAATCGAATAGATGCTATATTAAATGTCAGAGAATGGAATTAAAAGGTTTTTTGTCATTTCCCAGAAATTTACTTTTTTGGACATGAGGTGTTTCTCAAATGACTGATTAATTTATTATTGATTAAATTTCTCAGGGAACTCAAAAATACGACTTCGAAGAAATTATAAGGGCTGACATTGGCGTAGCACAAGACCCAGATCATGGACCAATCACATTTGCCAGACAAGTAAGTTCCTTAAATTTTTCTTCATATTATATAAAAATTAATAAATTTGTATTCTTTTATTTAAAGACTTTTTCATAATGTGTCATAGACAATGTTTGGAATAAAATATTGACATTCCTCCGTTTACTGTAATGTAGCCACAAAATTGAGGTACAGAATAGAATAGAATAGAAAAATTAGTTTATTGAATAAATAAGTTCCTAAGCGAACCTCAAAGCGGCTGCTTGACAAGGTACCATATTATACGAAACATGTAAATTTAAATATAAATAAACATAATATCATTGAACTTTATTTAAACAAGAATTTACTTAACAGCTAAAATTATCATGATATTAATTAACTATAATTAATTGTTGGCTCAGCCCTCAAAAATCTCAAAAGTGTTATAATGTATAGTCAACCTGAACTTACATACAAAAAATAGAACGGAATGTATCACAACAATACAATATATTAGTAATGAATTAAATTATGCTACATCTAAAGTGTAATTATTCAACCAAATTTTCAAATTTCGTTTCAATAGGCGCATATTAACAAACTCAGCACAATTATCGGATGTATCATTGAAAGCGTTTGGTACAATGTAGATTAAGGTGTTTCTGGCTAAATTATTCGCAGTAAATGGTACAATAGACCTCTCATTCCTTGAATCATATCGATCAACTTTCATAACTAAATATTTTTTGCTGAATTACCTACTTACAGTAGTTAGACGGTTCACAAAGATGTTTTGCAGTTCCGTAACAAGAAATTTCATAGTTTGGAATTTCAAGATCAAGTCAGCTTAGATAGTTATTGATAAATATTGAGATAATAAATTGGTTGAGTTCTATTCAAAGAAAAATGGAAACAGATTAATTTAATTCGAATCAAATCAAATTATAATTTAATAAATAAATTACAAAATAATAATTACAAAGCAATTTAATTAAATTCGATATTCAACAATATTGAATTAAAGAATTTTCAACAAAGAATACAGTTAAAGAACAAGATACAAGAATATACATAAAACAACCTTTAAACAGAGAGTAGTGTTTGAAATAGAATAACTACCTAACAATAATAATTTATTGATTTGAATTCAAACGGATTTACAAATTGTGTGTGTGTGTTAAAAAGAGGTTTGTATGCATTACATTCATGGGAGAAATATTATTCTTGAGGACTTATATTTTGTTTATAGATGATGGCACTGGCTTGCTTGCCGGCATTGAGGAGCGACCCAATGTTCCCTTCAGATGTCAAGTCACGCGTTGAACAACTTTTGAATGATTGTCCAGGGAGGGGCTTAGGTAAGGTCATACTATGTTTATTGTATTGTATTGTGCTGACTGGCCTATATGAAATAGGCCCTATGTAGCCCTACCTGGGTTGTCAAATTGTGATATTCTATTGAGGCTAATATAGATATTCTATTCTATTCATAAGCCTCTATTCATAAGTCTAGAAGTTATCATAGATAAACTCTATTCCAGTGCTGTATTATTTCCGAATAGGAATTTCTTTCCATACAGTGAAATACATTTTTTCTAAACTCTTTCTTGAAGAAATCTATGATAATTCTATGAATGTTTTTATCATCTATGAGTCTCATTTTTATCTATAGCATTGAATAACATGAGAAACTCATTTATTTATTTTTAGAGAATCAATTTTTGAAATATTTTCAATTCCTATCTATTCAAATTCTATGAACGTTCTTATATCATATATAGGCTATGTGTCATTTTTATCTATAGCATTACCTAAATAACATGAGAAACTCATTCATTTTTTTGAGAGAGAATCAATTTTTTAAATATGTTATATTCCTATCTATTCAAATTCTATGAACGTTCTTATATCATATATGTGTCATTTTTATCTATAGCATTGAATAACATGAGAAACTCATTTATCCAGTTTGAGAGAACACATTTTTACAATATGTTTTATTCCTACCGTATCTATTCAAAATAGTTTCATAGTTTTGAAAAATATCAGCCTTCTATTATGGATTTTCACAATAAAAAAATATGAAAACTGGTCTTTCAAAATGAAAAATGTAATTGAAAATAAATGTCAAATTACTATGTTTAAGCTTTGCTTAAGAACTTACAATAGAGTTTTTGAATCTCTTCTACTTCCTGTTTTTTCCAGCGTAATGCTACAGTATTTTTTACTGGATTATTATAATGTGTACATTGTTATAGCAAGACTTAAAAGGAGCTCATTGCAGAAGATCAATGAAGCGAATCAGAAGTTTTCCATTTTAGAAATTTTAAGTTGAATTCAAATTTTATCATTTTAATTAAAAAGTATCTAGTGAATGGGTCCAAAATTATCAAAAATAGTACTGTATACTTATTTCGAAATTCCGAATTGATTTAAATCTAAATTTGGGAGAGGAATATCAAAGGGTTCACCTGTTTTTCTCTTCCAATTACAATTTTAATGATAAGTGATTTTGCACAAATGAATAAATAAACACTCGCACGCCTGCTCTTTAAGAAATCCTCTTTGAACTCATTAGACGATTAGACCAGTGATTTTCGAAGTTTACAATTTGAAATATTTAAGATTTCATTTGATGGAAAATATGCTATATGTTGAAAGGTTCTTATGTGGCGACATATGGGATAGAAGGAATAAGGAAACATGTAGCAGAATTTATTGAAAGGAGAGACGGCCATCCATCTAACTATGAAAATATCTACCTGTGCTCTGGTTCTGACTACATCTTAAGGGTGAGTATTTATAATAAGACTTTTGTATTACAAATTGAAGCCTACCTCAATATTCCTTCAAGTTTGATAACAAGTTAACTTACTACAACATTTGGAAGGTTATTTATCTAAGTGATGTAGCAAAATATGAGTGGCACAAATAGGATATATGAATAAATATATTACCGTATAATATAGTAGGAAGATACAGGGACCGGCATATTAATCTGACGATTTTTTAGTAATAATAATAATAATAATTTTATTAATGGAGACAACAGGATAAACCCATTTTGCCTCCTTCACACAATACAATATTGTTATGTTTGAACCATTGTCATTGAATAGGCGGGAATGTTGTACATCGACAGGTCTATTCTTGCCATTTCAGTAGCCAGTATGTAGTGGTCAAGTGAACATCAAGCGATTGTGATAGAAGCTTATTTTAAAAATAGTGACTCAGTTATTTTAACGCAGCATTTATGTCACAGACATTTCAATAATTTAAATCGACACGCGCCTGTTTCCAGTAGGAATACGATCTTGTTGTGGGTAAATAATTTCGGACAACACGTTGTCCGCTTTAAAACGAAACCAACAGGACGAAAACGAACCGTGAGAACGCCTGAAAACGCCTGAGTAGCTGTTACACGGTCTCCACAACGTTCAGCAGCGAAACATGCTGTTGTGCTAGCCATTTCTTATCAAAGTGTACGACGAATTCTTCATTCCGACCTAAAATTCCATCCGTACAAGTTGTTAGTGCAACAACTTAATGAAAATTATTGGGTACATTGTAAAGCCGCTTGCGAGTTCATTCTCGGAAATGTCCACCCCAGGCGGATTCCGTTATTCTTTCAAGTGACGAGGAACATTTTCATTTTCCGGGATTTGTGAATAAACAGAATTACCGTTATTGAGCAGCCAATAATCTACAGAACTAAAGGAAGTCATTCAAAGAGAAATTGAAGCAATTCCACAAGTGATTGATGATTGAGCGAGCAATGGCAAATTTTAGAATTAGGTTAAGTGAGTGTGTGAAAAGTAACGGGAATCATTTGGATGACATAATCCACAAATAAAAACTTTGTGAGTAATCTATTTAATTCACTATAGATTACAACATTTTATCTTCAATTTGATATATTATATGATTTAATAGATATCACTTGAAAATGGCATAAATGTCCGAAACATGTAGTGATAAAATATTTCAAAAAAAGGGTACTGAGATTTTTATTTTCTTTATATTTATGATTTAATTGTACGAAACAAACTTTAGTTATTATATCCCTCAAAAATCGTCAGGTTTTTATGCCGGGCTCTGTATAATTAAAATGTTTAAGATAAAACTGCCAGGTTTTAACTATAGAAAATAATTATGATATTATAGTATTATAATAATGATTAATAATGACAATGGAAGTAAATAATTTCTTTTTTGCAGCATATTATTCAAGCATTCGCAGTAGTGAGTAATGGCAAGCCATCAGGAGTATTGACACCCATTCCTGGACCCCCGCAGTATTCCTGGACAATCACTCAGCATCGAATGAAACCGGTATAAAACATCACAGATTTTTCTTTGGTTTTTGAAAATCGTGTTGAATCCTATGCAACTTCAATCAATGTTTAAAAAATTGTATTTAGTAATTTGATTGGTAAATAATTCATGCGTATGCCTATATGAGCAGTATTTTTACTTCGTTCCCTGAGGTATTTCGGTTGATAATCTACCGTCTATCTGCTCTCATTAAATATTGCATTAAGTATGGAATTTAGTGTTCCAGTATGAATATAATAAGTGAAGAGAATCTTCCTTTGTCTGACTGTCTCGAACGTCTTATATTTTGATCATATCTCACATATTTGAGAAAATTTTGGAATATGAGTCGAGGAAGGAAAACTATTGAATGTGCTTTCGGAATGGAGTGTGAGAAATTTCCTGTTTTGAATGGTCCAATCCGCGTCCACAACCCTGGGAGCGTGACATTCGTCATCAACGCGGCTTGTGACCTACACAATTCTGTGAGAAGACGAGAAGGCCTTCCCAACATGCCAAGTGATACAACTGCTGCTACAGGTGACCACGTCATGGTGCAGCCTCTACCAGAATACCAGACCAACTCTCGTCCAGCAGATCTCAGAGGCTATTTAGCGAACTACTTTCTTATCCCAGAAGCTTCTCTCCCCTGGCAGTGGAAATACGCGGCATGAGGTTGCCAGCTCGTCTGTTGTTTATATCTACTTGGTACAAGAACAACTGTACACAAACCGTTCACTCTGAATGAACTTATATGCATAAACCTCTGCTGACTAATTATTATTTCTATTACACCACCTCTGAACAGAATTTTCTATTCATTACCTACCTACAATAAAGTCAAAGTATAACCTCACTGCTTTCACCAACTATAGGCCTAGGAAGTAGATTCTAAAAAATAAATATATTAATAAAATATATATTTTATTTATATACCACAGTTAATCCAAATAAGGGGGAAAATAGAAATTACCTGTAAAAACCTTTAATAGTTGCTCATTTTTACACGTAACTAAGTCTGCAAAACTTTTTATTTATTTCATTTCCACAGAAAATAAAACTATTTCCACAGAAAACTACTTCTACAGAAAATAATGAGCCGCTATTTGTTTTTGTACTCCAATAACCTTTTGACTTGGCCCTCCATCCGAAGAAATTACAGGGTTGCCAAATCGTGTAAAATTGCAACTTTCTCAAATTTCCAATTTAACGTCAGAATTTGATGTAGAATATCATCCCCGATATCCCAGTACTACTAAAAAAGCATCAGGATTGAAGGATTAAAAGGAAATTCAACTTTTATGATAAAATTGGAAACATCGCGAAGATTTGTTTTTCTTTTGAATATCACTTTTCTCAGAAACATGGGGCGTCGTAATGTGTAAAAATGTTATATCAAATCAACGTGGAGAATGTCTCCTTTCTATTGGTGTCTGGATCATTTTTATCCGACCCATAGTTATTTTTTAATTAATGATTATGTTCGTCAATGTCGAGACATTTCGAGCAGAAAACATGAAATTTTCGACATGCTAGAAACTTTTTTGTTTCAAAAGATAAGTGGGTGGTGAGAGCGAGAACGTTTCTCAGAAATAATTGAAATTTTTTTCTAATTATCACACGTACTCGGAATAACGTATTTTGGCCTCTCAGGAGTTTCAAAGTCAAGGATAGCGGCTGAATGGTGTGCCACCATATGCTATCAATAGCTGGGATAAAGAAATTCAAAATATAGAACGACTAGCCGTCAGGCTCGCTTCGCTCGCCATATCCGTCTAGCCAGGGGGCTCCGCCCCCTGGACCCCCGACTGGATCGTCCAAGAATGAGATCAGCAGGCTCGCTTCGCTCGCCTGCATTTTTATCATATTATATTAGGACAATCCAGTCGGGGGTCCAGACTAAACGTCTGGCTAAACGGATATGGCGAGCGAAGCGAGCCTGACGGCTAGTAATATAATATTCCCAGGATTGAAGTAGCAGTGTCCAATCAATTTTTCCGCGATAAATGCATTTAAATCTTCAACTTGGTGCCAACCTAACAAAATCAACTCAACTTAATGCCAACCTGACAAAATTATTAATTTAGTTGCCAGTTAACAACTGTTTCGAAGAGGTACTCTATCTAGATTATAGTTCTATAGTAACATATGATATGGAAATTTCAATTCTAATTAAGAGATTGGGAGAAGAAGAATATACATGCTAAAAGACGAACTTTAAACCCTTAAAAACAACCCTTAGAGTTGAAATATTGCCAAAAGATTTCTTAGTGCGCCTCTAAGGGCCAACTGAACATACCTACCAAATTTGAACGTTTTTGGTCCGGTAGATTTTTAGTTCTGCGAGTGAGTGAGTGAGTGAGTGAGTGAGTGAGTCAGTCAGTCAGTGAGTGCCATTTCGCTTTTATATAATATAGATTGAAAAATTCAGCAACTGCAAGCCAGATGATTATAAATAGTGAAAATGACAACCTTGCCACCTCGCCTCGAATAATCCAAGCGGTGTTTCATTACAGCCTTTCTAGAGGCAATCAGCTGCTTGCGTTTGAAATAATTCAGTCAAATAATCTTGTAAATTGCCAGCCTTTAGCATACAATTTGGTACACAATGCATACCATGCAGCCGCTCTTCTAACTTTAAAATTCCAAAATACGATTTTCCGACTACTTTTGACAATAATTGAGAAAATAATTTCAATTATTTCTGCGAAACTTTCTCGCTTTCACCACCCACTTATCTTTCGAAACAAAAAAGTTTCCAGCATGACGAAAATTTCATGTTTTCTGCTCGAAATGTCTCGACATTGACGAACATAACTAGTAATTAAAAAATAACTATAGGTCGGATAAAAATGATCCAGACACCAATAGAAAGGAGACATTCTCCCCGTTAATTTGAAAAAAATTATTACGCATTACGACAACCCATGATTCTGAGAGAAGTGATATTCAAAAGAAAAACAAATCTTCGCGATGTTTCCAATTTTATCATAAAAGTTTAATTTCATTTTAATCCTTCAATCCTGATGCTTTTTTAGTAGTACTGGGATATCGGGGATGATATTCTACATCCAATTCTGACGTTAAATTGGAAATTTGAGAAAGTTGCAATTTTACACGACTTGGCAACCCTGTAATTTCTTCGGCCAAGTCTCAACTTATTTTACACAAACTATAGTACGATAATTCATTACCATAATTGAATTTCACCTCTGCAGCTCTGTAGTGTTATTATTTTTAATTTTAAGAGACAAGAATATTAATAAAATTGTAGCAATAACTATCTTTTACTGCTGATTGAATAAGATAAATTTTGAATTATTCGTTCAATTCAACAGGTGAGCTACAATTTGAAGTATGATGATAATGGCTGGTCAATCGACGTGGATGAATTGAAGAGGACACTTGATGAATCAAGAAAGTTTTGTTGTCCTCGAGTGATATTAATAAATAATCCAGGAAATCCTGCTGGTGAGTAGCAAAGAATCCTTGTCATTATTTTGTTTCTTTTTCTATAATCTTTTATTACAAAATTCTCTTATTTTTATAACGACTTTAGGTACTTCAATTTGAGACAAAATTAAAATCTTATATTTGTGAGAAGGTTTACATTTGACCCAAGGTTACCCTATTTTTTCTCTCTCTATCATTTTTTGATGATGTACTTGTTGTATGAATTAATAAAAAATAAAGATCTAAACCATAATTAATTTGGAAGTAATTTGACTGATGTATACTGAGGTACAAAATTATATTGGAAATTCTGTTTTTTATTTATTTTTACATTTAAAGGGGGTTTGCCAAATTAATTTTTAGTAAACAATTGGGTTTCTGTTTTTTACATTTTTGAATTCTCCCGGTCTTTCTGATGACAATGATATATAAAGGTGCGTACAGACTTTCGCTCTGCTCCGCAACCGAACGTCACTCCAGCAGAGCGATTGATGATCGACCGGGGAGCAACAGTGGTTCGACCGGGGAACGCGAGAAGATCTAACATCTTTCGTAACGTTCATGATGGGTGCGTGGGCGGTGCGACTGTGGTTCGATGGTGGTACGAGGGCGTACGAGGGAGGAGCGTGCTCGGTGCTGGTTGGAAGCGCGAATATGTGTACGCAGCTTAATATGCAGCTGTTTGAGCTTTGTTTTGACGAATAAAAATTTAATTTTTGAGACCTCCACACTGAAAAATTATTTCGATCAAAAATTATTTAAAGTTTTGAAAAAAATATTTAAAAAATTATTTTATGTAATACTGGAGAATGCCAGTGTCTCAGAATAGAGAAATAAAAGGGGAATAAAACAAAAAAATCATAGCTATATCTTTACTGGTTGTTGAGAAAAATGTACCTGAATATTGGAAATTTTAACATTGTTGGTATAGGAATTTGCGAACCCCCTTAAAATATACACAAATTATATGAATCTATATGATAATATCTCGATAAGAGCAATAACTTAATATATTTGAAGTTTCTTACAGGTCAGATACTCACAAAACAGAATATTGAAGATATCATAAAGTTTGCTTATAATGAGAAACTATTCATAATAGCTGATGAGGTGAGTGCTATTTATAACGTTATAAAATACATTTGAGGATGAAGTGATGCTTGGAATGATATGAAAATATTTTCCAAGATAGATTTCTCGCTATCAAGCAGTCTTTGGCCACAACTATACGAGCTGAATTTTTTAGCTCGTCAGCCGGATGTATTGTCACTTATGGGGTAAACTATACGAGTGTAATAGACGCTCCCCATAAGAGGCCATGCATTCTGAAGACGCATGCGAAACAAATTCAGTGCGTCAGACACCCTTAGGCTGGTCACACACCGATTAGTCAAGACAAGACTAGTCACGTTTAGTCACAATACTTTATATTGCTGCTTATGACGCAACACACACTGATTAGTCATTGCAATTAGACATGACTCCATAAGCAACTATGTGAAGTATTGTGACTAAACGTGACTAGTCTTGTCTTGACTAATTGGTGTGTGACCAGCCTTATAGTTTAGGTACTAATTCTCAGATTTGACAATATTATTTTCTCAAAATAATTACCGTACGTTTGGTAGATGAGTCCAATATAAAACAGTTGAATAAGGTGAATCTAATTGAATTCTTATAAAATTGACACCTCAATATTGCTTCTTTCAAATTGTAATTGTCTTAAGACTCTGGAAGCAGTTTATTGTGTATCTTAATGCACGAAAAAAGGTTCTGGCACTGATAGAAATTATACCATATTTATTGATAGGTTAAAACAGGAAATACGGTACCGGTAGATAATTTACTTAGGTAGGTACTGTATACATGAATTCTAGGCATCTGTCTTCAGATTTGTATGGGATAAAATGAAGATGAGGGATGAGAGGTTTATTTTTGATTGCCTCTGATTATCTATGATTTATTCAAAAATCAAGGATTCCAATTCATAAAAGTGAGAAATTTTTAATAAAATGTTGATATTAAACGATAAAAATATCAAACGGAGGTAAATAAATGGTGTGACTTATAGCGAAGCCATAAGATTTCAACACAAGCATTGTTAAGGGGAGTCGGATTAAATTGGCCAACTTCAATGTAACTTTTTGAGATTTCCACTGGAGATAGACTCACAATTTTTTTCAAATGAAAGAATGCATCTTTATCTTCAATCTAATGGAAGGAATTTCCTCTAAAATCATTTTTTCTCTGAATACATTTTTTTAGAAAAATGTATGTTTTCCAATTATTTCAATGTATTTATTATCAATATCTCTGTCAATATTGAAAATATGATAAATCACCTCCATCACTTTGTAGAGTGATGCCTATTATACATGTCTGCAAAATTTCAAAGCTCTATCTTCAACAGAAGTCTCAAAAAAGGAACATTTATATGGAAAATATAGTTTTTCAGGAATCGCATTCAATTTTTCTAAAAATAATGTATTCAGAGAAAAAATGATTTTAGAGTAAATTCCTTCCATTAGATTGAAGATAAAGATGCATTCTTTCAGTCGGCCGACTCCCCTAATTCCTTATTCTTTGTTTTATCATGATGTTATATCTGTTATGGACAAATTTCAATGCAAGATAACTTATTACTATTGTATTCTTATATAACTTTAAAGTGAAAAAACACTCACATTCTTTGGTGTGGCGACGTGTTTCGTGCTGATGTTGCACATTCTCAAGCCAAACAGAAACTTAAGTTCCGTTTTTATTGTTATCTCTTCCAGGTTTATCAAAATAACATCTATTCAGATGAGAAAGAATTTGTTTCTTTCAAGAAAGTTCTTTGTGATCTTGGTTCACCATACGATGGAATGCAGATGGCCTCTGTTATGTCTACATCAAAAGGTATGATTAGTCTAATTATAATACGATAATTTTAAAATGTCTGTGAAAAATGATATAATTTTTACTTGGTGCATTTTCTTTGATTTTAAGTAACAGCCTTATAAAGCATAGCGTACGTGTTTGGAACTAGATGTTTTCAATAAGTTTCAACACAAGCATTGTTAAGGGGAGTCGGATTAAATTGGCCAACTTCAATGTAACTTTTTGAGATTTCCACTGGAGATAGACTCACAATTTTTTTCAAATGAAAGAATGCATCTTTATCTTCAATCTAATGGAAGGAATTTCCTCTAAAATCATTTTTTCTCTCTGAATACATTTTTTTAGAAAAATGTATTTTTTCCAATTATTTCAATGTATTTATTATCAATATCTCTGTCAATATCGAAAATATGATAAATCGCCTCCATCACTTTGTAGAGTGATGCCTATTATACATGTCTGCAAAATTTCAAAGCTCTATCTTCAACATAAGTCTCAAAAAAGGAACATTTATATGGAAAATATACTTTTTTCAGGAATCTCATGCAATTTTTCTAAAAATATTGTATTCAGAGAAAAAATGATTTTAGAGTAAATTCCTTCCATTAGATTGAAGATAAAGATGCATTCTTTCAGTCGGCCGACTCCCCTAATTCCTTATTCTTTGTTTTATCATGATGTTATATCTGTTATGGACAGATGCAAGATAACTTATTACTATTGTATTCTTATATAACTTTAAAGTGAAAAAACACTCACATTCTTTGGTGTGGCGAAGTGTTTTGTGCTGATGTTGCACATTCTCAAGCCAAACAGAAACTTAAGTTCCGTTTTTATTGTTATCTTTTCCAGGTTTATCAAAATAACATCTATTCAGATGAGAAAGAATTTGTTTCTTTCAAGAAAGTTCTTTGTGATCTTGGTTCACCATACGATGGAATGCAGATGGCCTCTGTTATGTCTACATCAAAAGGTAACATTAGTCTAATTATAATACGATAATTTTAAAATGTCTGTGAAAAATGATATAATTTTTACTTGGTGCATTTTCTTTGATATTAAGTAACAGCCTTATAAAGCATAGCGTACCGTACGTGTTTGGAATTAGATGTTTTCAATAAGTTTCAACACAAAACATCTCTAACTAAATAGCAGAAATTTATACTCAAAGGACACATAATATGTATTTCGGAATGAAGATTGAGTCCATGCAAAGAGGTAGGCTGAATGCTGAAGGACGAAGTTTTATCTTAAAAAGAGATATTTCGTCAGAAATATCACTGTCGAGGGATTACAGGCTAATGTGTTCTCCAGATAAGACATCAAAGTTGAAGTACGGTATTGTTGTACTATCAGTACCCTATTTTTATAAAAAAGAACATAAAAATACAAAATGATTGGTCTTTTTTAGGTTACTTGGGCGAATGTGGAGCAAGAGGAGGATATTTTGAGTTGCTAAACGTTGATGCTGAGGAGAGATACGTTCTGTACAAATTGTTGTCGTCGAATACATGTCCAAATGTTGCAGGACAGGTAAATTATCCTGCTTTTTTATTTCAAATTATAGAAAATGTTGATATTTATATAACTACTAGCCGTCAGGCTCGCTTCGCTCGCCATATCCGTCTAGCCAGGGGGCTCCGCCCCCTGGACCCCCGACTGGATCGTCCAAAAATGAGATCAGCGTGCTCGCTTCGCTCGCCTGCATTTTTCATTTGAGAATGCTTCATTCCATCAGAAAGTCAAAGTACTGAGAAAACGCAGAAAAGCTGAGAAAAACGCTGATTTTGGGCGTATCTTTGATGAAATATTAAAGTCACCTCATCACAAAATTTTTAGATCTTAGCTAAACCTCTGTACCAAATTTTAACATTTTCTGTCTATTACTTGATGAAAGAACTGAGAAAACGCAAAAAACGCTAATTTTGGGCGTATATTTGACGTTATTGCAAATTCCTTCTAACACAACATTATTACACCATAGCTGAGCTTCTGTACTAAATTTGAACAATTTCTGTTCATTTGTTCTCGATAAATCTGAGAAAAAGCAAAAAATCGCTGGAAAAACGCTAGAATTTCTCTAGAATCTTTAGAATTTTTTTCAAATCCGTTCTCAGTGCGTCTCTAAAGTGCCAACTGAATATACCTACCAACGTTTTTACTCAGGGGGTAAATTATAACATCATTGGGTTGATTGCAAATTGTTATTCATCAGTTGTATCTAGTATGCAAACATTGAATTTAAGTTGTTTCAGTATTCTCCATCAGTATTTTGTGAGAAATATATAAATTACTGTATTATAAAAAAGTATTATTATTTTGGGCGTATCGTTGACGTTATTGCAAATTCCTTCTAACACAACATTATTACACCCTAGCTGAGCTTCTGTACTAAATTTGAACATTTTCTGTTCATTTGTTCTCGATAAAGCTGAGAAAACGCTAAAAAAACGCTGGAAAAACGCAGATTTTGGGCGCATCTTTGGAATTTTTTTCAAATCCGTTCTTAGAGCGCCTCTAAAGGGCCAACGGAGTATACCTACCAAATTTGAACGTTTTTGGTCCGGTAGATTTTTAGTTCTGCGAGTGAGTGAGTGGAGTGCCATTTCGCTTATATATAGATAATAGTGCAGTATAAGACGTTTCTTAAAAGGCGCTGTTTCTACTCAGTGGGTAAATTATAACATCATAGGGTTGATTCAAAATAATTGTTATTCATCAGTTGTATCTATAGTATGCACACATTGAATCGAACTTGTTTTCAGTTCTCCATCAGTATTTTGTGAGAAATATAAATTACAGTATTGTAAAAAAGTATTATTATTCTAGACTTTAAGTGTACTAGACCAATACCTACTATTACAATAGGTAATAGTAGGTATTGACTAGACTGTACTGTACTAAATTAGACTATGTAGTGTCGTCGAAAATAGTTCAAACCTGATTATTATTCTCTTTCAGATATACGTCGAAAGCTTGGTTAACCCTCCACGCAAGGGAGATCCTTCTTATGAACTATTCATAAATGAAAGAAATAAAATAATGTCGTTGCATAAATCAAAAATTGAATTAATCACTGAAAATCTTAAAGGAATAAAGGGAATCTCATCAATAAAACCAGAAGGCGCTCCATACATTTTTGCACAGGTAGAGTATTTGAAGAAGTTGATAATACTGTATTATAATATTTTCTTCAGAAATTAACCTTTTGGTTTATAATCATTCATAAAAATATCAATTCTTTATTCTTGATTGATTCATACAATAAGTATGTTATCAGAAATGATAGGGAGAGAAAAAATAAGGTAACCTATATAAAAGAACAATAATTATAAAGAACACATCATTTAAATATATATATCAATCTTTGGTTTGTCAATAATCAGCTTCCCACCATACCGGAAACCTCAAACTCATGGAATAAAATAGACAATCTTCAGTAAGTTAAACAATCCAAAGATTATAAAATTGAGAGAAAAAGGCCTGGAGCTAAAAACATGATATAATGTTTTAGCATTTGATTTTCACTCTATTTGAATTGAAGAAATTATATATTTTCAGATAAAATTAAAACTCATTCCACATTCTAAATACAACTTGAATTTCTTTCCAAGACAAATTATTTACATTCAAATTCATTTACAGATGGAAATTACTGAGATATTGCAATTATTCAAATGCTAATGAATATTATTAAACGAAAATCCAAATTAAATGCTGTAAATCACCCCGAAGACTTCTGCTACTGCAAATATTCACAACAGGGTAACTCATCGATTTTCCATCTAGCTGTTTACCCTGTTGTCAATATTCGCAGTAGCAAAAAACTTCGGGGTGATGTACAGCATTTAATTTTGATTTTAGTTTAATAATATTTATTTTCAAATTTATTTGTTTTATAGTGTTTCAATTTTCTGTTAGTATAACAAATATGGAAAATATAATAAATTCAAATTTGATTTAAACCTTTAGGCTATGTGGACAATAACAAACAAAATACACCAAAAAACAATTACAAAATAGAGATATTTTGTACATATTCATAGATAGTGTCTCCTATTCTTCACAGATGGAAGTACCACCGAAGGCTGTAAAGGAAGCTGAGAGACAAAGTATATGTCCTTCAGAAATGTACACAACTAAATTACTGAGAAGTACTGGAATATGTGTTTCTCCAGGATTAATTTTCGGTCAGATACCAGGAAGGTATTTCTTCAGGCAAGTATCAATTAAAATAATACGTATGAGATTATCACGGAACTGGATAAATTATCATATGGGATACAAATTCAAACGTGAACTGAGTTTATTAACATAAGTGAGTTTTTAATCTTGGAGAAAACAAATAACATTTTTTACTTTCCTTGCCCTTTTACCATAGGTAAGGAAAGTATTGCTTTCCGAAAAAAATTAAGGTACCCCAATTTATAAATTTCTATACGTTTCAAGGTCCCCTGAGTCCAAAAATGTGGTTTTTGGGTATTGGTCTGTATGTATGTGTGTGTGTGTATGAGTGTATGTGCGTCTGATGATATCTCATCTCCCAATTAACGGAATGACTTGAAATTTGGAACTTAAGGTCCTTACACTATAAGGATCCGACACAAACATTTTCGATCAAATGCAATTCAAGATGGCGGCTAAAATGGCGAAAATGTTGTCAAAAAGAGGTTTTTTTGCGATTTTCTCGAAAACGGCTCCAACGATTTTGATCAAATTCATATCTAAAAAAGTTATTGATAAGCTCTATCAACTTCCACAAGTGTCATATATGTAAACATTTCAGAAGCACTGCACCATCTATGCAAAGTTCGATTTTAGATTTCCAATTATCAGGTCTCAAATATAATTTAAACGAAAAAATTCGAGTGGAAAATATTGAGCATAAAAATCTCTACAATTAATGTTCAGTGGCATTTCCACCTAAAATTGAAAATAAGCTCGAAATTCGAGAAAATAAGATTATTAAATTGCAAACTGTTGGCAACTGTTGATTCTATTGAATCATTCACTAGGAAGAGATAGCAGACTTCGTGTGTCTGCAGCGCTATTGTCCTGCCACCAGCTGGCTCAGATCTTAGAAAAGTAGACTTGAGATGCGCGTGAGCACTAACGTCAGGTGATAAATTTTCATAACGGAAAGGAAAGTTGTGTGAGTGCACCACACCAGATTTTTAAGAGTAAATTATGATTCAACCGTGAATTGTGATTCAACTGAATCAACTAGAACAGGTGACATCAGATACTTGCAGATGAAAAAACTGCGTGAGGTCTACTGTTGACAGAACTACTAGTGTTATAAAGAGCAAATAAAAAGACATATATCCATCTACCCATCCATCTATCATATACAAAAATTTATTATGTGTAAATAATATTTCTACGTGCAGTAAATCTGTACTCTAATGATTCTTTATTCTATTATCAATCTTTATTATTCTTTATCTATTTCAGGATGTCAGCTCTACTACCAAAAAGCAAACTGCGTTCTGTCGTTGCCAGAATTCAAGAATTCCACGAATCATTTTTGTTAAAATACAAATAGACATAGAAATACATCAGTGAAATACGAATGAAAATATTTTTGAACTAATACTTACACATGGATCGCAAGGTAAAATATAAATATTTGAAACTATGCATTTTTCAGTTATTTTCACCTGAAAAGCTATTCCACTTCCAATAGTAATTGTAAATCATGATTTTTTGTAGAATTCTGTAGTAACCGACAAGGTAGAATGCACTCTTTAGATCAGTGTTTCTTGGAGTATTGAAAATAGGAAATGAAATGAAAAATTCTCTATTAGGCGGAGTTAGGACTTCTAAAGCTGGGGTTACACCAAAGTTAACAAAATATTAATAACTTAATCTTTATAGATTCTATTAGATCGAACAGAACTTGACAAACACAAATGTTCATCATGTGTATGATAAGATATGTTCGATCTAATAGAATCTGTAAGGATTAAGTTATTAACATTTTGTTATTAACTTTGGTGTAGACGCAGCTCAAGTCCTCTCTACCACTCAACCTCGAAAATTATTGCAATTACGAGTATTGCAATCCTCTTTTCAATTTATTATTTATCAACTAATAGATAATTTATCAGGGTATGCCGAAGTTACTTGTTCTTGTTTACTGATTCACATATCAGTAAACATGTAGATTGAAGTGTATTATTCAAATTAGTAGTATTAGTATTACAGTAAATTCACAGCAGAATTATGAGAAATCCATTTATTCACTGAATAAATACAAAGATCGTTTTAAAAGTTACATTCACATATAACGTGAAAATTATTCAAGAATTTCTCTCTAGAGAAACTAGTATAATGTGAAATTCAAGCATAATCCTATACTATTAAACGAGCAATTTCTGTGTATATGATTAGATGTTTGGATGTTGATATGTTTGTATTTCACCGGATCTCGAAAACGGCTCTAACAATTCTCACGAAATTCAGAACATAGTAGGTTTATAATACAAAAATTTGATCGCACTAGGTCTCATCCCTATGAAAACTCGCTGTAGGACATTTTATTCATCCTTGGAAAAACAGCTGATAATTTCGTCGAGCTGTAGATGATGGATGGAAGTAAGTGAGCGAGTGCATGTGTGTGGGACTGAAACGAATTTATGACTCCGCTGTTGAACTTTTTTAATCATTCAATCAGGTACTTGGTGCCGGTTGTACAAAAGCCGGTTAAATTTCAATCCTGATTAATTCCAGTGGAACCAATCTGAGATAAGCTATCTTTTTTAAATTGTCTTCTCTGATTTGGTTCACGTGAAATTAATCAGGATCAAAATTTAACCGGCTTTTGTGAGAGAAATTTTTGCATTCCTCTGGGAATTAATCTCAATCCATTGTGATTAGATAGAACCTTTCTGTATGAACTATAAATATATTATAATTTCTTCTTTCGTAATAAATTTTATATGCTTTTGTACTCCAGAGCGGAGCTCGGTGCCCCGATATTATATGTTATGTACTCTTCTATGGATCTGTTTCCAACACACATGTTTTATTTATTAGCGGAAACAGGTCTGCAATGATTACAATATTGTAAGTCGAACATAAAATATTACTTAATAAAATTATAGTTTTTCAATTTGATGATTGATTGATTGCCTTTATTAAGGGCGGATTTAGGACTCTAGGTCCTCTCTGCCACACAACCCGTGAATGATGAAATGATCGAAAGAGGATTTTATGTTTGAGAATAAAAAAATACAAAATCAATTATAAACTTACAAATTCTAAAAATTGTACAAATAAATTATTATCCTATACTAGAAATAAGATTCAGGTACTGGCATTAACATAGTTACAAAGAAATCAGTGACTGTCTGGAATTTAACTACTAATACAATGAATATTATAAATAAATTTGTATCAATAGATAAAATTATTTCAAAATTAATAATGTCAATCTAATTACTATCTGACAATTGAAATACCATCTCGAATGAGAAGTAAACTTTTTGAATAGAAATCTGATGTATTATATTATGATTAGTATCTTATTTAAGGTATAAATTCCTTTGAACAATTAATTACGACATAGCAGTCAGGTTAGCAATTACGACATAGCAGTCAGGTTATGACTGCTATGTCGTAATTAATTGTTCAAAGTGATTATTCAACAAGCAGTTCGTAATGGAATCAAACATTGAAGAGTATAAATTCCTATTTAAAAAAATCTCTTTTGAGATTTAGAGCATACTGGGAATGGCTTTCAGCGGTTCAACAATTAAAGTGATGAATTACTGTTATTAATATCACCTATATAGTTGATGATTCATCTTCATTAATACTGCCTTCAACACATATTTATGCGAACCCTAGTGTGACAAAAATCTAGTCGACAAGAAACAGAATTATCGACACTTCTTCCTACTATAGCAGTAAAAGAACTTAAAGTTCCAAAGAGAGGACTTTATGAATATTATCAACAGTACTCTGATGGTTTCAGGCAAATCACACTGTGACATTTTTGTTCACTTTAAATTGATGTTTCTCGGTAGAAATTGTTGAGAATCACAGAGATCCATGTTGATTTATGGCTAAATTCAGTCATCATCTAACCTCTGCCTGGCATTGCCTCTTGCGCCGAACTTTCGTTTCTTGAACGTGGTTGAACCAGCTGAGTCATCGATACTTGTTACTTTCTTTTCTTTGAATTTTATCTCCGGTTCTGTAATGGTTGGCACCTTGATCTCAATAAATTCCTGTTGAGGTAGTTGATAATCGATCGGTTCCTGTACCCTGAAACAGAAATGCAATCGCATTAGATAACAATCCACTGAATAAGAGAATGCAATCCTATCCTATTATACAGGGTTATCATAAAAGAACGGTGCGGTTTCGAACATTGTTTAAAGAAAAACCAAATTACTTACAGTTAATGTTTTTTATTCACCTAATTTGTCGTCTGAAACCGTTTTTAAATGATTAATAACTTTCAATAAGTGCGCCCTTAGTCGCTCGACAAATGCCCAAACGATAATAAATTTCTCTCTTAACATTCGATAACATTTCTTCGATTATGGTTGTCATTGGTTCTTTAATCCTGTTTTAAAGTGGTTCAGTTCGCGATTTCTTGTGAATAAACAATGTTTTTGAGGTAAATTTACAAGAAAAAATCTACCTGAACCACTTAAAAACAGGATCAATGAAGCAATGACAACCAACCATAATCAATAAAATGTTAGCGAATGTTTGGAGAGAAATTGATAATCGTTTGGATATTTTGTCGAACGACTAAAGGCGCACATATATTTAAATTTATCAATAATGTAAAAAACTGCCTGAGACGACAAATTAGATGAATAAACAACATCAACTGTAAGTAATTTGGCTTTTCTTTAAACCATGTTCGAAACCGCACCATTATTTTATGATAACTCTGTATTAAGCGAGCATTTTCTGTATATTTTTATATCTGGTTATTTATGTCCAACGGATCTCGAAAACGGCTCTAACGATTTTCACGAAATTTGGAACATAGTAGGTTTATGATATAAAAATTCGATTGCACTAGGTCTCATCCTTGGGGAAAAATCGCTGAAGGACATGAAAAGGATAATAATATTCATCCTTGGAAAAACAGATGATAATTTCGTCGTCTGTAGATAACAGAAGATGCGTGTGCCTGTGTGGGAGATCAGCTGTGTAATCAATCAGCTTACCTATCTCGCGAGAAATCTAGAAATTTTTTCTGTTTTCAAATATTTGGACTGAAAATTGGACCTGAATTTTAAAGTGTATGGAACATAACCTACTTTTTGGACCATTTATATAGTGTATAAATCAAAATCCGGGGAAGAAACAGTTTTGGGCTGTGCTTGTTAGTCCTTCCCCAATCATTTTGAAGAATTGTGTTCTGTTTATCAATAAATAAATAACGAGCGAAGCTCGGTGCCCTGATATTCAAATATAAAACGAATACAAAACCATCCAAAATCACGAGAATTAGAGGGTCGAATGTTTGAGATTGTCTTGCTTGCTCAATCGTACACACGAACGTATATTCTTTGTAGGGAAATAAAAATGAAAATCTGAGTACCCTTTTGCAAAATTTTGTACTCACAGCATGTTTCGGCTATGATGCCAATATCAAGTGATTACAAATAAATAATCAATAAATAATTGATTTATATTTAATCACTTAATAATGGCATCATATAGCCGAAACATATTGTGAGTAAACAATTTTTCCTCCACCTACTGTCTAAAGTACTTACTTTACTACCTGAAACATAATACTAAAGTGTCACATTTTCGCTCTCGGTAGTAAAAAACAGAAAAACTCCCTAGGGAGGAAAAGTGACTCCATTTAAATAACATGGGAAGCATCTCTATTTTAAAAACTTACATTTGAAATATGTTAGAAGGTCTAAGCTCAGATGAGGAAGCATAATAGAGGTGTCTGTCATTGAGTCAACTGAATTCAATACCACAACCAGAAATTTTATCAACTCATGAAATATTATGTTTTTATGATATTATATACTTACTATTAGTAGACGATAAAAATTTATACAAATTTTAAAATATTTTATTCTATTCAAAATACCAGCCAACAAATATTTTCCATCTACAATTCAAATCTGAAACGCGTGATCTGGAGTCAGCCATTTTTGATAGCCGCCCAGCTGATAATTGTTATAACTTTTGCCAATAGATGGCGCAATCGGCAGTGCCAATCAGACGACCGGTTTTTAGGTTTTAGATTTTAGGTTATGTTGTTAGGAAACATTGTCACTAATAACGTAAGTTATTAAAATGATTTGATTTGCAGTTTCTATAAAAAAATGTAGATGGAGAAAAAATGTTGAGTACATCACGAGCGAAAAATACTTTTTCCTACAGTTACGTTGAAAAGTGGCCATTGCTGCACTGATTACAGAACGCAAAGAATCACTTTTCCGCTCTAGTGCGGGAAAAATTTTTCTGCACTCCAGATTTGCAACATGGCAACGCAATAGTTATTTGTGCAACTAGTGCGCAAAGTGTCAGTTTGCTGCACCGAAAGAAACGTTTACGCCCGAGCCGTAGGCGAGGGCGGAATGGTTTCTTGAGTGCAGCAGAGGAACTTTGCGCACGTATTTCACATTAAGTTTTTCCTACAGTTACCATTGAATATGAAAAGTGGGTAATTATGGGTAAAATTGCCTAAAATCCATCGAATGTTTTTCTGTGTAATTTTATTATTGATAAAAACCTTAATCCTAAAATCCTAAAGTCCTCGTTGTCCTTGGTTATAATATATAATGAATAATAATTTGCGCGTTGTGCTTCGTTGCACCTCTGCTCACTATAGCAGCCCAGTCACTGTTACCAACTTCATTTTCATTTTGCTGCACTGTTGCTCCATATAACCTACTAAGTATTTTGCGTTGCCATGTTGCAAATCTGGAGTGCAGAAAAATTTTTCCCGCACTAGAGCGGAAAAGTGATTCTTTGCGTTCTGTAATCAGTGCAGCAATGGCCACTTTTCAACGTAACTGTAGGAAAAATACTTAGTAGGTTATATGGAGCAACAGTGCAGCAAAATCAAAATGAAGTTGGTAACAGTGACTGGGCTGCTATAGTGAGCAGAGGTGCAACGAAGCACAACGCGCAAATTATTACATTATATATTATAACCAAGGACAACATTTTCATTCAATTTGACAATAAATTAAGGTTTTTATCAATAATAAAATTACACAGAAAAACATTTGATGCATTTCAGGCAATTTTACCCATAATTACCCACTTTTCATATTCAATGGTAACTGTAGGAAAAACTTAATGTGAAAATACGTGCGCAAAGTTCCTCTGCTGCACTCAAGAAAGCATTCTGCCCTCGCCTACGGCTCGGGCGTAAACGTTTCTTTCGGTGCAGCAAACTGTCACTTTGCGCACTAGTTGCACAAATAACTATTTCTCTCTCAGGAAAATTGTTGCCCTCGGCTTCGCCTCGGGCTTCAAACGTTTTCCCACAGGGAGAAAAAGTCGTACTTTTCACTCTAGATATAAAAATAGCTATACTAAAGGGGTACTCAGATTTTTATTTTTATTTCTATTCAAAAGTAGTATTTGTAGGGGTATTCTTGTAATAGTGATAAGATAAAAATTGATTGTGAAGTGCATTTAGAAGAATAAAAAAGTGATTTGATTTGTTTAACAATTTGATTATTTTATTGACTTGCTATTAAATATTTGATATTGATCTGAATCTGAATCTATCAAAGTGATAGAGGTGGCACGAAATCATTCAACCTTTGTTCAATATCAATCCAAAGGCCGGGTTCGAGAATTCCAGCCCGGGCAAGATATTTTTCTCGGGCCACTCCCGTGTTTCGGATGGACACGTTAAGCCGTCAGTCCCGGCTGCCTAAAAAGTAGTCGTTAGGTCATGTCTGAGGCCCTGAAATTGATCAGTTGCGACCTGAAAACTCTGACACCAGACCTGAGCCAGCCAGGTCACACGATATTATTATTAATGCTTTTTTGGTGTCCTGAATATCTTTGACCTAACCAGTAGGTTTTGTGATTAGTCAAAAAAACTACTTGTGTAACCTCAATTCCAAAATTGAAATCGACTTCCAAAAAAACACCAGAAAACCAACACTTTCAGAAAACTTACAGTAATATGGTCGATTTATGTACAGTTTGTACACCTTCACATAGATATGTGGGTAAATATCGTCAGTGGTAAATGATCTGTGATTTTATTTAGTTGAATAGAATTTATTGTGAATGCAGGCAACCCAAATTTGGATAGAACCGGTCAATTCATGAACAACTTCACATAGGCACATGGGATTTGGCATTAGTACATGAACTGTGATTTTATTTAGTTGGATAGAATTAAATAAAAATTAAGAAATTGTTAAAAAATAGACCATCTCTTAGTATTTTTATTTAATATGAATAATTACCACAATATCAACTTCTCAACTACACAAAAATTAAATCGAATTTATTGTGAAAGCAAGCCAACCAAAATTGGTTAGTACAGAGTTTTATTTTTTACAATATTCTGTATTTTATTGATAGGAATACATGGGGTTTTAAGCTTTGTTGATTCAGTTATACTAAGTGAAGAGACTTGAGAATGTTGAACTGAAGTTAAGTTCAGTTTAGAACTCGAGAATTAAGGGCAAGCTACAAGAAGCGTTTTTGCACTGGCGGCGGACGAATCGGCAGGGTATGAAGTTCTCCGATTGGCTGATTATCAGCTGATTGGATTGGCGTTCGGGAGTCAGCTGATAATCAACCAATCGGAGAGCTTCTTGCCCTGCCGACTCGTCCGCCACCTGTGCAAAAACGCTTCATGTGGCTTGGCCCTCCAAGTTCAAATGGGCTGAGATACAGTGTTAGAGATGGGAAAGTAGCTCATCTGTATCTCCAATGATATTTTATTATTTACTAGAATTAATTCTTGAACTGCTTTATTAGAACTGATTTTAGTAATCAAACAAGTTGTGTGAGTCAATTAATTATAGATTCTTATTCAATTAACTGTTTTACGAAAGGCAAGAGATATGGAATAAGAATATAGAATATAGAGAGTGAGTCATATGCATGGGAACCCTTCAATAAATTGGAGACTGTTGTAGATATTCATATAATACTGTAACTTTAAAGTAAAATTTTATCAATTATTTCTTTAAAAACTCAAACTTCAATCAGACGTCATTTTGAATAAAAGTATCATAGAACATTTTTATTGATGTCATCTTTATAGTTTTGAGAAGGCCTTTGAAATGAAGTATCACACAATGGGTGTTCAAAATATTTGAGTTACAACCCCTCATTTCTTTAAAAACTAAACTTCAATCAGCCGCCATTTTGGATACAAGTATCATAGAAAATTTTTGTCGATGCCATCTTTATTGTTTATAAAGGCCTTTAAAAAATGATGTACCACACAATGGGTGTTTACATTTAAAATATTCGAGTTACAACTTCTAAGTCACCCCCTTATGAGGGGTTGAAATTCAGTTGTACGTCGAAAGGTTTAGTATTTGACCAATATCTTATCCTGGAAGTTACAGTATTACATCTACAACAGTCTCCAATTTATTGAATGGTTCCCATAAATATGACTCACTCTGTATAGAGATATAGAAAGCAAGAATAAAGTCGAATAAATAATACATTTTAATGTTACCTAGTTTCAACAGTCTTCCATCCGCCATAAGGATCCGGCTTACAAGAAGGTCCCACACCAATATCAGGATGTGCTTCATCTTCTTCTTCAACTTTCACTTCGATTTTTCTTTTGCTTGGTTTGGGTGGTTTTTCTTTTGGTTCTTTTTTAATTGGTTCATCTTTCTTCTCAATTTCACTTGTAGTTTCATTGGTCTCCAAACTTGTAGCTTCACTTGCAGCCTTTGTTTGCTCCTCGATTGATACATATCCTTCAGGTGGAGCTTCCCACCGAGATTCTATTAAATGGTAAAATGGTAAAACATATAAACATAAAACATAGAAATAGTATATTGATACAATCAATCAGTGATCCCAAAATAATAATTTTCAATTTAAATCATATCAAAAGAGAAATAGTTGTCAATCTTGGGTAGAAAAAAAATTGATACATTGATAATAATTCATTTAATTGTATGGTGTAGCAATAAAATAATAAAACAATGGGATTTCAGTTGTTGCTTATCACAAACAATAATACACAAGAAAAAATATATAAAAAAAGAATTTATGAAGATCATTCAAATTCACTCAAATAATAATAATAATAACAATAATAATTTCATTAGCATTTGAATAATTGCAATATCTCAGTAATTCCCATCTATATAAACCAAATTTGGATAATACCGGTCAATTTATGAACAACTTCACATATGCACATTGGATTTAGCATTAGTACATAATCTAAGATCTTATTTAGTTGAATAGAATTTATTGTGAATTCAAGCCAACCAAAATTGGTTAATACGGAGTTTTATTGGATAATACTCTGTATTTTATTGATAGGAATACATGGGTTTTAAGCTTTGTTGATTCAGTTATACTATGGGAAGAGCCTTGAGAATGTTGAACAGAAGTTGAGTCCAGTTTAGAACTTGAGAATTAAGGGCAAGCTACAAGAAGCGTTTTTGCACTGGCGGCGGACGAATCGGCAGGGTATGAAGTTCTTCGATTGGCTGATTATCAGCTGATTGGATTGGCGTTCGGGAGTCAGCTGATAATCAACCAATCGGAGAGTTTCTTGCCCTGCCGACTCGTCCGCCACCTGTGCAAAAACGCTTGAAAAACGCTTCATGTGGCTTGGCCCTCCAAGTTCAAATGGGCTAATGGGCTACAGTGTTAGAGATGGGAAAGTAGCTCATCTGTATCTCCAATGATATTTTATTATTTACTAGAATTAATTCTTGAACTGCTTTATTAGAACTGATTTTAGTAATCAAACAAGTTGTGTGAGTCAATTAATTATAGATTCTTATTAAATTAACTGTTTTACGAAAGGCAAGAGATATGGAAAAAGAAATTAGAATATAAAGAGTGAATCATATGTATGGGAACCCTTCAATAAGTTGGAGACTGCTGTAGATAGGCCATAATACTGTAACTTTCAATTAAAATTTATCAATAATTATTTCTCAACATCTTATTATTACTCAAACTTCAATCAGACGCCATTTTGAATAAAAGTGTCATAGAACATTTTTATTGATGTCATCTTTATAGATTTGAGAAGGCCTTTGAAATGAAGTATCACACAATGGGTGTTTACGTTCAAAATATTTGAGTTACAACCCCTTATTTCTTTAAAAACTAAACTTCAATCAAACGCCATTTTGGATACAAGTATGATAGAAAATTTTTGTCGATGCCATCTTTATTGTTTTAAAAAGGCCTTTAAAATGATGAACCACACAATGGGTGTTTACATTCGAGTTACAACTTCTAAGTCACCCCCTTATGAGGGGTTGAAATTCAGTTGTACGTCAAAAGGTTTAGTATTTGACCAATAAATTATCCTGAAAGTTACAGTATTAAATCTACAACAGTCTCCAATTTATTGAAGGGTTCCCATACATATGACTCACTCTGTATAGAGATATAGAAAGCAAGAATAAAGTCGAATAAATAATAAATTTGAATGTTACCTAGTTTCAACAGTCTTCCATCCGCCATAAGGATCCGGCTTACAAGAAGGTCCCACACCAATATCAGGAGGTGCTTCATCTTTTTCTTCAACTTTCACTTCGATTTTTCTTTTGCTTGGTTTGGGTGGTTTTTCTTTTGGTTCTTTTTTAATTGGTTCATCTTTCTTCTCAATTTCACTTGTAGTTTCATTGGTCCCTGAACTTGTAGCTTCACTTGAAGCCTTTGTTTGCTCCTCGATTGATACATATCCTTCAGGTGGAGCTTCCCACCGAGATTCTATTGAATAAATCATAAATGGTAAAACATTTATAAACACAGCAAAACATCAAATAATTTGGGTTTTATTTCTTAAATAAGAGTTTTCAATTTGATAGAGCATAATAATTGTTACCATAAACTGATAACCGAGCTACCTATTCAATTTTTTAAGGTTGATGAAGTTTCCTTTTAGTAATTTCAAGAATGAAGGTTCATAAAGTTTGAAAATTAATGAAATGAATCAGATTATTCTAGACAAGAATGAGATAATTTTTCAGCAATGAGATTACCAGTTTGTCAATTACCAATGTTGGTTTATGACAATAAAATTTATTTATTTATTTATTTATTATTTAATGCTACACTTCGGATTATGGTAGAAAAACATTCTTTCGATAACAATTGAGCTGTACATAGCAGTACATAAGCTATAAAACAATATAATAAGTGCAAAGAATAGTTCAAAACTGACAAGTTTTGGCACTTCACCAGTAAATAACTGAAATACAAATGGCTTGTTAGTAGATATGAATTTTGAGAGAATACATTAATTTGATAATGTATAAGTGTGATAGTTCATAGTTTGTGATGTTTTATAGTTTCATAGATGTTTGATAGTTCATAGTTTGTATAGTGATGTTTCATAGTTTGATAATGTATATAACATATTGTGTTTTGCGTAACGGACAAAGCTGTGTTCTGTCAAATCTCTACACCAAAGATGAAATTTGATATTTTTAATATAAATTAATCTATGATCAATGTGACTTACTGGACTTGAACTTAAAGAGAACCACATAGGCTTAATTTTCTTGCATTAGTTGAATAATTGTTAGAAGTGAGAGCCTAAAAGACATACCCCTATTTAGGGCTTTTTAATGTAATCTAAATTTAGGAGAGAAATAGTACAAGGTATCCTTAGTATTTCTCTCCCAATCTGTGCTATTCTGTAAAAATTAAATAAATAAATTGAAATGTAAAATATGTATCACTAACAGGTAACCCGTGCTTCGCAAGGGCCTATTTTAAAACTTGACAAACTGAAAACTTGACCGGGTGGTATCTTGAAGAGTTTGAAATAGGTCTAGAACCATCCTCGGTTAATTAAGAATTTATATGCAAAATTTCAAGTTTATCAGTCCAGTAGTTTAGACGTGATATGATGCGTCAAACATAATTTTCCTATCCCGTATGTGTATGAGTCAGTTCTTTCCTTTAATATAGTATAGATAAGTTCTTCAACTTATTGCTAATAAAAAAACAAAACTCAAATCAAGTTTAGAAACCTTCCTCAACTCAATGCCAACTTGACAAAATTGGACTGGTCATTAATTTAGCTACCAATTTTAACCATCTGTTTCGAAGAGTTAGTCTCTCTAGATTATAGTTCTACAGAGTGTCTGATAAGTCACTCCCTATTTTTATACAGCTATAATTTCTTCATTTATGAACCAATTTTGTTAGAACTACATTTGTTAGACAGAGCACTCCTTCAGGTTGTGTTTAACACCAATTTTCATTTGTTTTAGTTTAAAAATGCCCCCCCTCTTGAGTGTGAAAGAACGAGTCGAAATAGGAGCTCTTATGAGTTCTAGGGATGATCTGTGGTGCGATTACAAAGGCGGTGGAGAGATCCATGCAACACTGGATGCAAAAACATTGAGATCTTTCTTAAGAATCGTTGCAACAGAGTAACGTGAAATACCACTTTCACGAATACCTTGACGCAGTGATTTCTTAGGTCTCCTCATGAACATTTCACGAACTCTGTCAACATTCTCTGCTGTCCTTGACGTTGATGGTCTTCCTGATCGTTTTGTATCTGCGACACTCCCTGTTGTTAGTAATTTGGAATGGAAATTTTCAACGGTTTTTGTATTCAGTGTTGCCTGGATCCCTCGTTCAGCCCTCCACCATCTTTGTACTCGCACCACAGATCCTCATACCTCTTAACGAGCTGCTATTTCGGCTCGTTCTTCCACACTCAAGAGAGGGGGCATTTTTAAACGGAAATAAATGAAAATTGGTATTAAACACAACCTCAAAGAGTGCTCTATCTAACAAATGTGGATCTAACAAAATTGGTTCATAAATAAAAAAATTATAGCTGTATAAAAATAGGGAGTGACTTATCAGACTCTGTAGAACTATAATCTAGAGAGACTAACTCTTCGAAACAGATAGTTAAAATTTGTAGCTTAATTAATGACCAGTCCAATTTTGTCAAGTTGGCATTGAGTTGAGGAAGGTTTCTAAACAAGATTTGAGTTCTGTCACGTTAATAGGTTAGCACCAAGTTGAAGAACTTATCTATACTATAATAAATGAAAGAACTGGCATTTTAGGTTAAAAGTGGGAGTTAACGCTCTCTTTAACACCTTAGAACTTGAAGAAGAATCGTAATTTATAGAATGAAGTCATTACAGTAGAATAGAGTAATCTATACTATAATAAAGGAAAAAACAGGCTCATACACGTACGGGATAGGACAGTTATGTTTGACGGATCATATCACTTCTAAACTACGGGACTGATTAACTTGAAATTTTGCATGTAAATTCTTAACTAACCGAGGATTGTTCTAGGCCTATTTCAAACTCTTCAAGATACCACCCGGTCAAGTTTTCAGTTTGTCAAGTTTTAAAATAGGCCCTTGCGAAGCACGGGTTACCTTTTAGTGATACATATTTTACATTTCAATCTATTTATTTCATTTTTACAGAATAGCACAGATCGGGAGGATCTTTTTCCTCTTGAGAAGCCCTAAACAAGATTTGAGTTCTGTCAAGTTATTAGGTTAGCACCAAGTTGAAGAACTCATCTATACTATAATAAAGGAAAGAACTGTCTCATACACGTACGTGATAGGTATAAGGTAAACTAATAAAGATAAACCTAATCTTGAATCTACTACGCCTATAATTAAATACACCAGACCTAACCTATTCTCAAAATAATAAAAGTATTCATGTCCCATGAATGGAATTTGAACATTAATTCTGGAAAATCTAGAAGGAAAATTAAAATTTGGGCTTCGTGGTGCACAAGATTGATATTTTTAGAATGTATGTGCAAAATTTGGAGATGTAAGGGCCGGTTTCCGAGCTCGGGATTCAGCTAAGTGCTCGACTTTAAACAGCTGGAGTCAGAAAATTGGCTTTCCAAAACGGGGCGTAGTCGCAGCTTTCAAAAAAGTAGTCGTAGTCGTTCTCATTTCTATAATTGGAAACGTTTTTCCTTGACGAAATTAGACATTCCTAAATAATTCAAAATAGCTAAAACTTTACACTATTTTCTCTTTATTTTATTTTGTGTTCAATTTTCTAGTTTTTCGGAATTTAATTCAAACGTGACTATTCCAATGACTGCGACTTCGCCCCGTTTTGGAAAACCAATTTTCTTACTCCAGCTGTTTAAAGTCTAGGACTTAGCTAAATCCCGAGCTCGGAATCCGGCCCTAAATCATTTCCGTTTTTCCGGTATGCAATCCACAAGTTGACATATTTTGATGCGAACAAACACAACTCTACTCTCTCTTATTATATAGAAGATTACCTCCAGTAATATAGTTCCAATAATACGTGTACCCTTCGTCCGATTGAGCTTCATACCATTTCTTATCTTCTTCAACAATAGATTCTTGAACATTTTTACTAGCAGCGGAGGCCTTTTTCTTTGCACTTTTTTCGGGAGGAGGTGCAATAGGAATCTCTGGCTTCTTATCTGTTTCAGTTTCCTTCATTTTTCTAGCTTCACTTATTGTTTCCTTTATCACTTGTGACGTATAATCTGGATTCGATTCCACATCTTTTAGGTAAGCTTTCATTGCAGCCTGCAAAAATATTAAAAATATAATGAGCATCAAATGAAAGATTCCCGTAATTACTGTCAACATTTTAATCAAGTACATTTTCGAAAATGAAAAAGAGATACTATATGCATGATAAACAAGTGCAAGGTTGCAGCTCATGAAGTTTTAATCATTTTTTTAGCTATGTGTGCAAGTCTATTTGATGATAGAAAAATTCTGCATTGTGAAAGTTATTTAGAATTTTTTCCTCCTGAGAAGAAGCCCTTCAGGCAGCATAATTCAATTCAATTCAAAAAAGTGTTATTTGTTATCAGGGTCATGCCCTATACAAACATAGTTGTATTATTTTTTGTGTAGTTGAGAAGTTGATATTGTGGTAATCATTCATATTGAATGAAAAAGACTGAGAAATGAGACTGAGAAACATAAACTAAATTTTTTTAAACAATTTCTCAGTCTTTTTCATTCAATAGTTGTACTATTTTTAACAAGCAAAAATAATATAACAGAATAATGGTAAAAATTACTGACCAACTTAATAAATCCTACTATAACAAAGCTACAATAACAACATAGAAAACAATAAAAATTACAAATAAACTTTAAATTTATTTTATAAAAATTACAAATAAACCTTAAGGTGCGTACAGATATACGCGCCGCGAACATGAGCAATTCACTTTTAATCAGCTGACTACATCTGTATTTTTACAGAAACGGTAAGATACAGATATAAAAAGATTGGCATCAGCTGATTAAAAGTGAATTGCTCATGTTCGCGGCGCGTAAATCTGTACGCACCTTTATACAGTATTCTATCACAAATTTTAATTGTTTGACATAAACCCTAACAATCAGTGGTATATCACATAACATCAATCATAGCTCACTAAGGGATACCCTCTTTTCTCCAGTGACTCAGTAATGTAGGAGTACAAACTAAATATCTTAATCATTGTGAAGTTCGACAGTAAAACTAAAATTTTATCCTCATCATTAACTATATTAAACAAAAAATTGCATATATACTTCTTTCTTATTTCCTCATACACTGGGCAATGGAATAGAAAGAAAAAAAAATCTCAGTACCCTTTTTGAATTATTTTATCACAACATGTTTCAACACTTGAAAATGTCTCAAGACTTGAAAATGGCATCAATGTTGAAACATGTTGTGATAAAATAATTCAAAAAGGGTACTGAGATTTTTATTTTTCTTTCTATTTATATTACAAGTAGCCCTATACAGAAAAGAGATAAATAATTGGGAAATGGAATAGGAAAATGTTCTAGTGTCTCATTCCCTGAGCTGCAAGAAGGGCAGATTTTGTTGTGATCAATAATATATTTCTTACATTCAAAGTTAATCAAAATACCAGGGATTGAGGGAATTCTAAGCTGAGTTAAGCAACTCGCAGGCAGCAATTCAGGCAGCATTATTATTATTATTTTATTATTTATTGATTCAATGATACAAAATTATTATTTAAAATAATTTGGGGAGGATCAACAGGCACAGCCCAAAACTGTTCCTCCCCCGAATTTTGATTCATTAAAATAGTCCAGAAAAAAGGTTATGTTTCCTTCAATTAATAAAATTTTGTCTAATTTTCTCACCAAACACTTGAAACAATTATTAATTTTGCCTTAAAAATATGTGAACAATGCCTTTTTTATGCAATATCTTCATGATACTCACTAATATAAATATGCTGTATTCATAGACAAGTTAAACTAATAATAATTAAAAAAGATGGTTTCTTGATCCATTCCGAGCTGCTATATATTAACACGCGAGTAGTCGCTCCCGCGGCAAATTGCCGCACAATTGTAACTTTTGTATGTAGCTTTGGGAATTTTCGTTTTCCAAGGTTGGCAGCTCATGTAATCTTCGCTGTGACTGTCCTCTAGACAATCTTGGACAGTTTGAGTCCTTGAACAGTTTGAGGATGACAGAATGAACGATGACTAATTTCAATATATAGGTATTATCTTCCTATTTTATATTCCACCTTCTGATTTAAACTTTCATTATATCTAGATGTCGAAAAATGAGTCAAATAAAGAAGGTATATTCATTCCATTCATGAGTAGGTTATTTTATCCCATAGAAATGATAAATTCTAACAATAAATTTGCAGTATGTATTTTTGGAATCTCCTCCATGTATTAAGTTATTATAAACTATTAAATAATATATAATACCATAAAACACGTTGAGAAAGATTTGAAATTAATAAATATTGAAAGAGCATTGTCAAAACCAACTGTTCATAGTCTAGGGAGCCATAAGGGTGAGTGTGAGCAAAATGCTGCAAGTCCGTGCGACTACCTGCATGTTAACACACTTTTTCTATGTATTTCACACGACATGCAGTCAAATATTCAAGTAAATAATCAAATTATTTTACTTACTGCTGTACTAATTTCGACCGTCTTGCGATAATGTTCAACAATGAAAATGTATGACCTCAACATTGAAATGAAATGAAAAAAATCTTTATTAGGCGGAGTTAGGACTTTTAAGTCCTCTCCACCACTCACATTACTATCACCCACTAACATTCAACTGTTGAAAATGATAGCAAGACGGATGAAAGTACTACAGTCAGTGAGTAAAATAATTTGAATATTTACTTAAATATTTGACTGCATTTTCGTGTGAAATACATAGAAAAAGTGTGATAATTAAGTAAATAGTCTACAGTAATTCATATGAGAAGCATATAAAAACAATAATTACAGTATATATATAATGGGTTCGGAACCCATATGAGCCTTGGGCCCTTTGCACACTGAGCCACCATGGAAGCGCTTCCACGGAAGCGCCACCACGTTGTAGCATTGTCTCTTATCTGTCACTGCACACTAGAGCCACCAGCCGAGCTTCCAGGAATGTGGTGGCTCGAGCCGCCGATTTTGTGTCGCCACCAGACTGTCGCGCCACCACGTCATACCATTGAGTATGATCTGTCATTGCACACTAGAGCCACCAGCTACCAGCCACCACAAAATCATCTCCAGTTCAGTTTCAACTCAAATCAAGTTCAGTACAGTTGCCTGTTGAAGTCGTCGTAATGTATAGTGAACAATTGATATAGAAAGGTTCATTCTTGAAGTTGAAAGCAGACCAGCTATATGGGACATGTCTTCAAAATTATATGCAGACCGGGATGAGAAGAAAAATTCTTGGAGAGAGTTGGTAAATCTTTTCCCTGAAAAAGATCACCTAACAGAAAATGAACAGATGGATTTGGCAAGTTATATAACAATTTTTCTTAAGCGTTATTCATTACATAATCATTATTAATTATACATGGTTATTCATTATATCAATTTTTCACTATTTTCGTGATGTTCAACTGATCATTGACCGAGCGAAGTGAGGTCTAAGATTCAAGTCGACGGTCTGGCATTTCTCTTAATGTTTAAATGTTTTTATGTTGCGCATTTACGGCGAAACGCGGTAATAGATTTTCATGAAATTTTACAGGTATGTTCCTTTTTTAATTGCGCGTCGACGTATATACAAGGTTTTTGGAAATTTTGAATTTCAAGTATAATATAAAAGGAGAAAGGAGCCTCCTTCATACGCCAATATTAGGGTAAAAATCAGACTATAGAATTATTCATCATAAATCAGCTGACAAATGATTACACAGATGTGTGGAGAAGCCAGTCTATTGCTGTATTTCCATAAGGTCTATAGTTTCAATCATGTACTTGTGGATGAGAATACTGCGTGAGGTCTACTGTTCACAGAACTACTAGTTACTTAACTAAAGTGCGAGATAAATTACTTTCAACATGAAGAGGAGAAACCCATTTCTCCCTCCACAGTTTGTAGCATAGTCACTCACAGACGGACATCCTGCGCACAATTAGATGCGCCGTGTCATTTTGCTTCATGTTCTTGTGATGAAAACATCTCTGTAACATACACAAACCAATATAACTGCTGAACAGTATACTACTTGGAACATTGCCAACAATAGATGAAGGGGAGTGTTGCCGCGTCGCGTTACAAAGCTCTCTCACTCAGACACAAAAGAAGGAGAATGCCGCTAGGTAGTGGGAGTGATTAGTGGAGGATAGAGCATCGGACCTCTCCGTCTTCGAGAAAGAGCCGTGTTAAAAGTAATTTATCTCGCACTTTAGTGAACTGGAGTGAAGAGTCAAGTGGTGGCTGCGTGGTGGTGGCTGTAGTGTGCAATGCTATCAAATTTTGATGGTGGCGCTTCCATGGAAGCTCCCGTGGAAGCGCTTCCATGGTGGCCTAGTGTGCAAAGGGCCTTAGGATTTTGCGTGGGTTATGAGGCGGATGATGATGAGAGGACAAGTTTTAGGTGGGTTCCGAACAACGGGGAAGCGATTTTTCAACTCATGAATCATATTCGGAGGAGTTTCTTAAATGACACTGGTCACCCTTCCAACGGGAGTAGCCGGCGCAAGATAATTTATGTATAAGCGTTAGCTTATCAGCGCGAACACTGAATCAAACCGCTTCCAATGCAATAAGAAGGAATATGACGTGAGAGCTCTACGGAAAATGTTCAAGAATAATATTATTAGCCTTACAGTAGTGTTGTGAGTGATGTTGTGGTAAATGAAAACACAAATTTAAAAGTGTTTGACAATTTTAAATTTGTGTTTTCAAAAATATTATTTCATGCAGCCAAAAACATTTCAATACATGAACCATTTGGAGTGAGAAGAAATATTGATTGAACAAAAACAATATTGAAATATTGTAAGAAACAGAAATATTTTACGATTATTTATTACCTCTTCCATTTTCTTCATTTCTTCATCAATCTTGAGTGACTCTTTCATGTCTTTGACACTCTGCTTGGTCATCTGACTGATTCGTTGAGCCACCGCTTCTTTGTGTCTTTTTCCATTTTCATGAGACTGTACGCTCTGAAAAAAATGTATAAAAAATTAAAAGAAATCATAAATAATAAGTAATATTTCAATCATTAACTAATTTTTTATTGAATAAACAGAATAAGTAGGTGATTGAAATTGATTGTTGTACATCCTTCTTCATTGACAGTAAAAATGGAAAATATAAAAATATTGCTTAATAATATCAACTACATTTTTTATTTAATATTTTCATGTTTACGCTTTTTTCCGAATGGTGCATCTATTACTTTATAGATTAGCTCACTTAAATTATCATGACTCTAAAATTATTGTTAAATTGCTGTGATTAATTCAATTTATTGTCAAAAATCGTAAAATGTAAGTTAATAATAGTGTGATCATTGTAATAATCTTGTATCATCTCAACTCATTTGTACAGCTGTGCTGTTAACAAATACGTTTTTGAACAGACCAGAAAATTTCTTTCAACGTTAATGATGTTTGAATTGTCATTCATAATGACAGCATGCTTTTGAGGTGATAGTTTTCAAGTAATGTTACACTTTGAAAATACAAATCATTATCATCAAAGTATCAAAAATGGGTCAGTAGTAATAACAAGCATGATAAAGAGCATTAATACTCAGAACAATGTGAAAAATGTTTTATAAGATTTGAGTCTCTTCCGAAACTTACCGGCTTATTGTCAGCTATCCAGCATTTGCAAAAATCACAGAATTTTCTGGCTTGAGACACCCAGTAGTCAGCCCTGGAACAGTGATTCAATTATTAGAATAAAACAATAATGAAACAAATAATTCTATGATAATGATCTCTGATTGACATTATTTTTACTTTCCTTGCCCTACTACCATAGGTAAGGAAAGTATTGCTTTCCAAAAAAAATTAAGGTACCCTAATTTCAAGTTTTCTATACGTTTCAAGGTCCCCTGAGTCCAAAAACATGATTTTTGGGTGTTGGTCTGTGTGTGTATGTGTGTGTGTGTGTGTGTGTGTGTGTGTGTGTGTGTGTGTGTGTGGTGTGTGTGTGTGTGGTGTGGTGTGTGTGTGTGTGTGTGTGTGTGTGTGTGTGTGTGTGTATGTCTGTGAACACGATAACTCCATTCCTAATCAACCGATTGACTTGAAATTTTAAACTTAAGGTCCTTATACCATGAGGATCTGACAATAAGAAATTCAATAAAATTGAATTCAAAATGGCGGAAAAATGGTGGATAATATTACTAAAAAACCATGTTTTTCACGGTTTTCTCGAAAACGGCTCTAACGATTTTCTTCAAATTTATACCATGGATAGCTATTTATAAGCCCTATCAACTGACATGAGTCTCATTTTTGGGAAAATTGCAGGAGCTCCGTAATATTCTTTTGAAAAATGGCGGATAATCACTAAAAAAACATGGAAATGGACTTTGTAACCTCCTTCTCGTGCATGAGAAGGTTGAGTGGTAGAAAGGACTTTCTAGTCCTAACTCCGCCTAATAAAGAGTATTTTCATTTTCATTTTCATGAGGTAGGTAGGTAGAGCAGTTCATAAAAAGAACACATAGTCGAGATATTCATCTGTAGAACAGCTGTTTTGACGACTTTAAAAAAATGACGACTAAAAAAAATCATCGAATTTCACAATTTACACAAAGGAAAAAGTACTCTGAAAACAATTATATATACACATATACAAAAGTCTGATCGTAGTTTCAAATATGAGCAAGGAAAGTTGTGTGAGTGTACCACACCAGATTTTTAAATTATGATTTTTTAAAATCAAATAAATGAAACCAAACGAAATTAGCATAATTAATACCTAAGTGAGAAAAAGACATTACGATTCTCGCAAATAGCATCTGGAAAATGCAAGACATGACTTATAATACGTTGATCGATGCTGTATTGTAGCCTACTACGAATTTAGAAATGAACCACTCACGCCAATTGTGTAGTAAGAATTTTGAATTTTCATCATTGCTCTTTTGGATTTTTTTTGGATTGAATAAAATAAAAACTACCTAGCCTACTAAATATATGCATGGTCTTTCTACTTTTACATACGGTACAGTAAATTAGTATAAAAATCGTGTATACCAATTATTACTTTCCTTGCCCTATTACCATAGGTAAGGAAAGTATTGCTTTCCAAAAAAATTAAGGTACCCAAATTTCCAAATTTCTATACGTTTCAAAGTCCCCTGAGTCCAAAAAAGTGGTTTTTGGGTATTGGTCTGTATGTGTGTGTGTGTGTGTGTGTGTGTGTGTGAGTGTATGTGCGTCTGTGTACACGATATTTCATCTCCCAATTAACGGAATGATTTGAAATTTGGAACTTAAGGTCCTTACACTATAAGGATCCGACACGAACATTTTCGATCAAATGCAATTCAATATGGCGGCTAAAATGGCGAAAATGTCAAAAACTGGGTTTTTCGCGATTTTCTCGAAAACGGCTCCAACGATTTTGATCAAATTCATACCTAGAAAAGTCATTGGTAAGCTCTATCAACTGCCACAAGTCTCATATCTGTAAAAATTTCAGGAGCACTGCACCATCTATGCAAAGTTTGGTTTTAGATTCCCAATTGTCAGGCTTCAGATACAATTTAAACGAAAAAATTCGAGTGGAAAAGATTGAGCATAAAAATCTCTACAATTAATGTTCAGTAACATTTTCACCTAAAATTGAAAATAAGCTCGAAATTCGAGAAAATGTTTTTATTTCAATTACAAACTGTTGATTCTATTAAATCATTCACTATGAAGATATAGCAGATCTCGTGTATATCTAGCGTTAATGTCCTGTCACCAGCTGGCTCAGATCTTAGAAAAGTAGACTTGAGATTCGCGGGAACACTAGCGTCAGTTGATAAATTTTCATAACGGCAAGGAAAGTTGTGTGAGTGCACCACACCAGATTTTTTTGATTAGTACTATTAAAACTATAAACTATGACTAAATATTATGAGAATATAATTTCAGTATTCAATATTTCAAAACCATCAATGAACCAGAGACTATATAGTTATAGGTATTTATGTATTTATCAGGTAACGCTTTTTCAAATAAAACTGCTAAGTACTATGAATCAAAGAGATATGACACTATTTAATCTCATTTTTTAGTGTCTCGTATAGTAACTCTTTTGCAGTATTATTAAATTTCTTTGAGAATATTTTGCTCAATTCTCAATCTTTGCAGCTAGAAATACAAAAGGACTGAAAAATGGAACCTAAAAGAAGAAAAACATCCAGTTTTCAGCTTAACAATACAAATAGAAAGCACTCGCTTCATACGGCTGAAAAAACTAATACAGCTTCCAATTTCTCTAAAGAGACTAAATTTAGAGAAATTTGATTACCGCAGCAGCCAGCAGCTTTCGATGGAAACTAAGATTCATCCAGTTTTTGTTTGTTTATTTGAATGAGCTGCCAATACAGTATAAAGCTCCCCTGGTATTGTGCCAAGCTATTACTTGTTAGTGTCTTGAATGTCTTCCAGTGCCAAATTCTAGTTATTTCACACTAATTATTTCGCATAGATAATAGTGCAGTGACTTGTATTGCATCAGTCCGAAGCACGTGAATACAGACAAGAAAGCATCAATTGACAAATTCGCTGGTAGTGAACACACCTGTTACTTTACCTGAACAGTGTACAAAGTACAAATTTCTAGTTTCATTCATTGAATCATTATTTTATCAAGTTAATTTCCAATAACTTAACATAAAGTACTATAGAAGAAAACAAATAATAACCAAAATTAATCTGAAAACTATTATCAATCTGGAATTTGAACACAGTGAAAACACCTGTTACTTTACCTGAACAGTGTACAAAGTACAAATTTCTAGTTTCATTCATTGAATCATTATTTTATCAAGTTAATTTCCAATAACTCAACATAAAGTACTATAGAAGAAAACAAATAATAACCAAAATGAATCTCAAAACTATTATCAATCTGGAATTTGAACACAAGAATAATAAGTTTCTCAAGTGTATTCACAAGATTTATTGGAGATAATATTTCAAACGGACCAATACTCTGAACAAAATAACTTTTGACTTGGAGGAATCTGCGGCGCAGAGAAATGGAGGGAGATCAGCCAATTACAGTGATGGATAGAGTCATAGGTAGAAGCGCAGTTACCAATTTATCGATTAGAGTCAGTCGACTGAAGGCTTTCAGAGAGGAAGCTCCGTTGAGAGCTTGAATACTCACTAGAAATTAGAGAATGCTATGGCCGGTTCTGAACGGCAACATCACCGTCGTTGAATCCCTACCTCTGTATGCCTCTCTGCTGCGCATGTCCCTCCAAAGTCAGAAGTTATTTTGTACGGAGTATAGTTATTACAAGACAAGACTTTCATCTCAATCATAAACACCTAATATATGAAAAAATGAAATATAGTTCAAGTGATAATATAACTTTGATGAATAGTCAACCTACGAAATCTAGTAACTTCTATCTATATGATGAATATATATAATAGATTTATGCGGATAAGGCCCGGTTGCACAAAAGCCGGTTCAATCTTAACCTTGATTAATTTCACGAGAACCAATCAGAGATGGCCTTTTTGATAAGACGGCTTCTCTGATTGGTTCTCGTGGAATTAACCACGATTAAAATTTAACCGGCTTTTGTGCTACCGGCACTAAGAATTTATAATGTTAATTTTTAATGGTGATAGCTTAGAAACTAAATCAATTCGATGATATTGGCATCTTGGTTGCCTTGAGTTGCGTTTTCCAGATTCTATAACCACAACAGCAACTGCGAAGAGTAAGTTTTCATGGTTCAAAAGATACAGTCATAATATAAATAATCTACAGATTGATTACTTTAAACAAGACATTTTGTTATTCAAGATTTCTGACTCAATTTTAAGCCGAGGATGCAGGATTAAAACCGGAGATATGTCTACCATACCGCTTGTATAGTTGATTAGCATTATATTATAGATATATATTAGATTATACTTGATTATTCAGATCTATGAAGAAGAATAAAAGAAGAGATTCATCCTATATCCATGTGGAGTACACCATGAGAGACTGGAATCCTATACTATTAAACGAGCAATTTCTTTTTAGATGTTTTTATGTTTATATAATAATGTTTTTATGTATTATATATCTGTATGTGACCGGATCTCGAAAACGGCTCTAACGATTCTCACGAAATTTGGAACAAAGTAGGTTTATGATATGAAAATTCGATTGCACTAGGTCTCAACCCTGGGATAACTCGCTGAAGGACATTAAAAGGATATAAATACGACCTTGGAAAAACAGCTGGAAATTTTGTCGTCTGTCGATACAGTAATGGAAGTGAGTGAACAAATGCATGTGTGGGATCATTCAGCTGATCTCACGAGAAGAAAAATTCAGCAAGAAAAATTCATTTTTGCTTATTTTTCTTTTTTTTGGAAAACTTCAGAAAGTCCAAAATAGTAGCTAGATGCTGTTAGTGTATTAACAAATATTGTAGCAAACATAGTATATCATTCTAAATCGAATTTATAGTATATCTATTTGTAATTTATGATGTGTTTGTTTTTTGAAGTGTAATAAATTGTTATTTTGATAAGTGATAGTAGATTAACCTAGATTTTGATTTGGACTGTACCTAGTATAAATTTGAAAGGGACAGTTTTGGGCATAAGCCTGTTGTGCCTCCTCATATAACTGTAAAAATAATCGTACGACTGAGAAAATGAATAAATAAATATAAAATATAAATTCAATCTTTCGTTACAAATTTCCTATGCTTTTACACTCCAGAGCGAAGCTCGGTCCCCCGATATTATATACTAACCGGCAGCTTATCCAGCAACATCACTTTATCACTTACCCAGCATAGTCAAGGAAAATATAAAACGTCTCGGTAAAAACCTACGTTAAACCTTTCAAAGTGTCTGATATTTAAAAAGCTCAAGTACCGTATAAGTGCTTAATAATGCTTGAGATGAATAAAATATTAAAGCTGGAGCTGGCTTTCTTATTTGTTCACAAACCATGAACTGCTTGTTTTCAGATTGATTCCTACAAATTTTGCAGATTAATAATGAACGAAGAAATTAATTACTGATAGATAGCTGGATAAAAAAAGTAATCATCATAGAACATTTCAAAATTAATGCTAGAGAACTTGATAAGCTGCAATTGAGCAATTTATTTCCTAACTAGCTGAACCATTATCGGTTAAATTAGTGTTTTAATCCCCACACGACGAATAATTTACCAAAGGACTATTCAATTAGGATGAAGAATAATGAAAAAGTTTTAAGCTAAAGAACTGACTCCAGCCATATAGTTGTTTTCGGTATACGGTAATTCAGGATAAATAATAATTAATATGATTCAACATTCATAGTTTATTGATATAACAATTATTCAACAATGAAATAAAATACATTAATACAGGCAAAAAGACTAATTTCTAGAATCCTTCCTTATTTCTATATAAGATTTAAATGACAAACATTAAATATTCTTAAAATAAATTTGACATTTTATACAAGTTAATTATCTAATTGATGAATATACAAACTGAAGCCAAATTACATCAATTTTTTGAAAATGTGTAAAGCTGCGTTTACACCAAAGTTATTAACAAAATGTTAATAACTTAATCCTTATAGATTCTATTAGATTGAATATAACTTATAATAAACATGATGAACAAGGTGTTTGTCAAGTTTCGTTCAATCTAATAGAATCTATAAGGATTAAGTTATCAACATTTTGTTAATAACTTTGGTGTAAACTCTAGCTTTAGATACAATAGGCCTATTAGATTGTTTTACTAGCATCTTCATTATTGAAAAGCAAATTTTACTAATTGAACCAAAATTCTTCTATAAGCTGCGGTTTCACTATAAGAAACGGCCAGCTACGAGCAGTGGTTAATTTTTTGTAGATTTGAGCTTTCAGTTTTAAAATTGGTCAAGGAATTCATAGACTTTTGGCTTGAAAGGCCTGCTTCTCGAAATAAAACATCCATTGATTAATAACAACACTCAATGCAATGTGACCAATAACAGCTGGTTGGATTCTTTCCAAACAACTGTCTTTTCGAGACTTGAATTTTAAAGCTTTTGCACAATTTCCAATCATTTGAAGCAATTTCAGAAGTCTTCAATAAAGTATAAACCAATATTGTATGATACAGGAACAAAATATTATCTAGAAGGAAAGAACTACTTTTTAACTTTATTAAAAATGACAAAGAATCAATAAATAATGCCTAAAAATCAATAAATAATGCCTGTAGTACCGTGTATGAAATAAAAGAAGAACAGAGATAATAACTAAGGCAACTTCGATATTCTGATTCAGATTAATTTGATCGAGCTCTTTAAATATAAGTCATGACACAATCCCGTGATGCATTGCAAAATCGCCATTTTATGGAGTTCTAGTTCACCAATTTTCAAAATTATCAGCTGTTATCACTATAGATTGAACAGCTTGACGTGTTGTTATATTGTTCAAGGAATATTACTTGGCTTTGAATTGTAGAATAAATTCTTCCGACAGAACAGAATTATAACATTTAGTTTCCAACTAGGAACTGAATTGTTGATTTTTAGATTTAATTGATTGGGAACTTGTTTTTGAGGTTAGCCTTTTGTCCCAATGCCTTATGAATCATAACAAGTTACAAGAATAAGAACAATTTTTAATCATACAAAATTAACTATTGAAATTAATTATTATTAAAAAATCGAAAACCTGAATTTACATAATATTATCTGAACCAGAATATTGTTTTTAAAAAGCATAATGCATGATTTTGTTATGAGCAGATTCGAATATTTCAAATGTACCGTCATAAAGACCCCACATAATGGCCGCTCCATAAGGAACACGAGTGTCATGACCTGTATTTATAGACCTTGATTTGATTGCTGAGAAGAGATCTTCCTCATCATCATTTCAAGTTTTTACAAGAAAAATCTCGAACTAAATGTACAATAGATAGTAGTAGAGCAAAGTACAATTATTATGATCAAATTAAATTAAAAAATCAAGCCAAAAGTCCAAGAATTTTATATTTTTTTCTATTGATGACAATAGTTGTAGCTGTTATCCACTCCATTTGCAAGTTCACGCAAATAACTCTTCTAATAAACCACTATTTATTATAACAAGTTTCTAATTTCTAAACTGGTCCCTCAACTACAATTTCTTTTTTACCTAGATTCAATCTTCAATAATCTACACTACTGTACAGTAGTCTATGCATTTGAAACGTTTTCAAATTTTTGCTGAGATTTCAATTTTTCAAACTATTGGTAATACTGTACCACCAAAAATCTACAGCTAAACTGACGAATTGTAAATGATATGCTAGATTTTTTAAAAATATGATTTAATTAGATTCTTGTAATAGAGCATCTATCATTGATTCCTGGTAACTCGTTATCAAAACGTATACCATATACACCACGACAAAATTTGCTTCATGAAATATATATTTTTCCAATAAACTTTTCTGTACTAATACTGTACGTTAATTTATTAGATGAAAATTAGATTCAAACATTGTAGTATTCAATTTTGGATTATTATTTTTTAATACGAAAATAAATATATAGATAAAACACCTCAAAACATACCGGATACTATTTGCCATGTTTATGTATGCACAAAAATATCAATTTTATAATAATTGACGACTAGACTTTGAATGAATACATCTAATTACAATAATTTTATGTAACATCTATCATAAATAACTTACATTCAGAGAACACATTTCAATTTTATTATAAGTTACAATTTTTAATACTTGAGAAATATCACTAATATCAACACACACACAAATATTTTAATATCTCACCTCAATATGAAACATAGATTTCAATACATTTAAAGGTTTTAAAGATCTTAAATACATAGTAATTATTAATCAACAATAAATAGATTCTAAATATGATGTTAGAGGAAGTCTTGCGGATTATTTATTCTTGAATAAATTTCGACAGTAATTGATAAAGCAACAATAATCTCGTAAAGCTGGAATACAGTTCTAACTCGGAATAAACTCACTCATTCGCTTGTGCTTTTAGTTGGAAGATTTTCGATAATTTCTGGAAGAGCCTTTAAACAGCCTTTATGAGCTAATTTGAAAATAGAGATTGGAATTGTAAAATGTATTATTTTAATCAGTTATTCAAGTGGCATTTATCGATTAAGACATACTAATTAAAAAGTGTTGTCAATTAAACAATTAACTTTGCAACGGAAGTTTAGTGATAAATTTGAAACAGCAGTGCAAATCAGAAAATTTCATTCACATTTCTCAACAAAAATGAATTCACTAAATATTTATTTGAGATATCAGTGCATCGTGCACCATTTTAAAATGATAAGGATAAATTTTATTCAGTTCTTTAAATTTATGAGATGACAATTTCCACCTTTGTAGGCCTACTGTTATCACAATATTGTTAATGAAAATAAAATTCGTGGACGGCTTATCCTAGACTAGACAATATATCTAATATTAAGGAAACACTTTACATCATTTTTCGTGGTTTTAGGCAATAATTTATTTTGGCACATTCAAAGATCCTGTATAATATTGACAATTTTAAACTATTTCCAGACAGTTTTCCAGATAGTTTATAGATGGATTAACTAGATACGAACCTTTCTTGACTACTGTTCTTAAAACATACAGTACTTTCAAAGTATCAACTTTTTAAACTATTTCCAGACATAGTTTATAGATGGGTTAACTAGACCTTTCTTGACTACTGCTCTTAAAACATACAGTACTTCCAAAGTATCAACTTTTTAAAATAACAGGAATACATTCAAAAAAGTATGTAATTTTATGCAGAATTATAATATAATTTGAAATATTGTTTTAGGTTGTTTCACACATTCATAATTTCAATTTAAAACGAGCAAATTGATTAATCAAATAATTCATCATCACAGCGTAATTGCCAGAAAAATGAAACAATAAATATAATATTTTTATCACTTAGAAACCCCTATACAATTTTTATGTGTTATTATCTCACAATGATCCATGGATAACTCATAACTACATATATTTTTAATATTGATCCCAAGAGCTAGAAATTAATTAGGCTTCAACACTCAATATATCTCAAACGTTCATTTCTCACTAATATAAAGGATACCGTAATTAATATTTATTACTGACTAGTGGTGTGGCATAGGACTAGATTAATCAATATTGACGGGCATGCGTCTATAAAGGTAAATTGTTAATTAAATTAATTAGTCTAAAAAAGGTAAAGAGTAATTAACCTATCAAAAATACTGAAGGTAGAGGTTTTTATAATGAGGCTTAGCCGCGAAAGTAACTATGAATGCGGTCGCTTGGTAGGCAGGTAATAAATTACAGTGCAAGTACCCCTGCATGATAAGTTAATAAAGGAAGTGTAATTCATCAAAATTGAATTCAAATTTAAAATGTATTGCAATATTGATACATTAGTAGAAACAGCTATCAATTTATGACTTGATTCAAAAATGTTTACTGTATAATCGAATCCGAACATTGCACGGTAGATGCAGAGCATCTCTTTTCAAATGGGGCTTTATAGACTCTCCAGGATGCGATTGTGGAGCTCCATTGCAGACAATGAAACACATTGTCTATGAATGTGACAGACGTGCCTACCTGGGTGACAGTAATGACTTTACTGTGGCAAGCCCTCAGGCGATCCAGTACATTTTAAATTTGGACGTGCACTTGTAATCAGTGCGAAATTACAAGGAATTACGAATAAGGAAATGCCATACGCTATATATACTGTATAATGAATACATTTACCTTGTTAGGTACATAGTTAATAAATTACAGTGCAAGTACCCCTGCATGATAAGTTAATAAAGGAAGTGTAATACATCAAAATTTAATTTAAATTTGAAATGTATTGTAATATTGATACATTAGTAGAAACAGCTATCAATTTATGACTTGATTCAAAAATGTATACTGTATAATGAATACATTTATCTTTATTGTTCATTAAAAAAAATCACTAAATAATAGGTATACCTCAAAACGTATTTAAATACAAGATTCTTGTTCAGAATCAATGTTCATTGGGGTATTAAACATTCGGGTTGAATATTTAAATTAGAAATTTTGAGAAATCATCTATTGACGATTTCTATTGCATGAACATAATATCGAATAATTATAAAAAGTAGACTAGTAAGAAATAAATGGATTGCTCCAAAAGAACTACACAAGTTATGAACTGAATATCAAGTCAAGTACCTAATTTGGAAGACAAGAATAGGGGATAAAAATTCTATTTAATGGAAAGATATTCCCTACTATACACAGACCTGTAGTCTTGTAGGGGTTTCCTTTATATATAATTGAACTGCAACTGTCATTTTTTGTATGTAACATTCTGGGAAATAAATTGATTTGATTTGACTTTAAATTTCTTTGTAATAAAAGTTGAAAATTTAAAAAATGAAGATACTTTACTTGATAAATAGAACTCGGTTAGGCATAGAACATCACTTGACTGCACCTCTATGTGCATTGTGCATTATGTTTCAATGTGTCAGAATAAGATCACAACCATTATCTTCAAAATAATCACTCAATTATTAAATACATCAAGATAAAATATGATTAATACATGCTAATTATAATAGGTAGGGTATTTCGAATACTGGCAGAGTAGATTAAAGTTTGGAATTGACTAATAATTTACAATGGAATCATGAAATAATACTGCATTATATAAATTAATACATTCACGAATTTTAGGCTCACACATGAAAATCTGATTGTTAGCACCAGTGCAATTAATTTTCATGAACTATGATTTATTAGTGAATTATATATGTTCATGGGAAAGTGATTTATTTATAGAAATGAAGTTTGACTAAACTAGGATCACCACACTCAAAAACAGGAAAATGTATAAGTGCAATAAACATTTTGAATTTCATATTATTAATTTTGAACAACTGAACATGGGGTCATACAATAAAATAATTCTTCCTTCAGGCACTGGATCAATAATATAAAGCCGTGTTCACACTGAACAAATGTTGGACATACATGTTCGGCAAACATGTTTGTTGAGAAGCTCAGGGACAAACATTTTAAAAAGTTTTGACAATCATTGTTTGTCAAACAAAAAAATACTTTTTTCCAAACATTTTCAGTTTTGACAGCTGTAAAACATAAAACCTGTTCTTCTCACTTACAAATATTTTGTTTGGTGACACGTCCACACTGGCCATTTTTTGTCAAACATGATAAAATTTGCTCAAACTTTTTTAACAAACATGTTTGTCGAACATAAAACCTGTTCTTCTCACTTACAAATATTTTGTTTGGTGACACGTCCACACTGGCCATTTTTTGTCAAACATGATAAAATTTGCTCAAACTTTTTTAACAAACATGTTTGTCGAACATTTGTTCAGTGTAGACACGGCTTAAGATTCTCAACAAATTTAATGAAACATCGAAGACAATATTGAGGAATTAATTTTTATAATAACTTGAATCTATATTTTATTAGATTTAATTCTTAGTTTGAGCATCCATAATAAATTATTTTATTCTATAAATGGATAATTCATAAGAGTATAGAGAATTTTAATGAAGAACTATTTTGACAACCGACCATTTGTTAATAGAGTCAATCGTTCTTCACATCTAGGCTGATTCATAGGAATCAATCAATTAAAACATTTCCTACTATAATTTATTGTATCTACTTGATATCCCCGCAGTTCAATACACTAAAATCTTGGCACTTCTTTACACACAACATGTAAGAATGAAACAAATACTTCAAATTACTACAAAACAGAATATTAATACTTATCAATATAATCAGATCTTTGGAAATTTTAGAAGAATTGTTGAATAATTTTTAAATATAATGCATAACATTTTCCAATTCACAATTTTCATGAAAGTACTTATCAATAATAAAAATATTTTTTCAAATTGTCCACTCCTGACAGAATTATTGTAGAGAAATGCCAGTTTCTATGCATAAAATTTTTCAATTCACAATTTTCATGAAAGTACTTATCAATAATAGAAAATATTTTTTCAAATTCTCCACTCCTGATTGAATTATTGTAGAGAAATGCCAATTTCTAGGAAGCTTTTAATTGTCAGTTGTTACATGTAGCTTTCTCATTAAATGAAATTTAAAACAAAAACGTTCATTAATTAGCTTGAAAGTGACATTTTTTTGCATGGATGGACAATATTAAGTATTTTGATAAAAAATAGGTATAAACATAATTAAACGACTGATAAATAATTTACGTTTCAAAGAACTCGCACTTTAAGCAAAATTGAATGACTAATGTAATCATAGGGAAAGATAGCATAATGTTTATGCTTTATTTCTCTACAATGTAATTCATTAACGAAATATGGGTTGATGAGCGACGTTCATATTTAAGTGAACAGAAGCGGTATGCAACTATAATATCTATAGCCTCAGAATGTTATCTTCCACTCTTACACACACTGGTTATTCTAAGTAAGGAATGTGGGAATTCTGATTATGGATTTTTCATTAGAAACCTAAAATCTGAAATATCAACTAGATTGGATTCAACACTCAAAAACAGACCATTTCAGACACTACAAACTAATTACAGTTCGGAACATTCATGTCTGATACACATAATATAATAGTTTTATTGTCAAAATCAAAATATATAAATTGACGAAAAATCATTCACACCATTTCAAATTAAAAATAGATTTTCATAAATCTACTTTTTTCAAATATCAAGTGCTCCATTCAAAATTGGGGAAATAGTTTCAATATTAAATATGTGACCTATACTAATTGTACAGTAGCAGATGGAGTAATTCAAAAGTACTTTAGATATGTTTCAGAGAAATTTTTCAAGGATATGTAGTAGAGGCATAGTAATATTTTCTAAAACTGTTTTTTAAAAAAAAAGTTTAGTAATTCGTATTTCAACAGTTACCCTTTATACCTACAATACGTTTGGATAACAGTCTAAATCTAGATAACCTGGATAACTGGTCTAAATCTCTTTCTGGTCCCCTTAATGTCCGTTATTCTATTAAATCATTTTTATAATTTATAAATTCAATATAAGAGGGCATAGCTAATTATGAAATAAATATTCCTCTACCAAATAAATTGTCTATTGTAACTAGAGGTCAAAGATTATTAATTTAAATTATTCAGTTAACTCTTCAACATATTCTACGGCCTGCTTTTTAATTACTTCAATTTATTTTGGCACATTAAAATTTCATTGCAAATGACTCCATTGTCATTTCATTTTTGAGAATGTAGACTTACCATTTTAATCTAATACAACAGTCTCCAAGTAGTATTTTATAAAACCGGAGATTGTCTGAGAATTAAAACATTATATATCATTTATATCTTCCCACACAATTACAGATAATATAATTTTTATTGGGTGAGAACAACAGGTTCAGCCCAAATTCTTCAAATATAGTATTCTTGGAAATATTACCATATGCTAGAAGTACTCCATCCTGCTACTGTTATATTCTGCGGTGGGATATATTGGAAAACTATCAGTTAAATTGAAGGAATAGAAAACAATAGAGAGAATAATAATCAATTGTAGATCTTTATGACCAAACTTATACTATAATATAGTAATATAAATATACTATAATACTATACTATAATATATAAATATTATTTATTCCTATTAAGTTACAGCTGGAATACGACAGCTGAAGTTGGCACTAGTTAAGACCACCTTTATCAAAGACATCTAGAGTTATTAAATATATAACAAGTACAGTACACTAGATATTTCAATTGTCACGACTAGTGTTTCAATTAGAGTAAATATTTTTAATAGTATTTCAACAGTTAACAATTTTATCGATAAAGAGATGAATAATACTTATAAGAATAAATAGACTGGTACGTCTTTTTAAAGAGATTTGGATACAACAATAACAACATTGATTTAAGCTGGGTTTACACCAAAAGTATTAACAAAATGTTAATATCTTAATCCTTATAGATTCTATTAGATTGAACGGAACTTGACAAACACATATGTTCATCATGTGTATGATAAGTTATGTTCAATCTAATAGAATCTATAAGGATTGAGTTATTAACTTTGGTGTAAACGCAGCTTTAGTCAGGTTGTTTTTTGATAAGATGAATGAGAAGAGGATAGTGTATGTCTTCGTCGTAGTCAGGACTGTCGGAGCTGAGTTGGAGATGACGCTGCCAGACCTGGTGGTTGTAGTAGTGGAGAATGGTGCAGACAAAGCCCGACTGTTCGGCCTCGACGATGAACTTGTTGAGGGTGGATCCTCGCCGAGGTGCGGTGACGAGTGCCTCGCCATCAGCTTTGATTGCCGCCCGCATAGTGGCCACGAGGTCCTTGCGCGCGTCGTCGAAGAAGAGGCAGTCGGCGGCCAGGACGACGTCGAACAGGGGTTGGGAGGCGAGTGGTTTGTTGCCCCACTGCAGCGTGCAGCAGTCGACGCGCGGCGAGTCATGCAGGTCGTTTCGCTTCACGATGCGCGCCACATTCTCCACAGACGCCGTGTTGCCGTCGGTGAGGCGCACGAACGACGCATGCGTGAACTTGGCGATGAGCAGGCCAGCCAGACACGTCATGCCCCCTCCCAGCTCCAGCACCATCTTGCCCTGGAAGAAGTCGCGGTTGCAGAGTACATAGTAGGCGAGCACCTCCTCCGACGGCCACACGCACACGTTGCCCGTGTTGTTGAAGCCCATCAGGTCGGTGGGAGTGATCTCCTGTACCACGTGTCTCACAAGGACTGTGAACAGCTGGCCGTTGACGTGGGCGCTGTACTCGAACCACGTGTCGTCTGCGTCAGGCTTGAGCGTGAGCAGGCCGAAGCTGCTGATGCGACGCACCGATATCATGTCTAGCTTGTCCTGCTCCCGCCTGCGATGCAGAGCGCGGGCCAACATCCGCCACCTCCGACGCGCCATCTCATGCGGGTCGCTGCCGCCCCCACCTCCGCCTCCGCCTCCCGCCACCGCTGCTTGCTTGCCCTCCTGCTCCTGCTGCTGCATCTCATCTCACTGCGGCGCCCCCTTCACCACGCCCCTCTCTGCCCCACAATCGCCTGTGTGCACACAACAGATACCATACCACATCACCACAATACTCTTTCTACTCTCTACTTCTACTAACTGCCTTTCCAAAACTTCTCACAAGATCTATCAGTTTCCGCTAACGTTTTCATCCTAACTTGAACTGTTGATCAATGATCTACATTATACAGAGTGTTTCCGAGAAACGGGAAATTTTGAAAGTTGAATAATTTAAAGAAAAACAAATCTTTAAATAAAGTTTTTAATATCATTCAATAGTAAAAATAATGTGATTTTAGAATAAATAATACCGTAGCATTTATTTTTTGAAGATGACATCTTGCAGGTGTATTCCTTTTATACGCAAATCCTGTAGTCTCTTCATCACATTGTCCATGGTTTGACGTAACATTACAACTGCAATTTGAAATCGCTTCTCGAATCTTGGCTTTCAATTCTTCCGTTGTTGCAGAATTGAAAGCCAAAATTCGAGAAGCGATTTAAAATTCCAGTTCTAATGTTATGTCAAACCACGAATGGACAATGTGATTAAGAGACTAAAGGAATGTTTGCGTAGAAAAGGAACATACTTGCAAGATGTCATCTTCAAAAAATAAATGTTACGGTATTATTTATTCTAAAATGGCATTATTTTTACTATTGAATGATATGAGAAAAATTATTTAAAGATTTGTTTTTCTTGAACTTATTTAACTTTCAAAATTTCCCGTTTCTCTGAAACACCCTGTACTTACTTGTTTGGATCAGTTCGCACATGTTTCAAGGCACTGAGCCCCCCCCCCATCTTCAGCGTACCTTGATGCTATCAAGGATTGAGTTAACAAGTAATTAAAGAACTGATGTACCGTGAAAATAGTTACTCATTAAGGTGCGTGCATTTCACTTTTCAACAGCTGATGGTCATGTATCAATTATCATTATGTATCAACTATCATTATGTATCAACTATCACCATGTATCAACTATCATTATGTATCAACTATCATCATGTATCAACTATCATTATGTATCAACTATCATCATGTATCAACTATCATTATGTATCAACTATCATCATGTATCAACTATCATCATGTATCAACTATCATTATGTATCAACTATCATCATGTATCAACTATCATCATGTATCAACTATCATTATGTATTAACTATCATCATGTATCAACTATCATCATGTATCAACTATCATTATGTATCAACTATCATCATGTATCAGCTTATTATGCATGTATCTTACTAATTCTTTACAAATACAAATAAATAAAAAAATAGCATCATATGATGAAACGTGAAATGCACGTGTTCGTGGCACATAAGTCTGTACGCACCTTAATGAATAACTATTTCCACTTTCACAGCAGTTGTTATTCACTATTAATTACTTGTTAACTCAATACTTGATAGTATCATGGGCTCAGTGCCTTGGAACATGTCCCAACTGATCTAAACAAGTAAGTATAAAATGTACTGTTGAAAAAGTAAAAACAGTTCCTCATTAGGAGACTCATCTACTTCACAGTGATTTGATAATTCACTAGTCTAATACAATTTCTATGCTTACAACAGTGATTGAATACCTATCTCTGATAGATATTATCTTAATTACAACGCTGGGTTTTGTGTTGGGAGTTGAGCCATTTTTATTTGTATGTGGCTTTGAATTGATACATTACTTTCAATTTCATTCAACTGAATCAGTCACTGTTTAAAATTAGTTTTTGAATGATATGTGTATAGGGTAATTATTATAGTAAGCAATGAAATGATTGAATAGTGAATTTCTACTGGGAGCTTTGGAAGAGATAGCGGATCTACACAGACTTGAGTGGCCTACACTTAATTTCTGCCTCTGGTTTATGGAATTAGAATTTTATAGTAATCGACTGAAAAATTTTGTTTTTTAACAATGCTCATCTCTTATAAATTTTTACATCCTCTTTCACCCACAGTTAATGGAGGAATAGAGGTTGAATACAAGCCAATAACACATTAACATATGAATAAATTCAGCTCATAATAATACTGAGCTGTGTCAAGGCCTTTTTATAAGTTACTACTTGTGGTTGATAAAAATTACTGGTTTGAAAATAAATTTCAAATATAAACATGAGGAAATCAATTTCTATGTTTAATAGTATTATTATTTAAAAAATACTCCGACTTTTCAAATAGAAATTGTGGGAACAAAATTTAGTTTATATCTAACAATATATTTAATAGTAATTGTAATTCAATGTACTACCTTGGCAGATAATTATTATGAAGTTCGTTTCCAAAAACTAGTTAATCGATTTCAAGAATTTAAAATCCACAAAAGATACTTGCAAATCTACTACTCTAGTTTAAAGCCTCCAATACAATCGAATTGACATCCAGAGTCATAATTCCAATAATTAAAATCGTTTGTCTCTATCAGCTGGTTCTGATAAAATAATCATTATCTTGCTAGAAGCTGTGGAAAGGGCGATAATTGGTTCTTACCGACCTCATTGGATAAATGAATTTGAAACAAAATCATCCAGATTTCATCATTCTCTTGTATGGATCTATCTAGCGTTAAAATTAATACTTCGATAAAATCAATTAATTGTCATTTTGTCGATCAACTATCCAAATGACAACTAACATGTCAGCAACAGAAAAAGAAACTTGATGCTCGAGTATTCATATAGAGAGTTTTATTGAGAAAATTGCAAAAAATTGTTAATTTGAAACTGAGGAAGTGAAGAAATTTAAAAAAAAGAACATGAGAGTTGAAATCAAACACTATTTGTCATTACAGGATAATTTAGGGTTGTTCACTAAATAGAAATAAGTAAATAAATAACTATATCACTAATAACAAATTCAGTTATGATGTATTGGAAAAGTGTTGTATAATTTTTTTATCGGACAAAAATGAATAGACAAATCACCAGAAAGACATGTCAATTCAAACACTATTTTTCATTACAGAATAGTTTAAGATTGTAGGAAAATTGTTGTATAATGTTTTTATCGGACAAAAATGAATAGACAAATCATCAGAAAGACATGTCAATTCAAACACTATTTTTCATTAAAGAATAATTTAGGGTTGTTTACTTCATAGAAATAAGTAAATAAATAACTATAACACTTTTTCACGAATTACAGATTCAGTTGGAATTTATTGGAAAAATTGTTGTATAATTTTTTTCTCGGACAAAAATGAATAGACAAATCACCAGAAAGACATGTCAATTCAAACACTATTTTTCATTACAGAATAATTTAGGGTTGTTCACTAAATAGAAATAAGTAGATAAATAACTATATCACTTTTTCACGAATAACAAGTTCAGTTAGAATTTATTGGAAAAATTGTTGTATAATGTTCTCTCGGACAAAAATTAATAGACAAATCACCAGAAAGACATGTCAATACTCAGGTGAAAAATCTCTCTTCTAAGTTTAAGCAAGAGAATGAATCACTGAATGATTATTGACATCTACCCATTATTCTATCCAACTACTTTAGTTATGCTACAATTAATTTTTGAATAGTAACAACATTGAGGTTTTTATGATAGAGTAAAGGTACATCAAGACTGAAATATACTCACACAGTTCAAAAAGACATACAACTCAAGATGCAAACATAGATAAATCTACATCAAATATAGAAATGCTGTTAACAACAACAATGAATCAAATCTAATAAACACATACTAAGCTGAAACAACGAATAATATTGTCACAGATCAATTATTCATTGAGTCGAGGTTTTGCAATTGAGGTGTGTATTTTTGTGTGTGCTAGACGATTATAGTGTGCATGGTATCTGTTGTGGCATATTACAAACTGTCCAATTGCTCTTCTGAACAAACAGTTAAGAAACTCCAGGTACAATAATTTTGTAGTATTTATGTGTAGGCTGAATTTAAGAAAATAGAAAAGATACAATAAAATAACTAATTGAGTAACAACACAAAGCTTGCAACATAATTTTCAGAGTTTTTATACTCCCATGGAGAAAAGCTTAGAACATTCATGTCATTTGTATGATGCAGACATGCAACAAAATATCTATATCTGAGTCCAATACTTACACAAATTTAAACTATGAGTACCTAACAGCTTTTTAGTAATAATTATATTTCATGAAACAAATTGAGTCTAGGTAATATATATTATAAATATGACAGTAGCATTATCAAGTCCAATAATACGTCCAATGTATGATGTAGTCCTATGATGTACTAATTGATGTAGTACATGATATAGATGTAGTATACATAGTACTACATCTAGATGTAGTACTATGATAAGTACTATGATAGGTTAGTTTCTCTTTAAGGCTCTGCAAAGGCTAAAAATAAACTTTCTACTGGTGATATTTTTCAAAGTTTTTCGATTTGTATACTATCAAACAATCAAAATTAAAATGTTTCCTCAGAAAACATTTTTTTCCGATCATTGATTTTTGAGATATGAGCTCCTAAAGTTATATTTTTGGGACAGAAAATTTCAAAGTCAGTAAGAGATAAATCCATGAGATTTGGGGGATAAATTCTTCATGGTATCGTTGATCTAGTAAAACAAAAATGTTCTGAAAATATACATTTTTGAGAAAGTTATTCAATTTACCAAAAATGATCAAAAATAACTCAACAGAAAGTTATTTTTGGTCATTTTCGGTAAATTTAATAACTTTCTCAAAAATTTATATTTTCAGGAAATGTTTGTTTAATTCAATCGACAATACCATGAAGAACTTATCCTCTAAGTTTCATGGATTTATGTCTTACCGAATTTGAAATGTTCTGTCCAAAAAATTTAAACTTTAGGAGCTCATCATATCTTAAAAATCATTTTTATAGCTTGATAATTATACAAATCGAAAAACTTTGAAAAATATCACCAGTAGACAGTTTATTTTTAGCCTTTGCATAGCCTTAAATAAAACATTAATACAATCACGAAAAACTGGATCCCCATCATTCTAATAAATGGTTTATAACAGGATTTTTCAAATCTAAGCCTTCAATACATATTTAACCAATCTTATAATTAAACTTGATGTTAGAAAACTAAAGCGTGATCCAATGCAGACAACTATAGAATTTTCAGATGCTTGTCATGCAGCAGTTACACATAATACAAATGCTACATCTATAATTTCAAATTTCAATGACCATTTAAATCGGATAAAGAATTGTGAGTTGTAAAACGTTAATGTCTAAAAACCTCTAACAGACTGTAATTTCCCATCAAAATTGTGTTGTTTATGTACAACCTAATGTACATAATGTTTATCTACTGCCTAAATATGTTTATGTACTGCCTAATTTATCGATATTGCATTAATCCTTAACAGATTCCATCCATATTGCATCTATCCATACTAAAGGATTCTATTGATATGAAACCAATCGTTACTAGAGGATACACATACAGCAGGAAATTACTTGCAAACACATCTGCATTCAGGAAATTATTTTCAAGAGGAATTTAAGCTCGTTTTTAAATCGTTCATCAGCCAACCGTTCAAATTGATCGATACAACAGGTTTCTGCTCATTGCTGATTGATATAAAAGTAACTAGACTTTGAACAGTTACTAGTTACTAGAGGACATACGAAGGAGTCGTAATTTTGTAAGATCAGTTTATCAACAAATAACGCTTGGTAAATGGTAAATTTTTGGTACCAAAACTGAATGAGCTGTTTTTGTTCGTTATTGATTTTTTTTCTAATCAATTTAGAACATTAGTGCCGTTTGCACAGTCATTAAATTTCATTTAAAACTGGATTAAATCCGTATCAAGTCTCGTTTGTTATAATGTGTTTCATTTTGAGTTTAGGCCAACAGTTAATTTAATTTCAAGCTTTGGCTGTGCAAACGGCCCTAACAAGTTCACTTCTATACTTGAAACCCCAGCATTCTGAATGTAGCTTGATTTTTCAATTTTATGTCATAAAAACATTTTGAATAATATCAAACATTGAATCAATAACTAATATTGTCAGCAAATAATTATTATAATTGAAGAATTATTTGTCGTATGAAGATTTATTATTTGAAGTATGACGCTCTTCTAAACTTCGAATTTTACTAGTAAACAAACGTCCTTACAAAGTAATAACTTACATAATATTTTTGAAGACATTCACAGCATTCACAAAATAGAACAGTCAACAAATTTCGATATGGAACGACAAGATGCAATTCAAACAACACATATTAATAAAAGTATAAAATTTATACCATGTACAAGTACAACCGATAAAAAGTTAGATACTTATTCTCACTTAAAAACACTTCATTTATATGGGCTACTTTTGTACAAATTAATAAAAACAATATAAAAACTTGTAGTACCTTTCATTATTAGAAACTTTTAATCCCCTTTATTATTAAAAACTTTTAATAATAATGGGAAGTACAAGTTTTTATATTATTTATTATTAAAACCTTTTAATAATAAAGGGTACTACAAGTTTTTATTAATTCTCACTTGTATTAAATCTGGAGTGACGTAAATAATTTGCTTGTAATTTTACCAACCAGATATTCAGTTGCCAAAATAAGGGGAAAAATCTAATAATTAGCTAATACTGATATCCTGTACATAGAAATATCGTTCAGCAAGAAATCTCTTGTGGGATAGTGGGTGGTGGAAAAAAGAGCTAATATATTGAAGATCTACAGATGGAAATATTTGCAGTAGCAGAAGTATTCGGGGTGAATTACAGCATTTAATTTGGATTTTCGTTTAATAATAATTATTAACTGAAGATCTATTTAAGACTTTGCAATAATAGGAATGATATTATGAGCAAGTTTCTATCAGGAAGTAATTGATTGCCTTCAAATTTCTCCCAAAAATCTGACTCACGAACGTTAGTAAGAACATTTTGAATAAACCTACCTCCAGTATAACTTCAATTAACAGACACCGAATTTATTTGTGTGAAACACATGGAGCAACTATGTTCACCAACGTGCCAATAGAAGCCGAATTTGAATGAATTAGTTCCCTATTCAGCGAACATATTTCAAGTCTCTCCCGTTCAGCCAAGCTTATCTATTCAAAGAATCTCTACACAGCATTTGAAGTTGACATTTTTCCAACTTGATAATCTTACGTTTGGATTGATAAAATTCCTGTGATGAGACAAAAATACATTTGCTACAAATATAGAAAAAATGTGCTATTTACAATAATGAGACTTCTTTTTTCAACTCTTTTGAATGGGGAAAGCTGCAAACAGAGCCTGATTCCATGAGTAGAATGAATACTCAAGATTTAGGCAGATAGTACAAATAGATCATTTTACTTCTACTCATAGAAATATAGTTCTGTTTTTCAAATTAGTAAAGAAAAGTTCATAATAAATCAACTAAGTTTTAATATCACAGGACAAAAATAAAACCAGAACGTATAATAAATATGTCAGCATTTGCAAAATCATCATTCATGGAAAGCGATGGTAAATCACATCACAACAACAAAAAGCACAATTGATTCTTCAGTGTTGAAAGATATGGATTTTCTAGCTTTCAAGTTACGACCTGAAATATTTGTAATACACTTTAATCATTATTCTGTCATGAAAATGAGAGCCACAAGAGAGGCTTGAAGAATTCACTTTTAACTATGGAAAAATTAACTACTACACCTTTCCAACAGTATTTGAGAAAGTATCAATTGTAATTGAGAATAGTCATTTGTATTTGAGAAAACGTCAGATGTAAATGATAAAAGTCAATTATTGTATTTGAGAAGTCATCACATGTAATTGAGAATAGTGAATTTTTTTGAGAAAGTATCATTTCAATTTGAGAACATACGATTTGAAATCGAGAAGTTGTCAGTTGTAATTGGGAAATTATTTTAAAAAACCTGTACTTCCAGTACTTATATTTTTCATAACACTGTGATCATATAAAATAATATGATAATATATTTGATTTTCCAATAAAACGTTTAGTTATTGAAAAAAATATTTTCAAGCCCGAAAATCCATTGAAGAATTGCCGCATTGTTTGATCAATAGATTCAAATGATTGATTATATAGATCAATTGCGCCGTATTTGATCTTCATCAAATGCAATACCGGTATTTCACAAAATGTTTGGAGAAAAAAGTCACGTTGCCATACATACATAGAAATAATAATCATTAATCATACTTTACCACATGAAATACTTTCACCATTGAAAATTTTAATTTTCCCTCATGCAAAGGCTATGGTAGTAATTGGAATACTGTGTACGTAGTACAGTATCCTTCCTGCTCAAATCAAACCTGTACTGTAGGCTACAGAAAAGCCACGACATGTCAATTGGAAAATTTTCTCAATTTCAATTGATATCTTCTCATTTACATTTGACGATTTCTCAAATACAGTTCACTACTCTCAATTACATGTGATGACTTCCCAAATAAATTGACTATTCTCATTTACATCTGACATTCTCTCAATTACAAGTGACTATTCTCAAATACAATTGATACTTTCTCAAATAAAACTGGAAAAGGTGTAGATCTTCTATACAATATTCGTTTTCATCAAAGTGAACAAAAATGTTACATACACAAGACCTTGAGCCCTTGAAAACTTTATGAATATACTGAGATTAGATTGAAATTATACTGGTATGATTTTACGAGCGCTGTAACATAATTTTATAAGGGCCTCTGAAACTTCCATTTATGTATGTTAATATGTAAAGTTGTTAAGTTTTGTTGTTGATATAAACTTGTAATTGTCAATACTGAATTATGGAAAGGCTATGACATTTAGAACTAGACTAAAATTGTATCCAAGTCTGGCATGCCACTATCAGATGATACAGTACACAAAATCAAATGTGCATACGTTGACAAACAAATTAAAATGTCCCAAAACTTTACAAAGTTCCCAAAACTCCGAGCGGACAATCAACAAGTAAAATATGATGTTAAATGAAAAAGGCTAAGAAATTGTCAAAAAACCACAGATTTATTGATACTTAGAGAGACCGGTTTCGGTTATTACACCATTGTCAATCTCTGTTAAATGAAAAAGTCTAAGAAATTGTCAAAAAACCACAGATTTATTGATACTTAGAAAGACCGGTTCGGTTATTACACCATTGTCAATTTCTGTTAAATGAAAAAGACTAAGAAATTGTCAAAAAACACCGATTTATTGATACTTAGAAATGCCGGTTTCGGTTATTACACCATTGTCTATCTCTGATAAACTGTTTATCAGAGAAGTTGATATTGTGGTAATTATTCATATTACATGAAAAAGACTAAGAAATTGTCAAAAAACACAGATTTATTGATACTTAGAAAGACCGGTTTCGGTTATTTCACCATTGTCAATCTCAACAGTTTATCAGAAAACAGTTATCAGACAACAGTTATTAGTTTAACAGTTATAAACAGTTTATCAGAGATTGACAATGTTGTAATAACCGAAACAGGTCTTTCTAAGTATCAATAAACTGTTTATCAGAGATTGACAATGGATAATAACAGAAAACCGGTCTTTCTGAGTATCAATAAATCTGTGTTTTTTGACAATTTCTTAGTCTTTTTAATTTAATATGAATAATTACCACAATATCAATTTCTCAACTACACAAAAAGTAAAATATGATGATTATTTATATCAACCAGCAGCCTACATTATATCAAATAACTAATTTGGAATCAAATTATTTACAAGAATTAAAGAGGGAAAAAAGAGACACGTCCGAAAAGCTTCACCTACCACAATTTACTGACATTGTAGAGAATACAAAGATCTAGTGCAGTGGACGAGATCGACACAAGAGGTGGCTGTAGCAGAGGCTGAGAATAAATTTGCCAATTCCGCGTTCAGACTACATCGATAAATGAAATATGTAGAATGGAACAACACATCCACACCCGCCGATAACTCCTCCACTCCTCCTCTCTCCTCCAAGTACCACCCACGCTACTATTTCAATTTCCCAGAATGGAAAAGATTGCGCGCGCAGACATGCATGTGTGTTGTTCAGTACAATACAACACTGGAAACTGTTGCTAACAGCCCCAAGTTATTCCTGGAGAATCATATTAAACGACAGACGAGGGGCCGCCCGGGGGGGGGGGGGAAGGCATCGGATACTACACCATCAATACAAACAATGAGATTTCTCTGCACTGCGCTCGACGCTTTGCGTCTCTAAACCCCCTCCCCTCCACCCCACCAAATCCATTCATTCATTCTCTCCTACTCGGCGAACTGTGTCAACACTCTGTCTCATTCTTCACAATAGCAAAATCAAATCCACACATTTGATAAAATCCTATACTATTAAACGAGCAATTTCTGTTTATATGTTTGTATTTCACCGGATCTCGAAAACGATTCTCACGAAATTCAGAACATAGTTCAGGTTTATAATATAGAAATTCGATAGCACTAGGTCTCATCCCTGGGAAAACTCGCTGAAGGGCATTAAAAGGATAATTGACCGAGCGAAGTGAGGTCTAAGATTCAAATCGACGGTTTGGCATTTCTCTTAATGTTTAAATGTTTATATGTTGCGCATTTTCGGCGAAACGCGGTAATAGATTTTCATGAAATTTGGCAGGTATGTTCCTTTTTTAATTGCACGTCGACGTATATACAAGGTTTTTGGAAATTTTGCATTTCAAGGATAATATAAAAGGAAAAAGGAGCCTCCTTCATACGCCAATATTAGAGTAAAAAAACAGACTATAGAATTATAAATCATAAATCAGCTGACAAGTGATTACACAGATGTGTGGAGAAGCCAGTCTATTGCTGTATTTCCGTAAGGTCTATAGTTTCAATCAGGTACTTGTTGATGAGAATACTGCGTGAGGTCTACTGTTCACAGAACTACTAGTTATTATTCATCCTTGGAAAAACAGCTGATAATAATTATTTCGTCGTCAGTTGATGATGGAAGTGAGTAAGCGAGTTCATGTGTGTGGGACTTTGTCAAAATTATGACTCAGATGTTCAACTTTTGTAATCATTCAATCAGGTACTTAGTGCCGGTTGCAAAAAAGTCGGGTTATTTTCAATCCTGATTAATTCCAGTAGATCCATCTTTTTGAAATGGTCTTCTATGATTTGGTTCACGAGAAATTAATCAGGATTAAAATCAAACCGGCTTTTGTGCAACCGGGCCTTTGTGAGGGAAATTTTTGCATTCCTTTGGGAATTAATCTCAATTTACTGTGATTAGATAGAACATTTCTGTATGAACTATGAATGTTATTATAATTTCTTCTTTCGTAATAAATTGTTAATGCTTTTGTACTCCAGAGCGAATATCGGTCCCCGATCTTTAGATAATATGTGAAACAAATGAGGCTTCAAAAGCAGTGCACGATTCATTCAAGACGTTATCAACAAAATTGATAACTATGGAATCTACTAGGGTTGTTAGATGTGTGATATAAATGATGAGGCTTCAAACGCAGTAGGCCTGTATGATACAATTGATTTGTGATTGTCATGAACAAACTTGTAGAAATGATAGAATTTAGTTAACAAGAACTACTGGATACAAGATACAAGTAATGACGCTTCAAAAGCAGTGTATGGTTCAATTGATTGAATATACTATAGTGCGGTCCACGCTATAATGTCAGTATTTGATCAATATTGGTCTTGCTATCCTTGTCTATCATTCGACAAAGCAGATAGCGCTATACTTTTCTAGCTCCGCAACGCTACCAGATCGTTATTTAACAATGTAGAAATATAATCTGGCAAGGCAGAGAATCAGCAACGCTGTTCTCCTATCCTTTTCCACTGCCATTATAACGTGGACCTCACTATAGTAGATCTGTGAACAGTAGACCTCACGCAGTTTTCTCATCCACAAGTATCTGATGTCACCTGTTCTAATTGATTCAGTTGAATCACAATTCACAGTTATCATAATTTACTCTTAAAAACTGTTCAAGATCAAAAACTCACTTATGTTAATAAACTCAGTTCACTTTTGAATTTGTATCCCATATGATAATTTTTATTCAGCTCCGTGATAATCTTTCCATCTGATAAAAATATTTCTCAACTATTTTAAAATTGATTTTTTTCAATCAAGAATATTATAATTTCTTCAGCATTATTTAGTTTATTTAATCATTTTTCATTTTATTTTCATCACCTATTAAATTTGTTTTTCAAATGTGAAAATATTATACTGATGGGCACGCATCATAAAAAATATTGAAACCCTACCTTATAGAAACAGACACGGCCAGACATATGTGTAATGCATGCAATGAATAATCCACTTGTCAGCTGATTGGTTATGAATAATTCTATAGTCTGATTGATCCTATCTTCAAAGTAGATTATATATTTATATAGTGATATCAGAGTATGAAGGAATTCCTTTTCTTTTCATACTATCCTTAAAATGCAAAATTTCAAAAAACCTTGTGTATACATCGACGCGCAGTTGAAAAAGGAATATTCCTGCCAAATCTCATCGAATTCTATCAACGCGTTTGGCCGTAATCGCGTTACATACAGACAGACAAAAGAAAATCCGAGTTAAAACATAGACCTCACTACGTTCGGTCAATCTTGAAGAAAACTAATAACATAAAATGAAAGACATCCCCAAAACTATGAATAAGGGTTAATTTCTTCAAGATAATTTTACTAATATTTATCTCAAGGGACTACAGTATTGTTACAGTACAGTACATTCTTAGATTTCGGACACTGATTATAATAGGAGATTGATAAAAAAGTTCAACTTTTGAGCGTACGAAGGGTGTTGTTTGAAGTAAAAATAATTTTTATATGAAAATACTTTCTTTAAAAATTGAACCTTCAAAAATAAGGTTTCATTTTTTTAGTCGTTTAACGCACACAATCGTCGGACTTACTTATCTTTGAAAATCAAATGAGTACAGAGTTTATATCTGACAACATGAGATTCTCTAAAAGAAACTGGATCTTGGGGATAACATATAATATTATATTATAGATGTATCATGTTATAAACAAATTGATTCTTAAAAAAATCAAATGAGTACAGAGTTTATATCTGACAACATGAGATTCTCTAAGAGAAACTGGAACTTGGGGATAACATATAATATTATATTATAGATGTATCATGTTATAAACAAATTGATTCTTAAAAAAATCGAATCTACATCCTATTATATAAAGGGAGCAATTTCTATATATTTGTATTTTTATATCTGGTTATTTATGTTCAACGGATCTCGAAAACGGCTCTAACAATTTTCACGAAATTTGGAACATAGTAGGTTTGTGATATAAAAATTCGATTGCACTAGGTCTCATCCTTGGGAAAACTCGCTGAACGGCATTAAAAGGATAATTTATTCATCCTTGGCTGAAACAGCTGTGGATAGTAAAAGAGTGAGTGAGCGACTGAGTAGGCCCTATGTGAAAAATCAAAATATCGCATCCCCGAAATTCATAAGATGACATATATAGCCAGCTGTGAAATATAAACACGATCATTTAGAGGAGTTGGGTGCAAAAACGACCCGAGTCAGAAATGTACTTTTTTAGAAAACTGATGTTGAAAATTAAATCAATTATTTTCATATTGTTAAAGATTTAGTAGCACATTGATGTTTATTATTCAAGTTGAATCATTATTTTAGTAAAGGATAATAATCATAAGTAAATGATAGTGTTTTTATTTTTTAACCTATCATGTAAAATAAGAAGTGATGTTGGAGGTCGTTTTTGCACAAAAGTCACTTTCAGGTTGAAAAAATTCTTTATGAGCCTGGTTCATTAGAAAAAAATAGATTTGTGGTTCTAATGATAAATAATTAATGAAAAAGTCCAGTAAATTGGGCAAAAAACATTACTCTCATTGAAAAAAATAGAAATTAAAAAAAAAAATCATCAGTCTTCTTGGAACTCTTAGGTTTCAACATTTTCACAGTCTGATTCGTCTTGTGATTCAGGATCATCAGCTTCATTGGAAGGTTGTGGATCTTGTTTGGGCTTATTTATCACCTCTTCAAACCAGGATCTTTCTTCTTCACTCAACATGGGAAATAAGCTCATCAAATCGTTTCCTTTTGCCACCTTGAGCTATCCTTGGCATGAGTAGAATTCCATTTGAGTCCAATATAGCAAAATTGGTGCCCCTCATCAAAAAGTTGAATGGAATGAATGAACCATAATGGTCTGAACTGATCTGGAGTTCAGCTCTAAGTGTGTTCTTCTCAGAGTATAAAAATATTGGTTCGAGGGGATCTCCTTTCAGGATTCAGCAATATTGTAGACTGCAGTACAATCTGGAACCATTTCATCATTTAGAAGCTACAATCATTGTAGCTTCTGGATCTGGATGATGAAATGGTTCCAGATTGTACTGCAGTCTACAATATTGCTGAATCCTGAAAGGAGATCCCCTCGAACCAATATTTTTATACTCTGAGAAGAACACACTTAGAGCTGAACTCCAGATCGAGATGCAACATTGGGACAGAAAAAATAAGATTGTGAAGTCAATTTAAAAGATAATCAGCTGGGATAAAGACCACTGTAAAGGAAAAGATATGGCGGTTCATTTGAAACGTTTTATGCAAGAACGACCTGATATGACTAAGGTCGTTTTTGCTGGGTGCTCCTGGGTGTGTTCTGTTTATCAATAAATAAAAATAACGAGCGAAGCTCGATGCCCCGATATTCGAATTGAAACGATGAAAATTAATTAATCTTAAAAAAGTATTAATCTCTCTTCTAATATTATCTTATAACAAAGTATGTTTTCAACTTAATCTGAATTACTAATAAAAAGCTAGAAATAGAATCTAGGCTGCAGTGGAATTAATTGGCAGACGATAGACGGACTTGAACTATAACCGAGCCCGTCACCTTTCAACTACAGTATGTGTAACCACTTCATGAAACAAACAATGACAATGAAAACAGAGCGCCAGATGAATTTTTAAACCCTTATTTCTTCAGTGATAAGTAACTAGGATCAAGATTAGCTTTCCTATATCAGCTTCTTAGTCTTCAGTTTGTGATCATTGAGAGACACAGTGGTCGAATATACCAAATATAAAACGGTCAAGCTTAGTTAACAGAATTATTCTGATAACAAAGGCTCAGAGTACCACTTGTGTAAAGTTGAGACGTTGCCAACCTACTGTGAGTTATAAGAGTCCTTATGAGACTTATACTCTTGTCATCTTCCACACTAAGCCGCCTCGCTCATGCTTTCAATCTGGGCTACACCAGAACAGGGGAGAGTAATCGGTTCCACAGAATAATAACAAATAAGTGAAAAATGAGGGTCTTGCACGGATAAGAAAATCAAATCAAAACAAGTTTTATTCAATGATATCACTAACATGACAAATTCTATTATACAAATGATATTACAGATCATTGAATACAATACTGTTTGCTTAAGAAAAATCTTGTCTGCAAACAGGAGTGAAATACATTCAGAACTCAACTAAAAATGCTAAATATTTTTAAAGCGCAAGTAAACAGCCCAGAACTTGAGAGTGTCTGGAATAAATGAGGTAATTATAAAAGTAGACTATATATAGGCCAACTATAAAACCAAAAATAGTGTTCACAGAAAACCACTATGATAAATTGGAGACGTATCAGAAAAACATTGATACAATGTTTTGTAGACTAGATAATGGGAGATGGAGGGGTTATGCTTATCTTTATACAGTATGATTAATCTTTGTCTGAGAATTGTCTGTCAATTATAGGAATAGTTAATATTATACATCTGTATTACAAAAGGATGTGTATTACTACCTTAATCACCATTTTATGAACTTGAAACTGTCAGTGACGGCTGAAGGAGTATAACCCCTAGAACACCATACATTTAGAAAAAAAAATTGTCTTTAGTAGATTTTGTCATTGAACTGAATTGTGATTAAATTAATTATCTTCAATCAAACTCAAATTCAGAATTTAAATGGTTCTATCTTGCCTCAATCTTCAGGCTGGTCACACGCCGATTAGTCAAGACAAGACTAGTCACGTTTAGTCACAATACTTCACATAGTTGCTTATGGAGTCATGTCTGATTGCAATGACTAATCAGTGTGTGTTGCGTCATAAGCAACAATGTGAAGTATTGCGACTAAACGTGACTAGTCTTGTCTTGACTAATCGGTGTGTGACCAGCCTTAGTCTTATTGGACAGGTACAATTTAATCGGACTAGTAATTTTTTAAATCATAAGAACATTAATAATGAATTTATTCCTTTTTACTAATTTGATGAATTAGTTAAATTAATACAACATTTATAGGAAATCAGCCTTTAAATTAATAGAGATTGATAGATCAGTTGTCGCACATACTTTTCCAAGGCCTTTTTTCAATAGAGAAATTCGTGGAATGGGAAAAGTTTATTCAATTTTCTACTTTGGAATTTTCAACTAAAAATCAAACATTGTATATTTTTAAGGGCTCTGAGGATAGTTATTTTGAACGCAAATTTAAATGCTGTGATACTCGTATATTAATAAGTAGTAGTTCTGTGAACAGTAGACCTCACGCAGTATTCTCATCCATAAGTACCTGATTGAAACTATAGACCTTATGGAAATACAGCAATAGACTGGCTTCTCCACACATCTGTGTAATCACTTGTCAGCTGATTTATGATGAATAACTCTATAGTCTGATTTTTACTCTAATATTGGCGTATGAAGGAGGCTCCTTTTTCCTTTTATAAATTATCTTTAAAATGCAAAATTTCCAAAACCCTTGTATATACGTTGACGCGCAATTGAAAAAGGAACATACCTGTCAAATTTCATGAAAATTCATTACCGCGTTTCGCCGTAAATGCGCAAAATATAAACATATAAACATCTAAACATTAAGAGAAATGCCAAACCGTCGACTTTAATCTTAGACCTCACTTCGTTCGGTCAATAATGCACAGTAAATTAAATATGAATATTTTCATGATACTTTCTAGAGAATATCTTGGGAAAAATTGAATTGAATTTCAAATGGAGGCGGAATTGTAGAGTTGGTGGGGTCTGAAATACTAGTAGTTTATAAGGACAGTCAAGGGAGACAACACAAACATATTGGCTGAAACTAAAGCGTACTTTTTATAGAGTTGCAAGCTATTGTCTTTGCCAAGAACAATAGAAAATTTCAGCACCTTTAGCAGGCAAGCCATTTTATTCTTAAACTGTGTGTGCTAGTGTGTATGTTTTATAGGCCCACACACACACACACACACACTCATACACTGTTCTGAGATCCTAACGTTATCTGGGGAAAGGCATTTTGCCAGGAGAGATGCTATAGCACAACTACTATTAAAAGAATATTTTGTCAAAAGAAATATTTTTTTTGGACAAAAGAAAGGGAAAACAAAGCTGATAAAATTAAATTTACAGCAGATCTGAAATGTGGATGGATAGACTAAATCAGAAACAATGACTGAGGAATGATGGGTATTGACTTTGAAAGTGGGAGGTTCTACTAGCCTTGAACACTAGCTACGAGAATCTGTAAGTGAAATGGATAGAAAAGTAAAACAAAAATTGTAAACAAACAGCTGAAGATGTGGCTGGTAAAGCCACGAAACCTGGTTCTGTATATATTATAATAATTTATAATAATAAAAAGTGGTTGACAATTTCAAATTTGTGTTTTCATTTACAAGACAGAAAAGTATTCTACAATCGGTTTTGAGGTTTGGGGAAATAATAAAATATTTATCCAATAATATAATGTTTTCAAACAGTTCTACATCAACTACCAATGAAAACTTTACTTCAGAGTGTAAATAAAAGATTTTCGTGCGAAATTTCGAACGATTCTAAAATTTGTAATCTATAATATGACTAGCCGTCAGGCTCGCTTCGCTCGCCATATCAAGCGATATAATATTCCCAGGAATAGCTCTGATTGAAGTAGCAGTGCCCAATCAATTTTTCCGCGATAAATGCATTTCAATCTTCAACTTGGTGCCAACCTAACAAAGTCAACTCAACTTTATGCCAACCTGACAAAATTATTAATTTAGTTACCAGTTAACAACTGTTTCGAAGAGGTACTCTCTCTAGATTATAGTTATATGGTAACATATGCTATGGACATTTTTCAATTATAATTAAGAGATTTGAATAAGAAGAATATACATGCTAAAAGACGAACTTTAAACCCTTAAAAACCACCCTTAGAGTTAAAATATTGCCAAAAGATTTCTTAGTGCGCCTCTAAAGGGCCAACTGAACATACCTACCAAATTTGAAAGTTTTTGGTCCGGCAGTCAATCAGTCAGTCAGTGAGTGAGTGAGTGCCATTTCGCTTTTATATATAATATAATAGATAAAGGAAAGAATTGGCTTATACACGTACGGGATATGACATTAACGAATGTACTAGATCACGTCTAAAACACTCCACTTATATGGGAAAATTAATAAGAACAATATAAAAACTTGTAGTACCCTTTATTATTAAAAACTAATAATAAAGGTTAATACAAGTTTTTATATTGTTTTTATTAATTTTTATTAAATCACGTCTGTACTACTGGACTGATTAACTTGAAATTTTGCAAATAGATTCTTTATTTACCGAGGACGGTTATAGGCTTATTTAAAAATCTTCAAGTTTTCAGTTTGTCAAGCTTTCAATTAGACCCTATAGATTTAAATATTTAAAGGAATTAATTATTTTAGGATTTATCCTATTTTCATAAACTAAAATAGGAGCAGATTTGAACTAAAGCCTGCTTTACCTTCATTTAAAAATCAATTGCACAGTAGAGAATAAATAAAGCCTCCAACGCCAGTAAAAAAAGAATAATCCATCAGCGAACGCGAATTAAGAGTGACATGATGTAGAAAAAAGCTCAAGAGAGTTTTTTATGTTTTGTAGAATTTTGGTAAACTGTCATGAATATTTCTGTAATTTAAACTTTATTACTCTGAACAAGGAACTCCATACAAAAACATTACCTGCTACTACTATTGGTCGATACTAGGCATGCACTCGAAATACTTCAGCGTGTCTAGTCTCGGCCAATGATAATAGAGCATATTCAGGAAATATGGGTCTAAAAATCCACAGTTAAGCTGGGTTCACACCAAAGTTATTAACAAAATGCTAGTAACTTATTCCTAATAGATTCTATTAGATTGAACGGAACTTGACAAACACATGATCTATAAGGATTAAGTTATTAACATTCTGTTAATAACTTTGGTGTAAACCCAGCTTTAATCTGTCCTCTTCAGCCACATCAATCCCAAATTAGAAACATTGCCAAGAATAATGAAAAGTGGAGCAATGCACAGAGCAACAGCGGAACAGTGGGCAGAGATCAATGCAGATGCAGCAGGGTGAAATGAAAGCAGGCTGCTGTGAAACATGAAAGCAGAAAAGCACTGCTATGCGCAAAACAGCTCACTAGCCTAATGAGCCACTTGTTTGCAGCATGCAGCCCTTCCACATTTTTCGCAACAAATTTTAGAAGGGAAAACTTGCCTGGTCTAGAACCGAGAATTCCATAGAAAACCTTACTCCAATTCAAACGACTGTTCAACCTTTACTGGAAATTATTATATATCGTTCATATCTCATTTAATAATATATTATATTGAATTTAGTTACTTGTCTATTCATTTTTACATAAATGCCTGTTAGTAATAAATTCAACAGTATTACTGAAGGTATTAAACATATTTTAACGAGCATAAATAAATTACTGATTAAAATCCTATACTATTAAACGAGCAACTTCTGTTCATATGTTTAGATGTTTATATGTTTGTATTTCACCGGATCTCGAAAACGGCTCTAACGATTCTCACGAAATTCAGAACATAGTAGGTTTATAATATAAAGATTCGATTGCACTAGGTCTCATCCCTGGGAAAACTCGCTGAAGGACATTAAAAGGATAATTATTATTCATCCTTGGAAAAACAGCTGATAATAATTATTTCGTCGTCTGTTGGTGATGAAGTGAGTGAGCGAGCTCATGTGTGTGGAACTGTGTCAAAATTATGACTCGCTGTTGAACTTTTGTGATCATTCAATCAGGTACTTAGTGCCGGTTGCAAAAAAGCCGGGTTATTTTTAATACTGATTAATTCTCTGATTTGGTTCACGAGAAATTAATCAGGATTAAAATTAAACCGGCTTTTGTGCAACCGGTCCTTTGTGAGGGAAATTTTTGCATTCCTCTGGGAATTAATCTCAATTTACTGTGATTAGATAGAACATTTCTGTATGAACTATGCATTTTATTATAATTCCTTCTTTCTAATACATTTTTTATGCTTTTGTACTCCTGAACTCCAGAGCGAATCTCGGTCCCCGATATTATCTTAATAAATTCGTAATCATTTGGTGAAACCTTCTTCATTTACGTAGATAACAAAAACTAAAACTGAGTAAACAACTTATTATAAATCAAACAGCATGTGAGATGTGATTGAATAACATCACATGATATCCAAACAATTACCCCCAAAAATCAGCTATTTTAAGATGAGTTTTCAGTAAGTACGTAAAGAAGTGTTTTACGAGCATTTGTAGAAAAATAGCTATTTCAATTTAGAAAGTAATTTTAGTTGGAATTACTGTATGTAGTTAAGTATTCAGCAAAGTCAAAGTTTTAGATAAAAATATGTAGCCTACCTTACATTATATTTTATCACGTTTCTATTATGAATCCTTTACTGTAAACAATTTATTGTTAAAATTTTGATTATGAGTCTATCACACATTGAGTGTTAGCATAGAGAAACAATAGCATAAGTAGATATCCCATGGTATAGGGCGTTTATGTCGCAACTTTTACTGTTATCTCAAGCCGATTTTTACTGTTTTGACTGGGTAAGAGTGTATGAACGGCACAATATGAGAGACTTCCAGCGTCATAAAGCTTCACAGGAAAGAACTACGTGGACTATCAGCTTAAGATAACAGTAAAAGTTGCGACATAAACGCCCTATACCATGGGATACCTACTTACCCTATTGTTTCTCTATGGTATTAGCTAGAGCAGAATAATAATAATTATTGTATAAAGTAGTAATACAACAGTAAAAATTAGGATTCAATGTCAATCATCAATTAATATTATATAATAAAATGTCTACTTTTCTACAGTTTACTTATAGTTTTATACTGTGATGAGGCTTTAAATTCATGACGTGATAATGACAAATTCAGAAGATTATGTTTGTAGAACACTAAATAGAACCAAGGAAAGCACTAGTGAATACGGTCTTAGAAAAAAAAATGGAAGAAAAATATCTTTATTATTCTTCTATGATATGGTTCTAATTTCTACACAACAGTATTAAAAAACTTACTTTTGAGTAAAATTTGAAGTTCATGAGAATTTTCAGAAAAAGTGAAATTTAACTATTCTGATGAGCCAGTTGATGCAACATGCTACTTTCACTGATTAAGATCCTATTCTGGCAAAAATCACGAGAAAATTCTATTTCCTCAGTGCATTTTTAGGGCTTCGTGGAATTTCAACAGAAGTAAAAATTAAGGTGGAAGGTTTCTTAATTTGACATTTCTTGACTTAGTTACTAGAGTTATGCAATTTACTTGGAAAACGAATGCTTCAAAGGATTACCCATAATCATAACGAATAGCCCGGAAAACATACTCAATCATAAACAATATGAAGATAATGGCAAAATTGATAGCTGTTGAGCAGATTACTGCTGTAAATATTGCAATATAATGCAATGTAATATTGAGAGCATTGATTCTACAGAAGGATTATGAATCTATGAAGAAATACATCACGCGTTGATTGATTTGATTATTATATTATTTTCTAGTTTTATAGTACCGTATGCCAAATAACAATTCCAACAACCAATGCCTTCAAACAACTTTTACTAGTGTACCACTGAAGGACTGTGAGATGACCAATATCAATATTCAGTGCATTGCTCAAATTCAAGATAGACTAAGAAACAGTTACATGAATAAATGGTGGTATAAGTTATTAAAAATTGGCGATAGGTGGAATGAGGTGACTGAGCAGCCAATAGACGACTCTCAACAATAACTTACTATTTTACGTTTTTCAGTCTGATTTTGAGTAAACTCAATCTATTTGAGAAAAAACTGTTGAAGTACACAGAAATCAACTGAATGACTGTTTTGCTGACAGCCTTATCCACACATGCATAAAAACACAAATTGGTGGAATGCAGTGGCGCCATTTCACCAAACTGCTAGGGGGGGGGGGCAAAACCAAGAGGTATGAGGGGGGAAGGAATACCTCCAAAGGATAGAGGGTCCTGGGTTTTTCCCCATAAATGTTACATTTGAAGATGTTTGTTCATTTTTTCCAGTTTTATACAAATGTGGTTGAAGTATCAATACAAACATATACATTATTAGTTATTAAATCATGAAATATTTATTAGAAATATAGGCCTACAGAGAAATATAGCCCTAAAGTAGGAATACACTGAAACAAATTTCTTAAAAATCATGGAAACAGATTTTTCTTTTACAATGACAATTTCATCTATTTCATTGGGGATCATATTCTAATAATTAGAAAATAACTTTCAGTGAGAAAGCTAAAGAAACATTAAGCTGTTCCCATAATTCTCACCAATTCTGTACATACATTTTAGATTGTCTGATTGTGCTCTTTCTTTTTCTTTCACTGTGACATTTTGCAACTTGTTAATATTTATGCAATAGCTTACTTATTGTGCCCTGGTTAATAATTGTACCCATTCTATTAGGCCTAGGCCCCCCCTGCCCCTCCTAAATGGCGCCCCTTGTAGAATGAATTCCGTGTAAAATATCATAGAGTCCGCTAAAAGGATTTAAAAATTCTCTGATGCTGGAGAAAGATATTACTGTTCCTCAATAATTCAAATCCGAACGCTGAATAATGCAATATAAAAATAATAGTCTAGTTGTGTTTATCATAGGCCTATACAATATTCACACATACCTTATCAGACACATGAAATATTATAATGTTTATAAGACATTATCTACTTCATCATGAAAACAAAATGAGGAGATTTTTGATGACACTAATCAAATTATATTTAATCCTAAAAGTTCAGGTTTGGTGTTGTTTTTCACAACCAGTACCGGTGCAAGAGCACCCTTTCTGAGTTAGATGTTACTCTAATTAGTATTATTTTTATAAAATTGGAGTAAATCCTCAATCCTTACAGTTAATAAGGGTCAGAAAGCATTTGCATGAGTAACACAAAAAAATAGATAGTATCTGCCATGTGCCTTTGTTATACCACAACTAAAAAAATACTTTTGGGATATTAAAATATTATAATATAGTTAATAATTACATAATCAAGACAATAAACCTACTGTATTTGAGTAATACACGATTTAACAAGTGCTAGTAAAATTAATTTGGAAAAAAAGGATAATACAAAAGAAATAATTAATAAAAAATGTATACCAATTGGTGAAAAAATTAATATAGCTTTAGAAGGATGATTTTTCATGAAGAAAGTTGTAAATAAACTATCAAGAGCCTACCTAATATTAATAGTTAACCTACCTAGCCTAATTATTATTCTATATATTTAATGATTATTATGGCGTTTTGCGTAATGTTGATGAAAAACCTATGTATTGGTGTAGCCTAATTAATGTAATAAATAAAAGTGTTTTATGATAATTGTTATACAATCATATAGATTGAACGTGTATTGTGGCAGCAAGAATATTAATTAGTTGAAGCAAAATTTTGCTCTATGATAGAACCGATCAATTTTGTTTGATAAAGTTGTCTTAATCTACTAAAAAAGAGAATAAGCAGTAAAAAAATCTTTAAAACACACAGATTTTGAATTTGAAAAGAAGAAAAACATTCAAGTTATAGCAGTTCAAAGATCTAGAAACAAAAGTTAGATCAGCTTAAAACTTGAACAAAAGATTAAGCACTCAGATGAAATTTTACTAACTCCAATAATAAGAAATATTTTTATTCATAGCTTAAAAACAGCATGCAAAATTACACTTACATGCTGATGAAGAATAAATAATAACGTTGGAGAAAGTTGTGCCAAAAATATATAGTAATAACCCATTCAGTTAACAATAGTAAATAATTATTCAAAGTTGATCCTTGTTGTAAAGAATAACAAGCAATTATATTTTCAAAGTAGTTAGAGTACAATCAATCTAGCATCTGTAATTTTAAAACAGCCATAAAGTAAACTAGTGTCATTCCAATGTGTGGATTTTGGCAAAGGTCTCCAAGTATTTAACAAAGCAGTAATTAAGCTTGGATTTTGGCAGATGAATTCATTCAATGAAGGTTCATTTTAATATTATTTTTTTAAACAGTAAATAATAACAATAATAAAAATAAACTATGAAGACTGCCCTTAAACTATGGAGGGTACTACCCTTGCGTATAAAAATTGAATGACATTTTTAGGTTAACTTTACATTTAGCATAGATATGATACTAGCAAAGGTTAACCAATAAACGTCATTGCTGATATTCTATGCATTGTTTGAATTACAAATAACAACAAGAGTCATTAAAGAGAAATAAGGGATTTAAGAGAAAAATGACAATAATAAGTATTAGAAACAATAATAAGTTGAATCAAATGCTTGGAACAAATAAATGCTTCCCATTAGAAATATAACTGAGTTGTTTTTAATCTATTATATTGTTTATTAATTATTATATTTTTGATTATAACTTATATTATTACAAAAACCAGCAATATAACTTACATTTTGAATGAGGGTAGAGGGAAACAGCCGACACACCACACAATCCTATGCTTATCAGACAGCCATGACTTCACTTCTGTCCAGCTGTTTAACCGGGATGTTCCTTGTTCTGGTTTGATAATCAATTATTATTCCTTTATCAATAAACGACCAATGAGAAAAGTTTGTAGATTGATACGATTTGGTAGCTATATAAAAACCATATATTTATTATCAAATGAATAGGAAAATTCTATTTTGAACATAAAAACCATTTCTGTAATTTTTTTGTTGACAAAAATCAGTATATAAGTTTTAATATTCGATAATATTATTTCGTATGTTTTCTAGCAGCTGATCCAATGACTGTCCACTTCGTTCCACGGATTTCGGTTTTAGAATATTATACATGGAACAAGGAATTAATCGTGAATTCAGATTTTCAGAATCCTCCATTTTTGATCACGCTATCATCGCTGTATTCAGGTTAACATTAGCCAAACTATTTCTTTATAAAATTACCTAATACAACTAAAATTGTTCAAACACATATATAATAATGGTAAGCTTAACTCATATTTTATGTAATTGAATGATTATTTTCTTTCAAAAGAAATATTACTTGATATAAATGAATTAACATTTACGATACCGGTAGCCTGGAAAGTGAAAATGTTTTTTGCTTTCAAAATAGTTTTGTAAATAGATTCTAGTTGTGTTATAAATAAAAAATGTTATATCATTAAACTTACCATAATGTTGAGAATTAAATTTTAAATTAAGTTATATAAGTTACTCAAATCTTTTAATTATTGATGAAGGATTGGTCAATCAAGAATACTGGTTTATAGTGTAATCATATTGTATGATGATACATCATAACAAATTTGTAAGCTAGAATATTCAAAATGACTTTATTTTGTAGCATTATTAATTTTAGTTATCTATAAGCTACCCTAACACCTTTTATGATTTTTTTCAGGCTTTTGCAAAACACGCTATAAAGAAATTGACGCCAATGTTTGATCGAGTTTTGATTCTACGTGCAGAAGCAGTGACCAAATCAAAAGGTGGCATTTTGATTCCTGAAAAATCGCAGGGGAAAGTACTACATGGCAGTGTAGTAGCCGTGGGACCAGGAGCTCGAAATACCGTAAGATATTATACCATAAGACCTACTGCTGATAGCTGTAAAACTTTATTCTAAACTTGATTGTCAATAATTTAATTTGATAAAGAGGATTGCTCTATTGGTATTGACTACAAGAATATTCCCGTGTTTCGGATGGACAAGTCAAGTCGTCAGTCCCGGCTGCCTAAAAAGCAGTAGTTAGGTCATGTCAGAGGCTCTGAAATTGATCAGTTGCGACCTGAAAACTCTGACACCAGACCTGAGCCAGCCAGGTCACTCAATATTTTTATTATTACTACTACAAGAATAAAATTATTAAAAATTTTGTAATTAATATACAGGGTGTTTGAAAAAGAACTCCCTAGTATTATGTATAAATTTAATGTGTAAGTTAATGGAAAACTTCATCAAAAAGTACTTACAATGAAAGAGAGAATCTTCAAGTTTTGTTCAATATCAGTACAATTCAATAGGATCTATTTGTTGCCCTGCACACGTCGAGACGATATTCAAGCTCTCGCCATGTATTCACCAACATATCAGGTGTAACGGTCCCAACCGCAGTGGCGATTCTTTCCCGTAAATGGTTTGTCTCTAATTTTTTCACTGTACCCAACATTTTTTATGTGCCCACAAAAGAAAAAGTCCAGTCCGGACTTCGTGGTGGCCAAGCAATTGGACGAGCTCTCCCTATCCACCTTCCCGGAAAGCAAGTGTCAACTGAAGTAACTGTTCCCTGGCGCCGTCTTAAGGTCAAGCAGGTCTGCCAACTGCAGGGGGCAAAACTTGGACAGTTGCTGAATCAAGCAAAACAAACTAGAATAGTGTAGGCTATATCACTTTTTTACAGATTCTATGACACATCAAAACTAGGGAGTTATTTTTCAATCAACCTGTATAATAGGTTTTTAGATACCCTGTCGCAGAGTGTTCCACGAGAGGTGTACCAGCTGAACACCATAGATTCTACATTGAATTGGCTACAGAAATATTTAGGGCCGGTTTCCTAACTCGGGATTTAGCTAAGCTTTAAACAGCTGGAGTCAGAAAATTGGCTTTCCAAAACGGGGCGTAGTCGCAGTCATTGTCATAGTTACGTTTGAATTGAATTTCGAAAAACTAGAAAATTGAACACAAAATAAAATAAAGAGAAAATAGTGTAAAGTTTAAGCTATTTTGAATTATTTAGAAATATTTAATTCTGTCAAGGAAAAACGTTTCCAATTATAGAAATAAGAAAATAAAAACTGCGTCTACTGTTATAAAAGCTGCGACTACGCCCAGTTTTGGAAAGCCAATTTTTTGACTCCAGCTGCTTAAAGTCTAGTACTTGACTAAATCCCCGAGCTCGGAAAACGGCCCTTTGTGGAATTTCCGTACAATGAGGTTTTTCGTATAATTTAGTTCTCGAGGTAGGATAGATTTTTTGAAATTTTTAAAGTCAAAATCAAATTTTAAAAGGAGATGTTTTTAAAAAGATTCACCTATTTTGTTCCTTTGATGACGTTTTTGAACTATGGAAATTATAAGTACATTTCTAAATAAAGGGATGAATAATAGAAGAAATTTTTAACTAGAAGGGATTCAATCCAAAATGAAATAATAAGAAACAGAATGGAGTTACAGAAATATCAAAAATACAAGAAAAAAACTGCGGTGGTACGGACATGAGGAGAGAAATTTGTAACTAGAAGGGATAAAATCCAAAAAGAAATAATAAGAAACAAAATGGACTTACAGAAGTATCAATGAAAATACAAGAAAAAAAGACTGTGGTGGTACGAAGTGAGGACGATTATGTGGGAAAAAGATCGACCACTTATATGTCTAAGGCACTAGGAAGAAAGGAAGACCTAGGAGGAAATGGAAAAACTGTATCGCCCAAGAACTTGTAGAGGAGGCACTAACACCAAACAAAGCCCCTGACCGAGACCCCTGGAAGCAATTGACCCGAAACGCCGACCTATTTTGAAAATTCTTCAATTATTATGTGATGAATATTGGCATATTGAATTGAAATAGTTATTAATCAAGCTATTTACTATAATGTAGTGTATTAAGCTAGATTCCGACGCAGCAGTAAGAATATGATACAAGTTTTAATTGAATTATTCATTCTCGCTCGGCCGGGCTGAGTGGTAATAGTCCAGTAAGAACTCGTGGGAATTATATTTTTATGATATGTATAATTCAAAAGAGCCAGAATAATGAATCGGAAATGGCTTTGAGGACTGACCAGCTCTCCACCTATTGGCCCAATGGCATGGATGAATTAATAACAGCCGGATTAGCAAAACTCTACTGTAGTCCTTCATAAAAATGGGATCAATATACAGGGTGGGTGAAAAGTCCGAGAACGGCTTAATATCTCATATACAAAGGTAATTTGATTGTGGGTGTGATTGGAGATCCTACTTATATTGAAAATACTACTTTACTATGACTTCAAAAATCTGGTACGCCATATTGAATGCAACTTTGTTTTTTAAATAGGAAGGTGGTCTTGCGATACATGTTTTCGATACGGAATTTCACGAAAAAAGGAATGGCGAAAACCGCATATTGATATCTCAAACCGTTTCGAAGATATTCACATTATTAATCAATACTATTCAAAGCAGAAAGGGAAGAAAAAAAGTAGGAGAACGGCTTAGTATCTCATGAAAAATGTGATTTCAAGGTGGGTGTGATTGGGGATCTTACTTAAATTAAAAATACTACTTTAATTTGACTGATTAATTTTAAATCTGGTCCACCGTCTTGGATCCTCCATATTGAATGCAACTTTGCTTTTTAAATAGGAAGGTTGTAATATCATGATTTCGATAAGGAATTTCAAGACAAAATAAATGACGAAAACTGCATATCGATATCTCAAACCGTTTCGAGGATATTCACATTATTAATCAATACTATTTATCTATTTCATTTCTGATTTGCATGGTATTGATTTATAATGTGAATATCTTCAAAACGGTTTGAGATATCGTTATGCGGTTTTGTCATTCATTTTTTCTTGAAATTCCGTATCGAAATCATGTATCACATGACCACCTACCTATTTAAAAGAACAAAGTTGCATTCAATATGGCGGACCAGATTTTTGAAGTTATAGTAAAGTAGTACTTTCAAAATGAGGAGGATCTCCAATCACACCCACCTTGAAATCACATTTTTTATAAGATACTAAGCCGTTCTCGGACTTTTCACTCACCCTGTAATGTATAAGGTAAATCGACATTATGAAGAGTACTAACAGTTACTGTAGTATAAACAAATGTGTAGATAACACCTACATGGTAATTTTATTTTGGAATTTAATAATTGCAAACCTAATAAAACGAAACTAATTTTCTGTTTCAGAAAGGAGAATTTATTCCCACCCAGATCAAAGTTGGAGATCAGGTGCTGTTACCAGAATATGGCGGAACTAAAGTTGAATTGGAAGAAAATAAGGAGTACCATTTATTCAGGGAATCTGATATCCTAGCCAAACTAGAAGTATGAAACAGAGTTTATTAAGTGTTGTGTAATATACTTGTAGACATTCGCATTCCTATCTTTACTTGAATGTTGATCATCACATTTGTCATCCATTTAGAAGCCATTGATTGCGAATGATTAATTTCTGAACTTCGAATACCATTGATGATCTTTGTTTGTTCTTTATGTAATCAACATATTTATCATGAACTGATTTTTTACATTGTTATTAGTTGAATTAGAATTGAATTATTATAAAATGCAACAAATAATGAGAAAATGTGTTTTATTGTTTGTGTACAAACCAGTTTTTATCAAAGTGCTTCTTAAAATTATACAAATTGATATTTTGAAGCACACATTTTGTTTTGGAAACTTGGTAACTGAATTGTGGTGAATGAAATTGGGATTTTGAATTCCAATTATAACCGATGATTGAAAAATCAGAGCACAACCATCTTTGGTTTGGCCTAGGAAGAATTTCAGCGTTTCATAAAATATGTTGATTCAACAGGTCAGCCCAAGTGAAAGCAGTGAAAAGCGAGTGGAATGTCCAATGTAGGTTGAACTAGGTTACAAACAGTTATGCAATGCAATTTAGACAGCTAACACCTGAACTAACTTATACCTAGATTGAATGGCTTTCATAGACGGCCGAGACAAGCCGGGTTCTGGATAAAATCATACACGGTAATAGAAGTTGAAAGAGCGCTAATCGCTTGGTTGGAATGAATGTTCATTTATTACTACATAACTGAACAAGAGATCAACCACATAATTGTCCTATTCCTAATTATCCTGTAGATCTAGTACGGTATTTTAGTTTGAAAAATTATAAGTAGATGTAGACTCTGTCTATTGAATTCATTCAGACTACAGTTTGGCTCTTATCGCAACAGGCCGACACTTCCAACACAGGTGTATATAGAGTAGCATAGAAAAACAATAGCATGGTATAGGGTGTTTACCCTCTTTACTCTTACCCGGTCAATACAGTTAAAATCGACAGTAATCGGCTTGAGTAAAAGTTACGACATGAACGCGCCCTATACCGTGGGATATCTACTTACGCTATTGTTTCTCTATGATAGTAGTTAGTGTAGTTGCAGGTCAGCAGCAACAGTAGACTGTTTCAGTTAGACAAAAATATACACTGGCTGGCCTAAGTATTGATGTTCAGGTACAATTCCTTAGAGGCGTGTCGAGACGCGCAGCTAAGGCAGACTTGTCGAGAGGCAAATAAATCCATCAGATTCGATGATTCATTAGATATGAATCGTAAAAGCAATATGGTAGCTAACTCTAGTCATCTAACGCCATAACGTTCATAAAACATAAAAATCCAATGATTCATCGCATCTAATGAATTTATAAGTAATGTGCTCTAGCCGTGACGGTTGTAACGTCGCTTCTCCAGCTTCCTGCTTATTGCTTATAGCTGCGCGTGTCGACACGCCTCTAATGAATTATTTAATACGACTCACCTTAAGAGATTTTTGTTCGTTTAAAGCCGGCTCCAGACATGCGTCATTCGGCGAACACCGAGCATACTTGCCGAATCACGAGAAGTGTGGATGTTTGGTATTCTAGGATGGATATTTGGTATTCGGCTCGGCACATTCGTGCTTGTTGTTTCCCGATCAGTATCGTTCTTTTGCACACATCAGAGTGGACGAATGTTCGGCAAAAGGCGAACTTTCCCTCATCCACACATTCTTGGTGCTTGTATTTTTTTTGTTTGGGTTCGTATCTACATTGAGGTTAAGTTAATTTGTAGATAATATTTTTATTTCATTACAGTCGTACATGATCGTTAAATTATTAATATCAATCACTTTTAATATTATAAAGAAGCTCATTCAATAAATTCAAATCTTGAAAACTAGATAATAACATAGAGAAACAATAGCGTAAGTAATGCTATTGTTTCTCTATGATAATAACGAATCCCGTCCAGGTTACTGAACTCTTTAAATGTTTTAAAAATTTCTACAAATGTTTTATTTTTATCAATTGAAGTTGAAATTCTAGGGCTTTTCATACAGTTATTGACCGGGGTAAATATGGTTAGTTTGGTTTATTTATAAAAGCAGGATAATTTGACCGGGGTACATAGGGTTAGTCTGGTTTATTTATAAAAGCAGGATAAGCAAGAAGAGCATCTTCCATATCGAGATCCATGTTGACGGTAGATGACATTCAGTTGACGAATATTTGCTATTCCCAAAACGAGCAAGTGCTCGGCAAACCACGCATGTGTGTAGATGTCTGCTCGTTAATCGGCAAATAGCAACACGAATAGTTCGCCGAACATTCAGTGCTTGCCGAATGAGGTATGTCTGGGCCGGCTTGAGTGTGATCCACTTTAAATGCGTGTATGTGCAAGTGCACGTCAGATCATGCATGAGCCGAAAAACAAAATCTGGAAAGTGCCATTGAAACACGTTGTGACTCGCATGCAGCTACTCACACCGAACGCAACCAGCAAGTGCACGCGTTCAGTATGTGTGTACCTATTGCTCTTTCCGGATTTTGTTTCTCATCTGCACGCTTAATCATGCAATATCGGGGACCGAGCTTCGCTCTGGAGTACAATAACATAAACAATTTATTACGAAAGAAGAAATTATAATAACATTCATAGTTCACACAGAAATGGTCCATCTAATCACAGTAAATTGAGATTAATTCCCAGAGAAATGCAAAAATTTCCCTCACAAAGGCCCCCGGTTGCACAAAAGCCGGTTAAATTTTAATCCTGATTAATTTCACGTGAACCAAATCAAGACCATTTCAAAAAGATGGATCTACTGGAATTAATCAGGATTGAAAATAACCCGACTTTTTTGCAACCGGCACCAGTACCTGATTGAATGATTACAAAAGTTCAACAGCTGAGTCATTATTTTGACACAGTCCCACACATATGAACTCGCTCACTCACTTCCATCATCAACAGACGACGAAATAATTATTATCAGCTGTTTTTCCAAGGATGAATAATATTTATCCTTTTAAAGTCCTTTAGTAAATTTCCCAGGGATGAGACCTAGTGCAATCGAATTTTTATATTATAAACCTACTATGTTGTGAATTTCGTGAGAATCGTTAGAGCCGTTTTCGAGATCCGGTGAAATAATAATAATATCGAGAAATACAATAGTATATTTCGCACCTAGAGCAGAAAATGAGATTTTTCCAGCTCGAAATCGGTTTTCAAGTCCGAGGCCGTAGGCCGAGGACTAGAAAAGATTGAGAGCTGGAAAAACATTTTTGCCCGTGGTGCGAACGATATTTTTCGCCACACTACAGGTATTGCTGACAAAATAAATAAAGAATACAAAATAAAGAATACTCGTTAAGCTATCGTACCTATCTCTTGATTTTAGTGGTAGAAGATTTGCAGTCAGGATTTCAGATTCTTTTAAAATTTCACGGGCGTCGTCATCTTCAAGCATTTTTGAAAATTCGGAATGCGCTAATCAACAATGAATAATTGAATAAAAATGGTTGCAAAGCGAATGCTGAATTAGTTTGATTGGAAACTCGAACTGAAATCATGGCAACTTCAGCTGATGAAGAAAGTGGACACTCGCCCGATCTAGTGGATGACTTATTAACTACGGACTTCCATGAGCGGCTGGAAAGTGACCACTTTCTGGCCTAGACCGGAAAAGAACCCCTTTTCTGACGTCAGACGAGAGTCGTCTGCAAACAAGGTCTTTCAGATCTACGTAGGGACTGGAAAACAGCTGCTTTCTGTGCAGTGTGGCGAAAACATATAAACAGAAATTGCTCGTTTAATAGTATAGGATTATAAAACGTGCACTTGCACATCTACGCATTCAATGTGATCACACCCTGACGTTACCCACTTGTGCGTGGGTAGTAGAAAATATGATTAGAGATAAGTGGACCTGCAGCTTTAGATTGTTTCCGAACCACCGGGAAGCTATTTTCAAACTTTGATACTTAGAGGAAGCTCCTCAAGTTCAAGTGTTCACCCGTCCAACGGGAATGGTAGGCATGTCTCTCAGAACTATTCGATATAGTATATTTCGCACCTAGAGCAGAAAATGAGATTTTTCCAGCTCGAAATCGGTTTTCAAGTCCGAGGCCGTAGGCCGAGGACTAGAAAAGATTGAGAGCTGGAAAAACATTTTTGCCCGTGGTGCGAACGATATTTTTCGCCACACTACAGGTATTGCTGACAAAATAAATGAAGAATACAAAATAAAGAACTCGTTAAGCTATCGTACCTATCTCTTGATTTTAGTGGTAGAAGATTTGCAGTCAGGATTTCAGATTCTTTTAAAATTTCACTTGGAATACCACAGTCATCTTCAAGCATTTTTGAAAGTTCGGAATGCACTAATCAACAATAAATAATTGAATAAAACTGGTTGCGAAGCGAATTAGTTTGATTCGAAACTGGAACTGAAATCATGGCAACTTCAGCTGATGAAGAAAGTGGACACTCGCCCGATCTAGCGGATGACTTATTAACTACTTCCATGAGCGGCTGGAAAGAGACAACTTTCTGGCCTAGACCGGAAAAGAAACCCTTTTCTGACGTCGTCTGCAAACAAGGTCTTTCAGATCTACGTAGGGACTGGAAAACAGCTGCTTTCTGTGCAGTGTGGCGAAAACATATAAACAGAAATTGCTCGTTTAATAGTATAGGATTATAAAACGTGCACTTGCACATCTACGCATTCAATGTGATCACACCCTGACGTTACCCACTTGTGCGTGGGTAGTAGAAAATATGATCAGAGATAAGTGGACCTGCAGCTTTAGATTGTTTCCGAACCACCGGGAGCTATTTTCAAACTTTAATACTTGGAGGAAAATCCTCAAGTTCAAGTTCACCCGTCCAACGGGAATGGTAGGCATTTGCTGGTCTCTCAGAACTATTCGATATAGTATATTTCGCACCTAGAGCAGAAAATGAGATTTTTCCAGCTCGAAATCGGTTTTCAAGTCCGAGGCCGTAGGCCGAGGACTAGAAAAGATTGAGAGCTGGAAAAACATTTTTGCCCGTGGTGCGAACGATATTTTTCGCCACACTACAGGTATTGCTGACAAAATAAATGAAGAATACAAAATAAAGAACTCGTTAAGCTATCGTACCTATCTCTTGATTTTAGTGGTAGAAGATTTGCAGTCAGGATTTCAGATTCTTTTAAAATTTCACTTGGAATACCACAGTCATCTTCAAGCATTTTTGAAAATTCGGAATGCACTAATCAACAATAAATAATTGAATAAAACTGGTTGCGAAGCGAATTAGTTTGATTCGAAACTGGAACTGAAATCATGGCAACTGAAATGCTGATGATGAAAGTGGACACTCGCCCGATCTAGCGGATGACTTATTAACTACTTCCATGAGCGGCTGGAAAGAGACAACTTTCTGGGCTAGACCGGAAAAGAAACCCTTTTCTAACGTCGTCTGCAAACAAGGTCTTTCAGATCTACGTAGGGACTGGAAAACAGCTGCTTTCTGTGCAGTGTGGCGAAAAGACCATAACTGAAGACACTTGAAATATCCTCAAATAATCTTAAAGAGAAATGCAGTGGAAGTAATACAGTACTTTCATCTACAAGAATTGAAAATTTCTCTATATTAAGAAAGTAAATAAAAAAGTCACGCTTACTAGCCAAGCCGTTTCAATATGTCTTGAGAGAGATTTCATCAAATGAGATTTTGGACCTGAAATTTAGTTAGTTTTGAGTGGATTGTAGTTGTAATATGAGGTGCGCCAGAGAAACTTACTTATTTGAAAAAAATCCTGCGCGGTGAATTGGTCGCTTAGAGGTGGGGGCGCATCTGGAGGGTGAAGTTATCAAATTTATCCTCCCTCAAGTAAGTAGCCATCATGCTCTGGTCTAGAGAGCAGCGGGCCTTCGCAGTTGAGAGCGTCTTTTCTAATGGTCGGTCACTTGTTCTTGACTTGCTACGCAACGTGCCTTCCGCGCTCGATTTCAAATTCCTCCTCACAGACTCGTTCCTGGCCGTAATTCGATTCTGTCGTGGGTTAACTCATTTCGGGAGTGTGGAAGTGTCGCTAAACCCAGAAATGGACTTCAACGAACCATCAGAACTCCAGAAAATATCGAAAGAGTGAGGCAGTCAGTTGTGCGTTCTCCCCGGCGTTCGGCTCGCAAACACGCAGCTGCTATGGCAATTTCTGACTCCACTGTTCGACGAATTTTCCATGAAGACCTTCAATTTCATCCCTATAAACTGGCTGTTGTTCAAGAATTGACTGAATGCGATTTTGTTGCCCGTCAAAATGCATGTGATATGTTGATTGACAACCTGCCTGAAGACGCGGTCATTTTTTTCAGTGACGAGGCTCATTTCCACATGCGTTTCCTCAATGTGATTTTTTATAGGGTTATTTGAAATCCCTGGTTTATGTCGAACGACCACGGACCATAGCACACCTCAAGAACAACATTCGCGACGCCATTGCCAACATATCAATTGTTATACTGCAATGAGGGTATAAAAATTTCAAAAATCGAGGTCATCAGTGTATGAGCATGAGGGTCGCCATTGATCTGATGTCATTTTCAAGACTACATAAAAAATTTGGGAAATTGTATTCTCATATAAAAAAAGATAAAAACAATAACTAAAGTACTTTTGTTTTTATTGACCTTTCAAATAAGTAAGTTTCTCTGGCGCACCTTGCACTTACAACAGCATTCGAGGAACGTCGCATTTATAAGCCCACATTGTTCATATTAGCAAGACTTACAGAAGAATAAATCAATAAAGGAAAATAATTGAGTTGCAGTGAAAACAAAAATCAAAATTCAGTGAAAATTCTATTTATACATCGTATTGCATAAAAATTCAACATCACTGTGATAACTTTATCACTGATTCAAATTAAAGTTTTCTCTTCAAACAATATTTCAATATGTTGAATATTGTAAAATTAATGGATAAATACCTAGAGATTACAAAATTCAAAGACCAGCTTTCTTCATCTTCTTTCCCAACCATGGCGTTCTCCTCCCCTGAAAATGATTATGACACATTTTTAGAAACATTTTATTTAATGTAATAAATTATTAAGGACTGAAAATTTTGTGAAGTGAACAACAACAAGACTTAACCTATTTCGGACCTTATCTTAATTTGTGAGAGTAATAGCACAAGGTTACATTATTTTTTCTCTCCCTTTTATTTTGGTGATGTACTTATTGTATGAATCAATAAAGAATCAATGTATGACATAGCATTCACATAGTACGGTACTGTATTTATTCAATCATGCAGGAAATAAAACTCTAGAGAGGCGTTTACATTAGTCAAGTTTACTTGTATTCAAGTCTTTTATTTTGCAAACTTGAAACCAAGTTTACAAGAGCAGAAACTTGAATCCACTATAACTACAGTAACTATATAACCTGGTTATATAGTTACTGTATACAGTATCAAGGTAGACCCTTCTTTGAGTTTTGTAAGTTTTGAACATTTTTTCAGTTTACAATAGCAGGAACTTGAATTCACTATAACTACAGTAACTATATAACCTGGTTATTAAGTAACTATAACCTGGTTATATAGTTACTGTATACAGTATCAAGGTAGACCCTTCTTCAAGTTTTTTAGATGTTGAACATTTTTTGCTTTTGAATACAACTTGAATCTTGAAGGTACAATTCAACCAACAGAGGGAAAATGAAATAAAAACATTTGACAGTCAATACAGAATATAGAAAAACATCTAAATAGAAAAATATAATGCTAAGAAGAAAACTCTGAGATTAGATTTTTCAATTTATAATTCTAATTATTATATGATTTTGTGGTTATGAAAACTTCAACTCAAGTAAACTTATACTAACAACGTTAGTAGTCTGTCCACTAACTTTGTGTAAACCCTACTTTAGAAATATCCTGACAAGCTAGACACAAAATCTTTTTTTGGGAAGTTAACATTTTATGGTGATCAGTTCTCGATTAAGTATGAAACAAAATAGCTCAATTGATGGATTCAGCTAAAATTCAAGCAGTTATGGTTAAAATATATTAAGATATGCATAATAAAACGGTATAATGTGTTGTTTATAGCAGAATAATAGAATACAAAATAAATTATTACCCTGGAATTGTTTTGCTGTGTTTGTTTCGGAACCTTCTTTGGTTTTTCCTGGGTTTGAAACTTGGTAAAATCAAACGCTTCATAATTATAAGGCTGGAATGTTTCATCTCGTTTTGATTTCTTCTGCTCGGATTTTGCAGAATCTTGCTGATCTTTATTATCTTCGGACTTTCTCTTTTCACTTTTACTTTTTGTCTTCTCATCATCAGTTTGGTCTCCAAGTAAATTCGGGATGACTGAATCATCTTCTGTTGGCTGTTCCACAACAGTTGTTTGCGGCGCTTTCTGTTTATTACGCTTCGGCGTGTCCTGCTGGAATTAAAAAAAATACATTCAGATCTATTTAATGAATGTTTGATTTCATCCAGATATTTCCAATAAATCAATTTTCTACAAATTATTGAGATTCTAGTTTATTCACACATTGATTTGAAATGTTGTAACGTTGTAAAAGTATAAATGAAGTGTAAATCACGGTAGCTGAGCTCTCAGAGTTGGAAGTAATTGATGAAAGTTCAATTCTCAGAAGGAAATAGTATCTTACGTCACAAGGACGGAAAGGGGCCTTTTGCAGGCGAGAATGATGTTTCTAGTCGAGGCGTCATCCGAGACTAGAATTTCATTCGAGCACTGCAAAAGGGGAACGCGCCAACTAGTCTCCCCGACAGTAAAGCTCCTTTTAAAACCACATTCGAGGGGATTTACTGACGGCGTCAACTGAGCTCCTGAGAGAGGAGCTTTACTGACGGGGAGACTGGTTGTCGTCAGCGTCCGAGGAGCTTAGTTGTCGTCTACGGTCCCGACAACTAGTCCCCTCAGAACCAGTAGGGGATTTACTGTCGGGGACACTAGTTAACGCTAGCGTGCAAGGAGCTTGGATGTTGTCACCGACTATTAATATAGAAATATTTATATAGAATATTTATACTATTTATATAGAATATTATATAGATACTATTTTGTGGAAAATCACTATAAGGAAATTATGATTGATGTTAAAAATTAGAAATTGATTTCCTGAAAAATTTACTTTTATGGACTTGGTGGATTTTCCTTGTATGCCCATAATCATATGATTCCACTTGTCAGCTGATTGATTATGAATAATAATTCTATAGCAATGGTTTACAAAACATCCCACGGCGTGGGTTGCTTTTCGTGGATTAGCGTGGGTCATATTAGAAGAAAATATGATATTAGAAAATCAAGATCAACTTTGATCAATCTTAATTAATCAAAAGAGTATAGTTACAAATTAATGAATAGTTATTCAAAAGATAACAGTGACAAATCAATGTAGAATTATTCCTAAAATTCACATTACATGGAAAAACAAAAATATAAGAGTATAAAGTTTCAATCTGAAGTTTTGAATGCCATAAGTTGAAGACTAATCAGTAGATCAGAGTTTTGCTTGATGATATGTTATATTCTATGCATACATGCAGGAATCACTTGCGAGACGTACAAACTCATTCTGAAACTGCTTGCCAATTCAATAAGGAACATTTCCAAGTCAGTTGAATTCGTAAAAAGAAATAGATTATTTTTTTAATTTTATGTTTGCAGAAGATAGAAGTGATAGATAGAAGTGACAACTCCAACAAGCTTTTCTTCTAATAATCGAATTCATAGAATGTGTACAACAGTATCTGTGATTGTACTACTTCCTCGCCCGCTTCAAGCTGGTTTCAATGTTCAATGTAGGGTATTAGCTGTCGGGGAGCTTAGTTGTCGGGTACGATCACGACAACCAGACCCCTCATAGGCCTATCCAGCAGGGGATTTACTATCGGGGAGACTAGTTGTCGTGAGCGTGTGAGGAGCTTGGTTGTCGCCGACAACTAGGCTCCTTCGTTCTACTAGGGGATTTACTGTCGGGGAGACTAGTTGACGGCAATGGTATATTTTGCCAGGGGATTTACTGATGCATGTGATCAAAATAGCGAGGAGACTAGTTGTCGGGGAGACAGGTTGGCGGCGACCCTGCAAAAGACATTTACGTCCAAGTAACGTACACTATTTTGTGTCATAATAATCTCAAGAAGAATAATAATTGAGAAATAGAAAACATTACCTGCTTGTGCTGAAGTTACTACATGCATTCTATAAACATAACCTAGTTTGCAAATTCAAAATAAGGAATTTCTTGATTGTAGTTGACAAAACTTCCACCTGGAGCACTGAAAGGCGGGTTTTTTGTAGCAGTTTTGCTGTTCCTAGGAAAAATACTCGACTGTAAAGAAAACATATAATTTCATTACAGTAGAGTATGCTGAAATGAGAATCATATGTGTATTTGTTCTACAATCAGCTGGTTACCGTCTTGATTTCATGGATATAAAACAGCTGAAATCTCAGCTGTTTTCCATGCATGAAATAAATCCGGTAAACAGCTGTTTTCAGAACAAATAAACATATATGATTCTCATTTCAGCTTACTCTACTGTGTAATAAAATCATAATGTTTTCTTTACAGTTGAGTATGTTTCCTATTTCCGAATAGGGAATAGCAAATTGGTACAAAAACCACCTTTTAGCGCTCCAGGTGGAAGTTTTGTCAACTACAATCAAGAAATTCCTGATTCGAAACTTGTAAACTAGGTTATGTTTATAGAATGCATGTAGTAATGTCAGCACAAGTAGGTAATGTTTTCTGTTTCTCAATTATTCTTTTCTAGATTACTATGACAAAAAATAGTGTAAGTTACTTGGACGTAAATGTCTTTTGCAGTGCTGGAATGAAATTCTAGTCTCGGCTAACGTCTCGACTAGAAACATCATTCTCGCCTGCAAAAGGCCCCTTCCCGTCCTTGTGACTCAAGATACTATTTCACAAGCTATCAGTTCTTAATCTGGAAATGTTATGTTAGGTATTTCCAATTGGAACTAATGTTCTGACTATTTAGGCCGCTGTTAAAAGAGACACGGGACCAAGTTTCTCTTGCTATTCTGCAAGTATAGATTACATGCAATGATGATGCCTTTAATAGCTAAGGGACGGTTTCCGAGCTCGGGATTCAGTTGAGTTCTAGACTTTAAACAGCTGGAGTCAGAAAATTTGCTTTCCGAAACGGGGCATAGTCGCAGTCCACGTTTAAACACAAAATAATATAAAGAGAAAATAGTGTAAAGTTTCAGCTATTTTGAATTATTTAGAAATGTTTTCAATTCAATTTCTTTATTCCAATATAAAACACTGTACAAAATAAAATAGAATAATAATGGAATAATTATTTCCTCGCATAGACATTCATTTCATTTCGTCAAGGAAAAAACGTTTCCAATTATAGAAATGAGAAAATAAATATTATCATAAAAACTACGACTATGCCCCGTTTCGGAAAGCAAATTTTCTGACTGCAGCTGTTCAAAGTGTAGAACTTAGCTAAATCCCGAGATCGGAAACCAGCCCCTTGAGGTGCGTACAGATATAAGCGCCTCCAATACGCTCCGCACTCGCTCCACGCACGCTCCGCAACCTAGGAGCTTACCAAGCGCGACCTCTGTTACACGCTCTTCTCGCGTTCCACTCTTGCTCCCCGGTCGATAATCAATCGATCTGCTCGAGTGACGTTCGATTGCGGAGCAGAGCGAAAGTCTGTACGCACCTTTAGATATCTTACAACAATGGAAAAATACTTACTTAGGTATCAATAGATACTTACTAGATTTTTTAGTGGTAAGTCATTATCAAGTTTCTTCTTCTTTTTCTTATGACTTTCAACAGGAGTTTGGACCTCAGCTGGTCTCTGAAAAAGAAATGAATGTGATATAAACACAGATCAGGATAGTATCGATTAATGAGTAATAACATAGCCACCTCTAATACAAGGCCCCGGCCTACGATATTGCAACGTCGCAGTGTAGGCCTAGAATCTAATACATGATTGGTGAAAAAGATTTAAAAAAATACCAGCTGATATTTTTCACCAATCATGTATCAGATTCTAGGCCTACGCTGCGACGTTGCAATATCGTAGGCCGGGGCCTTGTATTAGAGGTGGCTATAATAATAACAATAATGCACATACAATTCTAAACTGAATCTTAATATTAAAATTTTGAATCTTATTCAGCATAATTAATTTCTCCTCTGCGAACATAAAAAATCTGTTTCCTCAACTGGGTATGAATATAATATTATATAAACTGTAGAGCTTAAATATTTAGTGCCGGTTGCACAAAAGCCGGTTGAATTTTAATCATGATTAATTTCTCAAAAACCAATCAGAGAAGCCTTCTTTTTAAAAACACCCTCTCTGATTGGTTCCCGTAAAATTAATCACGATTTAAGTTTAACCGGCTTTTGTGCAACCGGGCCTTACCCTCACACATCCCAAAAACACCCCCGGTAGATTAATGAAAGAGGCCCATACCTATGAAATTTTATTTCTTATTTGTTTTCTCGATGCTCAAAATTTATGAGTATTGCAGGTATTAAGTCATTGCAAAAAATACGGTTAAAATTCAACTTAATAACGAAAACGCTTCCTAAAATTCCCAATTGGTTTTATATATTATGAATTTCTGAATGCTCTGTTATATAGTAGTATCGTAGATTGTATACTTCAAGGAATCAAAATTCATGTCCAAAAGAAGAATTTATATATGCGGTTTAAGTGGATACGTTTTAACCTTGCAGAAGAAATTATCAGTGGGAAGTGTAAATTGAAACAAACTATAAATTCTTGATAGATTTAATTAAATCAAAATAATAATTTGAACGGAAATATAAATTGACAAGACAATTAATTATTATCATAAAATCAGATTTACGAGGCTTTCTCCTGACTTCTTCTAGATTACATTGCAATTAATACATTTCAAAATGTTCAAGACACATGGTTACATAGTGTTACAGCAAATTCATATTATGTAATGCAATGTAATATTAAAATTTGGTTAGTATTAAAGTAAGAAATTAGTAAGTAAATTGAAAAAAATGATAAAATTTGGTTAGTATTAAAGTAAGAAATTAGTAAGTTGAAAAAAATGATTGAAAAAAAATGATAAACTGATTGAAGCAGAGGGTACAGAATTTGAACATACATTGGAATTAGGTGGAGATTCCTCACGCTTCCGTTTTGCTATTTGTCTTTGAGATGCCTCAAATGCATCAATATCTTTATCGGAAAGATGTTCAGGAACCTGCAAAGCATAGTATAAAATACTTGCAAAACCATAAGTGAAAACCATGGATAACAATAAATATTATTGGAAATCCTATTATAGACTTCAAAGTGAATGTTGAAAAAAAATATACAATTTATTGGAGCTAAAACTAATAAAAAATCTAGTTGAATGGCACTATTATATCAACAATTTTAATGAACCATAGATGCTCTAAGACAGTTCAAGTTGGCGTTGAGACATGTAAAAGAAAACATCAAAAGGCAAATGTACGAAAATTTATACAAATCAACACAAATGACAATTTTACAATAATTTTTTAGTACAGTAGGTACTCTTGAGTTGAAACATTGAAATTTTCCATTACCCTATTTCAATCTTTACACCACTAAAATATTCTCAATTTGATAAAGTTTGAAAAGTTTGTAGAGTGAATACTGATGTTGTTGAAATTTTACTTATTTAAATAAAAAACAATCTATAGAACAATTATTATTAAAACACTACAAACTAAATTTAATTTAATAAATCATACAACTAAAATAAATTGCACTATAATTATTATTAATTATCAAAATTCGTAGGCTAATAGGCCTATCCACTCAATTTGGTAAACAAAACTTGTGTTTTCGGAATCTAGTTGGATTTTCTAGGTTAGGTTTTACATGCTAACAATGTGAAACAAGTGTCATGACGGCGCACTGCCACCCTGATCCACTCTAATCTGTCGTTTCATAAAGGTGCGTACAGACTTTCGCTCTGCTCCGCAACCGAACGTCACTCCAACAGAGCGATTGATGATTGATCGGGGAGCAAGAGTGGTTCGACCGGGGAACGCGAGAAGATCTAACATCTTCCGTAACGTTCATGATGGGTGCGACTGCAGAGCGGAGGCGGAGCGACTGCGGTACGATGGAGGAACGAGGGCGGTACAAGCTCGGTGCGGGTTGGAAGCGCGTATATGTGTACGCAGCTTAACGTAACATTAGTTTTCGTTGGTAAAATCAAATTTCTTAATCTTTCGTTAAAGTCATCAGTTAGTGTTAATTGGAGATTACTAAGCGAAGCGTTAACGTGAATTTGGTGAAACTCGCCCTTAGTTAGGCCAATTTCCTATTTTTTTCTATTTAAGAAGCGATAAAATCTATATAAAATTGAATAGTTGAAACTTACTGGTTTATTTTGTACTTCCGCAGCAGTAGTTCTATCTTGGACTTTAGTTTCATTGGTTTGATTCTCGGCGTTCTTGTTAAACTCCTGTAGAAAAATTGTATTATTAACAATGCTTATTTACTCTTACAATCGCCTTAAGTTTCAATGAAGCCATAGCTTGGACGAAAAAAAATATTAATTTAAGCTCCAATTATAAATTTGAAGTGGATGTCTTATTTTTTTAGCAGAAGTAATAAAAGTTTTGTGAAGCTATACATCACCTTATAGAGCACTAAACAATATCGTCTGCTTGGTAACTTCATAATCTTATGAGAAAAATACGCCAAAATGAGATTTCAGCTTATTATGATTCCTCTAGATATGAGAAAACAAAGAGAGGAATGAAACAACTTGACAAAATTTTATTACGTATGGTTTCTATTCTCGTCGTAATCAACTTCCTCCACTCTATATAGAAAAGTCATAAATATCAAAAGAACTCCAACACCACCTCAACTTACATGAGACCAAGGGAAGAAGGCTCATATAACGTTTCCTCAACTACAAATTTCATAAAAATGTCTCCATAGCTTGATTCTTAAGGTCCGTACAGATTTACGCGCCGCGAACATGAGCAATTCACTTTTAATCAGTTGATGCCAAGCTTTTTATATCTGTATCTTAACGTTTCTGTAAAAATACCTTAGACCAGTTATAGAATAGACACGGCTTATTGTATATTCATACTAAAAGTCGATGAAGCCAACATCTACTGCCATATCTCCATCTCTCTCGTGACGTCAGCATCAGATAGAAAACTTCTCTGTAGAGTTTGTTTACATTGTTTTCCATAACAGTATGTGTCTATTTCAGCGGGAGCGCAGCTGGAGTTTACCATTTTAATGAATAATAATTTACATCCTTCTCAAATAGACACAATCTGAAAGTTTTCTATCCGATGATGACGTCACGATTTGGAGATATGGCAGTAGATGTTGGCTTCAGAGGCTAGACTTCCCAGCGTGTCTATTCTATAACTGGTCTAAGAAAAATACAAATATAGTCAGCTGATAAAAAGTGAATATTGCTCATGTTCGCGGCGCGTAAATCTGTACGCACCTTTAGGAGTAACAAAATTGATCCAATCATCATCGAATTGATTAAGCATATTATTAATTTTCAATTGGTAATCAATGAAAATTATTAATAAAATAGAAGGAAAACAAGGGACTTGAATTTCATGAAATTTAGATTACTTACATTTCTTTTTTCTTTATCCTTGGAGTTTTGACGTGCTTCTTCCTCTTCTTGATTTTCAACCGATATTACTTTCTTGTAACGTTGATATGGACTGACAAATCTCAAATTTTTCCTGACAATTTCTTGATTCATTTCTTCAAACTCCTGAAAATGCGCAAATTAAGAGTTTAATAATTCCTTCCTTCATTCTTACAATGATCTACTAGAATGAAATGAAAATAGGTAATTTCAAATTGAAATAAGCGATACGATGCCTTTATCAGTGAATGTATAGAGTCTTCATAATATTTCTAATATAAACGTTTCCTCTATCAACTAAGGCTCAACTCACACTTACGCGACTCAGGTCGAGAAGAGACTCGACTCTAGTCGAGAGCATGTGTTTCCAAATGGTGACACTCAGAACAGTCGATTCTAGTCTCCGCGACTGTCACCATTTGAAAACACATGCTCTCGACTAGAGTCGAGTCTCTTTTCGACCTGAGTCGCGTAAGTGTGAGTTGAGCCTAAGTTGTAGAATATTATTCATCTTAATCTATATAACCTTTCTCAGGATGAACGTATTGTGGTGGGGGAAAAAGCACATTCGGAACAAATTTGGATCCAATGTGGATATGAGCTAAATACATATTTTTTTGCAAATTTGTTCCGAATGTGCTTTTTCCCCCACAACAATACAATCATTTTAATTTCATTTATTATGCAATTTATAAAATTGGGTGAATTTATTCATTTATTTAATGATACACAGAAAACAATTCAATGAAATGATTGAGGAAGGACCAAGAGGCACTGTCCAAAACTGTTCCTTCCCCGAATTTTGATTTATACACTATAGTCCAAAAAGTATGTTGTGTTTCATAAACTTTTAAATTTAAGTGCAATTAAATGTAGATTAGGAGAGTTGCTGTCCTTGCAAGCCACTGCACAGAGCATAATATTGGATAAGCTGGTGTTTTTTTAGAGGAAAACACTTCAAGTTTTGACTCGCGTAATCCACTAGTGCCTGGTCGCGCCGCACAAGCGCTAGCGGCAGTTATATCAAAGATAGCTGCCTTCACTGGACCTGAGCGTGCTAGCAGTGTGTTTTGGTTTGAAAAACGGCATATTGTACCTTGATAAGTTGCAAAAAATTTTTATACCACAGATCGATGAGGATGACCGAAAACGAAATGTTTTCTTTATGCAAGATGGCGCACCACCACACTATCTGACTGACGTCCGGGATTTTTTTAATGACCGCTTTCCAAATCAGTGGATTGGCCGTAATGCACCAATTGCATGGCCCCCTCGTTCCCCAGACTAACACTGGAGTTTTTCTTGTGGGGTTTCATAAAAGATATGGTGTATGTACCTCCTTTGCCAGCCACTCTACCTGAACTTAGAGCAAGGATTTGCGCTGCTGTTGAGCAAGTTACACCTGAAATGCTAGTGCGAGTCTGGGAAGAAATCGACTATCGATGGAATGTCTGCAGGATGACCAACAGAAGTCACATAGAACATCTTTAGTGAGAGGTAAAAAACTTGAAGTGTTTTCCTTTAACACAACACCAAAACCAGCTCTGTACCTTGTTTAATAAGATTTATATGAATTTTCAAAGTTGTAAAGTCCTTTTTGAATAATCCGGTATATAGACTAGAAACTACATTACAAATCGTCTTGATGTTCAAGCATCTTATCAAAAGTTCTACAAACAAACTGATAACAATTTACTAACATTCACAGATATATTCAAAAGCATCACACATACAGGTTTGGGAAAGCAGGCTTTGAAAGCCCAAACCTACTTATTTATACTTATTTATAATGTGCCTCACAAGAGAAAACTGCCCGACCTGGAGGCAGATTGACGATCCGTACTGAGACTGGTGATACACAATCAGTTGACATCTCTTAAAATGTTGTCTTGCTCCAGAATGCACATAACCTTTTCATGTTTAATGACAGAGATGTTAAAACAGTGGATAATTTTTCAAATATTGGCATATAGAACCACCTGACACGAACGAACGAAGCCCAAACCTGTTTCCGATTCAGAATAATACAGAGTTAAAAGAAAACCTAAAGATGACAGGGATATAAATTATTGACCGAGCGAAGTGAGGTCTAAGATTCAAGTCGACGGTTTGGCATTTCTCTTTATGTTTAAATGTTTATATGTAGCGCATTTACGGCGAAACGCGGCAATAAATTTTCATGAAATTTGACAGGTATGTTCCTTTTTAAATTGCGCGTCGACGTATTTACAAGGTTTTTAGAAATTTTGCATTTCAAGGATAATATAAAAGGAAAAAATGGCCTCCTTCATACGTCAATATTAGAGTAAAAGTCAGACTTTATAATTATTCATCACAAATCAGCTGTCGAGTGGATTATAAATTGCATGTCATGACACATGCAATTCAATATCTCAATGTAACATGGTAAAAAATCAGCTGCTGTATAGACTATTAATTGCATGCCTCATTGAATGCACTATTAAATGAACTATTGATTGCGTGCAATAACGCATGCAATTAATAACTAAAATAACATAGTATTGTATCTCGTACTTTCTCTGCTTTGAACTCGGGCTGTCCTGTTTTGAAGGAGATTAGCTTTTGATGTTAGCATTTTTGATACACCAACCCCAACAGCCATTAGCTGTTTTCACGCCGATATCTTGCCGACACAACATACAGACAGGATTTACTCCGATGGACAGTATAAGAGGAGGCTGCGGTTTATAACTGCGCGAGGTCTACTGTTCACAGAACTACTAGTTGAAAAACTCACCTGTTCGTCAGCGAACACATTGATGGCGCATTTTGCAGAGAGGGCGCAATTGGCAGGTTCCAGCCTCAGGCCACCTAGCAAGACAGTGGGCAAGTTCTCAGGCAACTCATCGCTACAAGAAAGATCGTGCGGACAGTACAGCTTACTCTCCACATTCACTGGCTTCCAATTCGGTGCCTGCTCTATTGACTGTCTTTGAGCTTCTGTCTCAATATGCTTCTGAAAAACAAAAAAAAAAAAACTTTGTTTTATCACTTATAATTCATATCCTGTGTTATCAAATCCTATTGTTATATTATATCCGGTGTTATCCGCTTATTTACCAATCCTATACACTATAACTAATATACTATACAACATTATAGACTACATATGTATAATATACACTATAATAGTACAATATAATATCTATAATAGTACACTATACTACATATGTCATAAACCATGGGTATTGACAGCTCCTCAAGCACATAAATTTAAATTTATTTTCCTTTTTAATTTTCAATAATAAAATCAGGATCACCAGAAAGCCAAATTGCGCTGACTGAATGAAATATCGCAGAGCTTCAGAGTGGTGGAACTTCCAGTCTCCCCACCAGCCGGCATTTTTCATATTAGATTTTCCCACTATTTCGAGTCAGTCTCTCTTGTGCCGCTCAATGTTTATAATATTTTTCTCCAGTCTTCTACGATATTTTTCCTAAAATTAGATAGATATGTCACACTGTAACTTTCAACATAGCGAATCAAAAGCACACAAACGCACAAGTAAGGGACAGGAGAAAGGATGGAGAAGGAGGGGTTGGAAATGGAGCTTGGATTAACATAGAGAATCAATAGCATAAGTAGATATCCCATGGTGTAGGGCGTTTATATCGCAACTTTTACTGTTATCTCAAGCCGATTACTGTCGATTATTGGCGATTTTTACTGTTTTGACTGGGTAAGAGTGTATGAACGGCACAATATGAGAGACTACCAGCGTCATAAAGCTTCACAGGAAAGAACTACGTGGACTATCAGTTTGAGATAACAGTAAAAGTTGCGACATAAACGCCCTATACCATGGGATACCTACTCATGCTATTGTTTCTCTATGGTAATACAGAAGAGACAAGAAAAAAGAAAGATAACATCAATGAAAATGTTCTATGATACTCCAAAATAGCGGCTAATTGAAGTTTTAGTTTTTACTTGAAACCACAACCATTATTGGGTTCGATCCCCGATCTCAGCCTATTTTTGTAAAGAATTTTACTATTAATTTTACCTAACTTTAATGAAGATTAATAATGCTATTTTGGCAAAATAGAATACTTTATGTATATTTTTCTAATTGTTTTCAACAACTTTTGTAGATTTAAAGCTAAATTTCAGCGGCCAACGAATCCTAAAAAAATGTGCATGATAAATTAAAAAGAATCATTGACCGAACATAGTGAGATCTATGTTTTAACTCGGATTTTCTTTTGTCTGTCTGTATGTAACGCGATTACGGCCAAACGCGTTGATAGAATTCGATGAGATTTTGCAGGAATATTCCTTTTTCAACTGCGCGTCGATGTATACACAAGGTTTTTTGAAATTTTGCATTTTAAGGATAATATTAAAAGAAAAGGAATTCCTCCATACTCTGATATCACTATATATATCATCTACTTTGAAGATAGGATTAATCAGACTATAGAATTATTCATAATCAATCAGCTGACAAGTGGATTATTCATTGCATGCATTACACAGATATCTGGTCGTGTCTATTTCTATAAGGTAGGGTTTGAAATATTTTTATGATTCGTGCCCATCAGTATGAATATTCTCACATTTGAAAAACAAATTTAATAGGTGATTGAAAATAAAATAAAAAAATGAGTAAATGAACTAAATAATGCTGAAGAAATTATGATATTCTTGATTTAAAAAATCAATTTTAAAATAGTTAAGAAATATTTTCATCAGATGAAAAGATTATCACGGAACTGGATAAATTATTATCATAAGGGATACAAATTCAAACGTGAACTGAGTTTATTAACATAAGTGAGTTTCTGATCTTGGAGAAAACAAATAACAGTTTTCAAGAGTAAATTATGATTCAACTGAATCAACTAGAACAGGTGACTTCAGATACTTGTGGATGAAAAAACTGCGTGAGGTCTACTGTTCACAGAACTACTAGTTATAATGCTTTAGCATCATCTTTTTGTATTTTTGTAAGCCGTTGCGAAGCACGAATTACCTGCTCATTCCTTATAAATGTCGCATACTGGAATAACGAGACACAACTTTTTATTGACCATTATCAGATTTTTATAGTTATTATACATGTTTAATGTTACCTTCACAAGCGACTGCTCTCTGGCTTCTAAAAGAATTTTATGAATCATCAATAAATTCTGTCGAACTAGAGGTGGCACAGGATTGCAGCATGCCAATATGCCCTGCATTTCCCTTGGAAGCGATTCAGATATTTGCAGTAACATATGGTTAGGAAGAACGTACCTGCGAGAATAAAACGAAGATTAAATCAATCGAATGCAATAAACTATAGATTTGAGCATACCCAAGTCTTGGATCAAGACTGAATAATTGATAAATATTAGCATGGAAAAAATAGCATGAGAAGATATCCTATGGTGTAGGGCGTTTATGTTTCAAATTTCAATGTTAATTCAAGCCGATAGTCCTAGTAGTTATTTTTCGTGAAGCTATGTGACGCTGGTAGACTCTCATACTGTGCCGTTCTTACACAGTACTGTACCTGACCAAAACAGTAAACAGACAGTAGTCGACAGTAATCGGCTTGAGTAATACTTGTTAAAAAACTTACAAAAGATATTGATGAATGTGTAAAAACTAGAATATTTTTCAAAATAGACTTTTAATCATAAAATTACACATAATAGATTGATTTGGTGAATATCTAAAATAAAATTGTGATTTTGTGAATTTGTAATTGTACAAATCTCGTATATAGGGCAAATAAATTGAATTGAATTGAATTGTTAGTGATACTTGCGAACGTTGAACAATAATTTATTATCAAACAATACTTGAAATGTTGTTTGGTTTTTCCCTTTCTGGCACTGGTAGCTTTTTGATTGAACTATTAGAGCCGTATTTATAGAAGAGTTTTAAGAACGTTTTTAGTCAAGCACACTTTGCTAGCCTAGAAAGCATCAACAGGAACCAATCAGAAGGATTGTGATAGCTGATTGATAGGCAACCAAAGCGTGCTTGCATCAGGAGAATCGTTCATAAATACAGCACTTAGTGAAGCGAGAATTTGAAAATAGCCATTGATATGACTGTTATATATTGGTGATTTTGAAGAGAAGCAGTTTGAAAGAAATACTGTACGTAATTAAATCTACAGCGTTTACATAGCGGATGACAGTGATGGGATGAAAGAAGTACAAAAACGGCTCAATGCAGGAAACAAAACATTCTTCTCTATGCTGCAGATATTAAAGTCAAGAAGCGTCCACAGGAACATAAAGATCAGAATATATAATACTATAGTACGCACAATGGTCACTTATGGAAGTGGAGTGTGGATATTATCATCCAAGGCTGCAGCGAATCTAGACCGCTGGGAAAGGAAAATGCTGCGTAGAATATACGGACCTGTATGTGATGAGGGTGTATGGCGAATAAGAAACAACAATGAATTAGCTGCACCCTATAAAGAGCCGCCCCTGTCTGCATATGTCAATCTGAACTGCTTAAGATGGGCAGGGCATGTGGAGCGGATGCCAGACACTCGGTCTCCCATAAAAATATATGTGGGACAACCAGGAGGCAGAAGACCGGTGGGAAAGCCAAGACTGAGATGGGTGGATGGGATCTCAAAAGATGCTGCAGAACTTCTTCGCATCAGAAATTGGAGAATGAAGGAAAGAGATCGTGATGGATGGAGGCGCAGTATTCAGGAGGCCGGGGCTCGATTTGGGCTGTAGCGCCATCGAAGAAGAAGAATTAACTCTACAGCCCACATAAATTGGTTGACCATTTGATCATATGGATGGTTTAGTATTTTTAGTAGGATAAAATTAATAATAATTATAATACTGAGAGTGAAGCCAACATAAGCTCTTAGGCTTGTGCGTGGGTACTGAGTCAGAGGGATGATGATGATGATTATGAGAGATGACTTCTTTTTAGGTAGACAGGACCGACGGCTTATCGTCTAGTGAGAAAGGTTGAAAAGATTAAGATCTAATAAACGAAGAAAAATTGAGTGATAATTACGCATAGCTTTCATCTTCTTCTCGAGCGATTTTGTCGCGCCACATGTAGAGACGTCGAAGGGCGTACATTTGGCGATTGTCGTACAATTTCCTACTTTTCCTGTACAGATCCATGTGACTCTCTTCATTCAACATCACTTTCCAGTATTTCTGAAAATGAAAATCGTATTTAATACTTTGAAGACTTCAATGCCTAGATTCACAATGTAATTTTATTCTTCCACTACTTGGAATATTTATTTATTTATTAGAACAGTCACAAACACGATATTTGGAAAGAGAAACAGGCAATTGCCCAAAACTTCTTCAATTCCTTGATTTTGGCTCATAAATAGTCCAAAGTGAGGTTAAGTTTAAAATTTCTGTTTTCACCTAAGATTAACACTCAGAGAGTACGTATTCCAGATATGACTGATGAATTTTGAATTTCGAAGGGTTGATAAGAGCCGGAAATAACACTAAACAATCCGAAAGTTTCAATAATATTGAAATAAACTTGAAAATTTTGAGCAGAATATTCGAGGTTGAGTGGAAGAAAGGACTTACAGAAAGTTCTAATAAATAATTAATAATAATAAATAACTCCGTCTAATAACGATTTTTTTTCATTTCATTTTTCCAATATTCAGTAATAAATATAAATATAATTTTATTCGACCAAAAACAAACATTGTACAAACAAATTGAAATAAAATAACATAACTGGTGTAGAAAACACCCACGCATGCACAATACATGTTTATCATCATAGTCTAAATGAAGCCCCAAAGGTAATCCTGTGTGGGGCCTTTTCTTCGTATATTTAATCACAATAAAAAATGATCAAACAAAAGATAGAAAAAAATGAAAGAAGGAATATATAGAGTCTTAAATTAATGTATACAAAATCTTAAGAAACTACAAAATTTCAAAAAAGAATCAAGAGAAAAAAAATTGAAACTAAAATAATAAATCAGTGTTTTATTATTAAAAATAATAAATAATAGTGCTAACTATTGGTAATTGCTGCTAGTGGTGCATGACAGATTCTGAAATAAGAAAATTCTGCTCATTTCCAGAACCGGTTTAGAGGAATAAAAACGGGTTTTTATATTTTCAGCATTTCATAAGGTTTTATTCCTTTAGTGCACACAAACAATGCTATCGGAAACGTCAAACAATTAAAATTAATTAAAATATTATACATTGTAAATAGGAATATAAAGAAAAATAAAAATCTCAGTACCCTTTTTAAATTATTTTGATTTTCAAGACTTGAAAATGGCATCAATGTTGAAACATGTGATAAAATAATTTAAAAAGCCTACTGAGATTTTTATTTTTCTTTATATTTATATTACAAGTAGCCCTATATAGGAAAGAGATTGTAAATAGGCTACATTCTAATAGAATAAAAGTTTTATTCCTTCAGCGTACAAGCAATGCTATTGTAAACTAATTATTATTATTATTAAACGAAAATTCAAATTAAATGCTGTAATTAATAATAATTGATTAATTAATTGCTGTTTCGTTTGATAATAATAAATTCATTCGCATTCGAATATTTGCAATATCCCAGTAATTTCCAGCTACTGGAAACCTCTATTTAAGGTTTCCTCCATATATTTATTTTTCTACAACTGCGCGTAAAGAAAGAATTTACATACTCAATTCTCCTCGTAAAACAGCTTATTTCTGAGGAGAATCTACTTTTTCGCTCGCTAACCATTTGCACATGCGCAGTAGATTTTCTTTACGCTCGCAAATCATTCGAGCATGCGCAGAAGAGTTTCTTTACGCTCGCTAATCAGCTGATGATAAGCAGCTCGCCAAAAGACAAACCACTCTCGATCAGATCTTAAACTAAAAAGTCGGTAATTGTACCGATTCTACAGCCATGATGGATATCAGTGTGGACGAATTATTATAAACTACGCCAGATATAAGTGATTTAACAGGTTTGTGCAGTTGTAGAAAAATTGTTGTATGTAATTCGCGCGTAATGCTTCTTTATCGCTCTTGCAAAATTATCACGCTCCGCTTCGCGTCACGTGATAACTGTTTTACGCGAGTGATAAAGTCGCGCATTACGCTCTTAATACATAAATAGCTATTATTATTTTTGATACAATTACAATTCATATGAATATGATCGGGATAGAACAACAGCATAGCCCAAAATTATTCTGTTCCCAAATTTTGATAAATAATAAAAAGTCAATAATATGCTAAATATATGTCAATTATATCATAATATATGTCAGAAAAGATTTAGTTTTTGATATTTATTGAAACTGAATGGAATTATATTAATACTAGAGAAATATCAGCAAATGAGATTACCTTTTTGCATATCTGTGTACTTCTGTAGATGACGCTTTCTAGCAGGTTTGTGTTGTTCTTACATTTTTCTATCAACTGATTCCGAAGGAGGTCGTAAATGTAAAGAAGATAGTGAGTATCCTCTCTGGCATATCTAATGGCTTCGTCTGACAGAGGCCTACAGAAATGAAAAATTGTTTTATCGTTTGAATATTGATTGATCGAGGTAACTTACAGTATTATTAAATATTATTTTTGAAGAGACAGATTCAAGGATTCAAAGGTCAAAGAACCCCACACGTCAACCGAAGCTTATTGTGTTCCCAAGTAGTATGTTAGTTAAGCAAACCAATACCTGTGTCCTTTACAAGAACCAGGAGTTTTTCCCTATGCTAACATCCCATTCATCACCTGGTTGCTTATCCAGTGTGATATGCTTGGCAGTCTCTTCAGACTGATTAGTCCTCGTGACCTACGTGAGTTTCACTCCTGGCCTTCTTTGAAGGTCCTTCCGCTGACGAAGGGGCGCCAAGTTGCCTCTGGGGCGCCTGGCCATGGCCACCCTTGACTCAGCCTCTTGACCAACATTTGTGCCTGGAGTTTCACCCATCTCTGGTCTCTTGGTTTTTTCTTTTTGCCCCTCCGAAACTCTGCAGGGTTGAAAGCCTCACCTCTCCTAAGAAGTTTTGCCTGAATGGCCGCCCTTCTTTGAGCAGTGGTGAGTTTTGGCCTCTCCACCCACAAACTCGTGACCTACGCGAGTTCCACTCCTGGCCTTTTTATAGGTCCTTCCGCTGAGAGTGGTGACGCCAAACTGCCTCTAGGGCACCCGGCCACCCTTGACTCAGCCTCTTGACCTACATTTGTGCCTGGAGTTTCACCCATCTCTGGTCTCTTGGGTTTTTTTGCCCCTCCGAAACTGCCCTGATGGGGCAGATCCCGTGGATAGGCAAGGCAACTTCTGGAGTTGCCTTGGGGTCCATTTTAGTCACCTCTTACGACAAGCATGGATACTGTGGGTGAATTCTGGTTTTCAACGCATCTTTGAGTACGATGTTCGACTCAAAGCTCCTCTAACCCACAGGGGGCAACTTACAGTATAATATGCAATCTAATTTTTAACACATATTCATCCATCGAATAACGATGCATTTTTCAAGCTATATATTATAAAAAACTATATTATTTTTAAATATTTGGTGGTTCATAATTTATAATATGACACAAGCCAGGTGAAATAGATTTGATTTCAAACTGAAGGTAAAATTAAAGTTCAACCATTTACTGAAAGGTTGAAAAGTCACTTGTGATATCTTCCAGTCGATATACATAATCTCGGTTCAAACGTAAATAGATGAACTGTTGGTTTAAACCCGGAATGATACACATTATAATAAACACGATCATTTAATGGTAGTTAATTAAGCGTTGTGAATTATGCATTTAGTCCTTAGTTCTGACACCATCTTCTCTTCTTAGAAACAAATACCTCCAAGGATTCAAGCACAAATAATTTTAAGAAGTGCCCATACTATCAAGTATGTAAAATAAGATGTTCATATTTCAGAGAAGCTCCATTATTTTGAAGTTTCAAATTTCAAGAGCAGCAGAGGAATAATCTCGATAATTATCTATTTTATAAAATGTTATAACTTCATAATAATTGATATAACATTATACTGACTATTTTTATTCTGTTTAAAATACACTGATTGGTTCAGCCACACGCTATCCAATAACGTGAATCAATTTTATAATCTGAGAGTTGTTACGATCAACATGAATATTGTTAAAACTACTTATAATCCATACCTTGTCCTCCAGTCATAGAGCTGATAAGTTTTATTCGAATCAATATTGCAGAAAACTTTCAACAGATGAGCGAGACTGAGCCTATGGAAGTCGAGAACCTGAGCAGCTTGGTGCGTGTCAAACATGTTCACAATATAAACACACAAGTCACGCTGCAGCCATTGGATATCCGAGTCAGCTCCGTGTAATACCTGCACAATTGAAAAAAAACAATAAGACAGTGCATTTTAAACGTATTTGACTCAGCTTACCACATCAATTTTCCAGTAGCAAACCATGGAATCCTATACTATTAAACGAGCAATTTATGTTTATATGTTTAGATGTTTGGATGTTTAGATGTTTGTATTTCACCGGATCTCGAAAACGGCTCTAACGATTCTCACGAAATTCCAAACTTAGTAGGTTTATAATATAAAGATTCGATTACACTAGGTCTCATCCCTGGGAAAACTCGCCGAAGGACATTAAAAGGATAATTATTATTCATCCTTGGAAAAACAGCTGATAATAATTATTTCGTCGTCTGTTGATGATGGAAGTGAATGAGCGAGTTCATGTGTGTGGGACTGTGTCAAAATTATGACTCAGCTGTTGAACTTGTGTAATCATTCAATCAGGTATTAGTGCCGGTTGCAAAAAAGCCGGGTTATTTTCAATCCTGATTAATTCCAGTAGATCCATCTTTTTGAAATGGTCTTCTCTGATTTGGTTCACGTGAAATTAATCAGGATTAAAATTTAACCGGCTTTTGTGCAACTGGGTCTTTATGAGGGAGATTTTTGCATTCCTCTGGGGAATTAATCTCAATTTACTGTGATTGGATAAAACATTTCTGTATGAACTATGAATGTTATTATAATTTCTTCTTTCGTAATACATGTTTTATGCTTTTGTACTCCAGAGCGAAGCTCGGTTCCCGATATTAATAAATTATACAAGCAACATTAGATAAGATAATCCTTATTGATTTTCCTCCGAGTAAATAACAGATATACTCAAATTGATTTTATGATTATATTATATTTAATATTTAAAAATCAAAATCCTAATAATTGAAAAATCAAGTAGTATATAAATACCCAATAAATATTTTTTCTATTCATGTTTATCAATTTGAAACTTGATCGCCAAATTTCATCCAATGCATTTGAATACTTCAAAAAATTGTCAAAAATACAAGTAACATTCGAAATCGGCGCGTCTAAAATTAGGTAGCTGGTAGCTGTATTGAGCAAGCTTTAGTCAGAATCAATATTGAAGTTGAATACAACTTTTCAAATTGGATCTTACCCAAATTATCAACAGAATAGTTATTTGTGCAACTAGTGCGCAAAGTGACAGTTTGCTGCACCGAAAGAAACGTTTACGCCCGAGCCGTGGGCGAGGGCGGAATGGCTTCTTGAGTGCAGCAGAGGAGCTTTGCGCACGTATTTCACATTAAATTTTTCCTACAGTTACCATTGAATATGAAAAGTGGGTAATTATGGGTAAAATGATGGCTGAAATTCATCAAATGTTTGTGTGTGTGATGCTGTTATTAAAAACAACCTTAATTCATTTAAAAATTAATAATCCAAATTGAAGTTAAAAATTCTCAGCCAAAGTTCTCATTTTTATTCATTCAATAATCAGAAAAAAAACAGATAGAACAAAAAATTCGCATTCAAAATACACGCCAACAGCTGATTGGCTGAACCGACAAGCGCGCGACCTAGATGAAAGAATCGTACCTAAGTTTGTTTCATCCAGCTGAAAACTACAGAAACAGGATTCAGAAATTTAGACTTTTGCTCAAATTACCGAGAAAAATGCTCAAAGTAAACTGAAAAATATTTATAAAAATAACATAGACAGCAGAGAATATTTATTGTAGTATTCTTATGTTTTTTTATTTATATTGATATCGAACGGTAATCATTTAACCTCAAAAATCGAATTTTATAATGTATATTTGCTACTTTTCTCATTGCTTGCAGTTGAAATAATAATTATCAATAGAAAAAAACTATTATTTATTATTAAATGATGAGAATTCGTAAACGATGATTATTTAATTATGATTTAGATGAAGATTATCCTTGTTTTGGATTTCTAGATTGGGATTTTATCATAAATGTAGGTAGCCATTGAAATGATTCTTATCTAAAACCACAGTCATTGTTACCAACTTAATTTTTGTTTTCGAGCACTAATCCTCCATATAACCCACCAACTATTTTGTGTTGCCATGTTGCAAATCTGGAGTGCAGAAAATATTTTTCCCGCACTAGAGCAGAAAAGTGATTCTTTGCGTTGTGATCAGTGCAGGAATGGCCACTTTTCAAGGTAACTGTAGGAAAATATATTTAAGTTATCGGTCTTACCAGAATACTAACCTTGACAATTTTAGGGTCGGTGAAAACATCATTGAGAACATGTAACCTGTCTCTGAGTTCCAAGGCGTCAATCACAAAGTCTCTTTCTCTGGACGAAATCTGTAGTAAGCACGTAATTCCTTGGAATGTCCTATACGAATGATGCTGAGCAGAACAGAGATAAAAATATATTATTGATGTGTTTGCCAAATCTAAATTATCGACTTGATACAAATGAAAATTACTGAGATATTGCATTTATTCAGACGATAATGAATTAATTATTAAAATATTTATATTTTATAAACAAAAATTCAAATTAAATGCTGTAAATCACCCCGAAGACTTCTGCTACTGCAAATATTTTTCAATATTTCCATCTAGCTGTTTACCCTGTTGTCAATATTTTAGCAGTAGCAGAAGTCTTCGGGGTGATTTACAGCATTTAATTTGGATTTTTGTTTAGTAATAATTATCGGCTTGATATCATTATACTACCATCATTAAGTTAAATGCAAATTAAATAAGAATTCAATAAAATAAAATGAGTTTTTGAAACTTTGAACTTTATATTGAGCTATACCTACAGCCTTTACTGTTGGTGAAACAAGTAATTCAAACAACAAATCAAGAAATTCTTCAACAGATTTAAGCTGCGTTTACACCGAAGTTATTAACAAAATGTTAATAACTTAATCCTTATAGATTGTATTAGACTGAACATAACTCATCATACACATGATGAACATATGTGCTTGTCAAGTTACGTTCAATCTAATAGAATCTATAAGGATTAAGAATCTATAAGGATTCAGTGTAAACCCAGCTTAAAGCGTTCATTCCAAATAAATTCTAAACATTGTTTAAAAATGAAGATAGATGACTAAAAAATATGTTTTTTACACTGCTCTTGAGTTTGAGGGGTACAGTGGAGGTTTTATGAGCCTTCATTGCAGTCCATGAGCATATTAAAACAACAAAAAAGGCTAGTTGTGAAGAATTTAGGAGACAGATTACTTTATGTAATTATGAATCCAGATAAGTTCAAGTAAGTTGAGTTTTTTAATACATTCAAATTACTCGAATATTAGAGAATTCTGAAAGAGAAATATACATATAACGATTTCTATTTCAAATTAAGAGCTAAGCATCATATAATAATCGAAGCAATCATCTATATAAATAAAAATCGAGCCTCAAATTTTGACATTCAATAACTTTTATAAGTGTGCACCGAATTTGATGATTTTTTAAATTGTGTTTGTTATGTTTAGGAGCAGGTTTATGGCCTATCAAATTCATGATTCGACTTCAGGACTCTTTCCTACGGTCCATCAGAGTTTACATGCAATCCTTATGGGAGAAGATTTGTGAGCTGGCCACACACAGAAATAAAAATCAGCTGTTATAATCATTGCGTCATACAACAGCCGTAGGTAGATAGTAGACAAGAGTGTGTGCTGCTCCATAACCACCCCATGTATTTCATTCTAAACGCCCCGACTAAAAAAGAAAATGACTGTTCTGTGTGTAACCATCCAGCAGTGCGGCCTTAGGTTAAAGACTTACAGGTAATTCAGTATTCAGTATATTCAGTCCGTGACCGGCAGTCGCCAGACAGACTTCGTCAAAATATAAAACAATACACAAATAACTAGAGATGGCTGCAGATAGGTTGTCTAAAGACATTGCTTTGTTTCGAATAATTGTGCTGTCTTCGGTGTTCAGAATTAATTGATTTAGTAAATTATTTATTTTGCAGTTGGAAATTATCTATATAAATAAAATGCCGCATCGCGCCTCCTCAGGTGTGCATCCAGCTAAAGTTTGTCATGAGATGCATTAAACTATTTGGGGGTACGAAGTTCGCCGGGCCAGCTAGTACATAATAATAATGTATTGTTTGTTATTAATGTATGTTTGTTATTAATTAATGTATTTGTTAATATATTTGAAACTAACCTCTACATCTACAGCTATTTCATTCTGACATTTCAGATGGTTCATCATTTCTTCTAATGATTTGTTGTCATTGACAATCAGAAATGGCACCTCATCCAACGCTTTGTATGCTATTGGTTGTCTGTGAAGAAGTTGTTCTTCTCTCGGTTTGAAAAGGTCCAGTTCATATTCGTATGGATGACTGAAACTAATAAGAAACAAATATCAATATTATACTCAAATTCATATCAACTACAAACAGTTGAAAATTATGTCGAGATTCCTGAAGGAGGTTTGAAGCTGTCAACGATTTAAAAAATCCAACATAATGAAAATTTAATTCAATAACATGAAGATCATGCTATGATAATATCATATTCACCAATAAACTGCAATAAGTTGGCTAGTGAGCATAAAGCCGTGTCCACACTGAACAAATGTTCGACATACATGTTCGGCAAACATATTTGTTGAGGAGCTCAGGGACAAACACTTTAAAAAGTTTGGACAATCATTGTTTGTCAATCAAAACATAACTGTTTTTCCAAACATTTTCAGAGTTGACAGCTGTAAAACATGAAAAATGTTCTTCCCACTTACAAATATTTTGTTTGGTGACTCGTCCACACTGGTCATGGGCAAACATTATTTGTCAAACATAATAAAATTCGCCCAAACTTTTTCAACAAACATGTAAGTCGAACAGTTCAGTGTGGACACGGCTTAAAATTGAACATTGAGACTATAATAATATATGAGTGTTATCCGTTACACCACATTCATATGAGTTTGGTAGATTATATCGGCTAGCCTAGTTCCATTCCATTTCATCCATTGTTTAATTCATCTTACTTCTAAATCGGTTGAGGGACTTGCACGTTTTCTACGAAATTGGCCTCTTGTTGGGACCCATAAAACAAAAACAACTAATTCAAGTTAAATACACTTATAAGTACTGAACAATTAAATGAAAAAGTAATGTCACTATTATGAATAACTGATACAATTTTATTGCAAAATAAACTTGCAAACTATAAATTATGAATTTAGATGGACTGATCCAAATAATTTAGGTATTCCATGACATCTATTTGGCTTTCCATCTACTCCAAAACAATAACTGAAATGTGTTTGCTCAGTTAAGTCTAGAACTTAAATTTAAACCCTACCCCAGTCGAGGGTTTAAAATTACGCTGTTTCAAGTTCTGGACTTAACGATTTTTGATAAATGCTCGACTCGGAAAGAGGCGAGAATCTAATTCAAGTCTTGGACTTATAAGACCTTTACTCAGAAAGCGAAATTATAAACTCCAGGGTCTAACGTGATCTCTAAACTCCAGAGTCTATTCAAGTCCTCGACTACGTTAAGGCTCTGACTCGGAAAGTCAATTTTCTGACTCCAGAGTTTAAGGCCAGTTAAAATCAAGAACTTAGCTAAATCCCGAGCTCGGAAACCGGCCCTATGAACTCCAGGGTCTAACGTGATCTCTAAACTCCAGAGTCTATTAAAGTCCTCGACTACGTTAACGCTTTGACTCGGAAAGCCAATTTTCTGACTCCTTAGTTTAAAGCCAGTTAAAGTCTAGAACTTAGCTAAATCCCGAGCTCGGAAACCGGCCCTATGAACTCCAGGGTCTAACGTGATCTCTAAACTCCAGAGTCTATTAAAGTCCTCGACTACGTTAACGCTTTGACTCGGAAAGCCAATTTTCTGACTCCAGAGTTTAAAGCCAGTTAAAGTCTAGAACTTAGCTAAATCCCGAGCTCGGAAACCGGCCCTATGAACTCCAGGGTCTAACGTGATCTCTAAACTCCAGAGTCTATTCAAGTCCTCGACTACGTTAACACCTTGACTCGGAAAGCCAATTTTCTGACTCCAGAGTTTAAAGCCAGTCAAAGTCTAGAACTTAGCTAAATCCCGAGCTCGGAAACCGGCCCTATGAACTCCAGGGTCTAACGTGATCTCTAAACTCCAGAGTCTATTAAAGTCCTCGACTACGTTAAGGCTCTGACTCGGAAAGTCAATTTTCTGACTCCAGAGTTTAAGGCCAGTTAAAATCAAGAACTTAGCTAAATCCCGAGCTCGGAAACCGGCCCTTAAATATTCCATTTCTTCATAAAGGACAAAATACTCATTTATCATCGGAACAAGAAGGTTTCGTAGTTGAATTAGCATTTGTGCAACTCATTCCAAGATTTTCAATTTACTAAGAAAATCTAATAATGCTGTTTTGGTATAGAAAAAACGCTTAGCCCAATAAATTTGGTGTTTGGTGAACAAAAAATGTCATTATAAGTTAAATAAATATTCTATAAATTGCCATTATACGTAGAATAATGCAACTTACCTTTCTCCATGTTCTTCGTCCTCCTCTACTAATATAGCCAGAGGTTTCAATGAATTCGGCTTATCTGTTATTCTGGGCTCGAAAGGGATGTTCCTATTGTCAATTTTATCCTTGAATTTGATTTGTGGTCTGTGTGTTATTCTTGTGTTGATCAGTCGCACCATTGCTCTATTTTTACTCCAGTCCTTCAAAGGTGGTGTTGCCTGGAAAATATATTTCAAGCCGTGAATATTATTTTAGCTTGAAAACAGCGCCCAATGGTATCACTCTCGTGATGAGTCTTTAACTCGAATCACTACTGAATGTGAATACAGGAAAGACAGGAAACTCCTTGGAAATCATCAAAGATATTAAAGACATACTGATCAATAGATAAATTTTGAGGTATATTCATACCGAAAAATATGGAACAGCTTAATATGCTAATACTCTAAAATGTTAAGCTGCGTACAGATATACGCGACTCTAACCCGCTCCGCGCACTCTCCGCCCTCGTTCCGCCATCGCTCCGCCCCCGCTCTGCACTAGCACCGATCATGAACGTTACGGGAGATGTTAGCTCTTCTCGCGTCCCACTTTTGCTCCCCGGTCGATCATCAATCGCTCTGCTCGAGTGACGTTCGGTTGCGGAGCAGAGCGAAAGTCTGTACGCACCTTTAGACCATAATGATTCTTTAGAATTAGAAAATAAATGAGGAATATCGAGACAAAGTTTGAAGAGTAAAGAAAATAATCCAAGTTTTCACTTGAGTTTCAAAATTAGATAAAAACTATTTTTTCTTTATTCAAACATAATATTTTGAGATGAGACTTATCAATGAATGAGGTTTTTTCAAAAGGTTCAATTGATCTATGGGAACTTTTAGTTATCGATAGAGTGAATGAGGCCAACTTACTGAGTTAGGTCCATTAATTTGCACGATCGGTGAATTCCTATTTTGAGCACCTTTTGCAGCAGCGATTTTCGAGAGAACTGGATCAGGATTCCTCTTTATTCCTTGAATTTCATCCAAATTGATGTCCTGTTGATATTCATACAAAAGTGATGAGTAAAGTTATATTTTTCACCACCTACTATCTCAAATCGTTTACATTCGATAATTATAGATGAATTTAACTATGGACATTTTTTAATTCTTAACAAAGACTTGGTTTCAATGGGCGTAGCTATTGTTCTATTTTATTGCATGTGTATAATAGAATAATATGGATATTAATAATTGGAATATTATAAATCCCTAGATAGGGATAGGGAATAGGCCCATTGAGATTGAATAGATATAAAAGATGCCATTCCTCATGAAGTATATATCATTATGAAACGTTAGATTCAATCTTCCCTATAATAATTCTCTGAATTTATGATCTAATGATGTATATCACTGTTTAAATTGATAACATATTTTTCTAATTTCTCCAGATTAAAATAGAGTTTAACATACACTAATATACAGAATGTCCCACGAAATGTGTAACAGTCGGAGACCATACATTCTACATGAAATTTGCAACAAAAAAATTGCATGGTTGCCTGTAAAGTCGGTATACGGGCGAAAGTTTTACGTGACAACGACTTTGAGTGGTAAAATAATTTTAATGTGAATATTCATTCGTATAGTAGGAAGAAGGATGAAATAATAATAGTAACAATTTAAAACACTTATTTTATTTATACATAACGATTTATACTACTTTTGTGATTGAAAACTACCACAACATTGTGATTACTACAACATAACCTATTCACTTATACCTATTATACTTACACTTATACCTATTCACTTATACTTATTCACATAACCTATTCTCTAAGTAGTGGCGCAGTCGCAGGAGATTGCTCCGTTTCACTCTCTCTCCAGGTGAATGCTGCTGCGTTGCTCGCCACTGCTCCTATTCGTGCTCTTTCCAGACGACCGTGAACCGAAACGAACGCTCTCACTCGCTCTCATTGTGAGCGCATAACGTGGGAACGTAACGCAGTTTCTTGAAGTGTCACCCGGCAAACCAATTTATAAGACGTTGTCACGTCAAAATGTAAAGTAAAATGTTCTTTTATCGACCTCAATTTTCGAGATATATTGATTTTTCTTTTTAAAAAACTTCAATAACTAAAAACCATTCGGTCAAAATCTAATTCTAAGGATATCGCTGGAAAGAAGAAGAAATTTCCAATAAGATTCATATAATTTGTTCCTTTGTTTCACGTTTTTGAACTTTTTATGAGCGTTCAAACTGTTTGAAATTCAGCTTTGAATTCGACGAATGTACTTTTTTCAACTTTGGACGCTCATAAAAATATGAATGTTATTGGAAATTTCTTTCTCTTTCAAAAAATATCCTTAGAATTATATTTTGACAGACAGTTTTCTAGTTATTGACGTTTTTAAAAATATTGAAAAATCAATATATCTTGAAACTAAGGTCGATATAAGAACATTTGACTAAACATTTTTGTGCATTCCATGTAGATTCTAAACAGTCTTTGGCTGTTACACCTTTCGGCTGGGACACTCTATATGGCAGTACATGTTAAACACTATTTCAATCTCGATAAATTATAGAAATATGTTACCAATTTCAACAGTGATGAACATCATTACATCATAATTCAGAGCATTACTGAAGGAAGATTACGTTTACATCTCTCATTGTGTTGCATATCCATACTCTCACTTTTTACTATTTATTTAAAAAAACCTGGAATAGGTAATCATCAGACTGACCAGGTAGAAACGATCGTCACTGCTAATAGTAAGTGCATTTTTCACTTCATGATTATTTTAAAATTCAAGTTTTTTACATCTCTCACGTTTTATAAGTTATATAATGAAATATACATAATGAGTTACAGAGGAATGCCAGTTAAACTCTGTATGACTAATTATTCATAAACTTAGTGAAATTAAACTTCAAAAACTTAAATAAAGTTAAACTTTATAATTATTTTAAAATTCGAGTTTTTCACATCTCTCACGTTTTATAAAAGTTATATAATGAGATATACATTATGAATTACAGAGGAATGACAGTTAAACTTTGTATGATTAATTATTCATAAACTTAGTGAAATTAAACTACCACAACATTGTGATTACTACAACATAACCTATTCACTTATACCTATTATACTTACACTTATACCTATTCACTTATACTTATTCACATAACCTATTCTCTAAGTAGTGGCGCAGTCGCAGGAGATTGCTCCGTTTCACTCTCTCTCCAGGTGAATGCTGCTGCGTTGCTCGCCACTGCTCCTATTCGTGCTCTTTCCAGACGACCGTGAACCGAAACGAACGCTCTCACTCGCTCTCATTGTGAGCGCATAACGTGGGAACGTAACGCAGTTTCTTGAAGTGTCACCCGGCAAACCAATTTATAAGACGTTGTCACGTCAAAATGTAAAGTAAAATGTTCTTTTATCGACCTCAATTTTCGAGATATATAGTTTTCTTTTTAAAAAACTTCAATAACTAAAAACCGTTCGGTCAAAATCTAATTCTAAGGATATCGCTGGAAAGAAGAAGAAATTTCCAATAAGATTCATATAATTTGTTCCTTTGTTTCACGTTTTTGAACTTTTTATGTGCGTTCAAACTGTTTGAAATTCAGCTTTGAATTCGACGAATGTATTTTTTCAACTTTGGGCGCTCATAAAAATATGAATCTTATTGGAAATTTCTTCCTCTTTCAAAAAATATCCTTAGAATTATATTTTGACAGACAGTTTTCTAGTTATTGACGTTTTAAAAATATTGAAAAATCAATATATCTTGAAACTAAGGTCGATATAAGAACATTTGACTAAACATTTTTGTGCATTCCATGTAGATTCTAAACAGTCTTGGCTGTTACACCTTTCGGCTGGGACACTCTATATGGCAGTACATGTTAAACACTATTTCAATCTCGATAAATTATAGAAATATGTTACCAATTTCAACAGTGATGAACATCATTACATCATAATTCAGAGCATTACTGAAGGAAGATTACATGTTTACATCTCTCATTGTGTTGCATATCCATACTCTCACTTTTTACTATTTATTTAAAAAACCTGGAGTAGGTAATCAATAGACTGACCAGGTAGAAACGATCGTCATTGCTAATAGTAAGTGCATTTTTCACTTCATGATTATTTTAAAATTCAAGTTTTTTACATCTCTCACGTTTTATAAGTTATATAATGAAATATACATAATGAGTTACAGAGGAATGCCAGTTAAACTCTGTATGACTAATTATTCATAAACTTAGTGAAATTAAACTTCAAAAACTTAAATAAAGTTAAACTTCATAATTATTTAAAAATTCGAGTTTTTCACATCTCTCACGTTTCATAAAAGTTATATAATGAGATATACATTATGAGTTACAAAGGAATGCCAGTTAAACTCTGTATGCTTGAATCCAGAAAGCACTTTCCTCTTTATAAACAATGATAGCCAATGAATTTGAATGAGCTTCAATTCGCATCAACCCCATTTACAAGAAAAAGATAGAAGGCATTTCATGCGCAAAGTAATAATAGAGTAAATGTTCACACCTGATAAAATATAAATAAAAATAGAAATCTAAATATCCTTTTCAAAATTGTTTACTCACATGTTTCAGCTATATGATGCCATTATCAAGTGATTGGAGAATAAATAAATACTATTGCAAGCTTCTTATTTTTGATCATATTTAATGTAATTTTATTTTTTCCAAACACTTGATAATGGCATAATAATAATAATTTCTCTGATTGTCAATGAATTGCAACCAGAGGAGTTTATTGACAAAACATATACATAATATTTATTATATTATACATACAAAATTGCTAATACTAAACTTAGTTCTAATTATGATACTCCACTATAATAATAAGTGTCGAGTTGATCATAATATTATTTTCTAAAACATGTATAAAAAATGTAATTAGTAGCCTAATTTTGAATGTAAGTAGTATTTTATATTATTAAAAATAATATAGCCGAAACATGTTGTGATTAAACAATTTTAAAAAGGGTAGGCCTACTCAGATTTCTATTTTTATTTATATATTCAAGAGTAGCCCTAAAGGAAAAGACAACTGATAAAAATATATGTCATTATTATGTTATGTTAATTACCTAGTACCCTTTGGCACTAGTTAACCCATTTAAATAAATATTTGGTTACCCCGAAAAAATATTTCCTATAAGTTATTATTTATAAAATGATTACTTATGATTTACTATTAAAAGCTTACCACTCTTTCCAGAATAATGTCGTTTGTATCAACAATCATATCATGCTTTTCTTCTATATCTCTTCTGATTATATTGCCAGCAATTCCCTCATTGCGAATAGCGTTAGATAACCTGAAATCCAAATTAAATCGAATAATATCTTAATCGTTATCTTTCTGATAAGAAAGATTTGCTCAAATATTGAAATGACTATCAATTTCGGTACATTTTTTTGAAATTTCACAATGTATATTTTTACAGATGGGTATTACTGAGATATTGCAATTATTCAAATGCTAAAGAATTAATAATTATTATTAAACGAAAACATTAGATGGTGTAAATCACCCCGAAGACTTCTGCTACTTACCGTGTTGTCAATATTAGCGCAGTAGCAGAAGTCTTTGAGGTAATTTACAGCATTTAATGTGGATTTTCGTTTAATAATAATTATGTATATTTTTGTGACTATAATCACTAAAATAGTGATGAAGAAGTACGAAATAAGACCTGAAACTTGTTAAAGGAAATAAGACCTACAACTAATTATTTTATAAACATCCTTCTTGGTAGCCTTCATCACTAAGTTAATATCTTCGGAATTGTCTGTAAGTTACTTGAAAGTAGCAGATAACCCGTGCCGAAGCACGAACACTGGGAACAATTTTGTGTTGTGAAATGCAATCTCCTTATGTCCAGGAACATCTAAAAATAGTATAATATTCATTATTTTGTTAAAATTGATGGTTAATCTTCATCAGAGATGAAAATTCTCAGCAAAAAAAATGATTTTGATTGGTTTCAATCGATAGCTTTCAAAACCAATCAAAAACATTTTTTGCTGAGAGTTTTCAACTCACATTAAGATTATCGACTCAATTTTAATAAAATAATGAATAATTATTCATTAATATAATATAATCAATGGATTCACTTGGAGAAAGCTTTGTTTGATTGGGCTTTTATTGTTGCGTAAACTTTGAATTACAGATAGTATTTTTTTTTTCAATTGAATCGGCCTGAGGAGAAAGGGATCATGATAAAGTTTTTCTTTTTTTATGGTTGAAATGAGTTATTTACTGTGAGATACATCGATTGGAGTTGAAAGGGAACATGTCAGCGTTCTCTTTATAGGAGAAACAGATATAGTATTTTTGCTGTACTGGAGTGAAAGGGAACTAGTCATGACACAGATGTTTCCTTTCAACGCCAAACATTCGAAAATCAACTGTTTGTCAGTTGTGATTTTTATTCTATTGTTAGGTTACCTTTGATTCACGCGTTGCTTTGAGGTTAGATTGCTTACAGTTGAGGTGTTTTGTAAAAGTTGAAGAGTGATAATTTATAATATCATCATGAGTAAGAGGAAGTTAAGAAAAAAACTCAATTTTAAGGGGGTGAATCTTAAGCTGCGTACACATATACGCTCTTCCAACCCGCACCGAGCACGCTCCTCCCTCGTACCGCCCACGTTCCTCCATCGAACTACAGTCGCGCCGCCCACGCACCCATCATGAACGTTACGGAAGATGTTAGATCTTCTCGCGTTCCCCGGTCGAACCATTGTTGCTCCCCGGTCGATCATCAATCGCTCTGCTGGAGTGATGTTCGGTTGCGGAGCAGAGCGAAAGTCTGTACGCACCTTAATATAAGTGCTTATAGGCCTACTGGACTAAAATTGTTGTCTTAAAAGAGTTTGCACCCTAATGACAAAAAACAATCTTGAAATTATCAATACTTTCATCTGTATTCAGTTTTTTCTCTCCCCTGAAAAAATTCTGATTTTTGACATGTTCCCTTTCTCCTCAGGCCGATTCAATTATTAAACTGAAATTAGCTGATTGATAACAATGAAAATAAGCCTTTTTCCATCCTTGATAAATTCAGAATCTTAATGTAAAATTGCAAGTTAATCAGTTCCAGTGATGTATCCAGAAAAAAATCGGGGGAGAATCATAACATTAACTTAGAAAACATGTAACCTTTGGGGGGTGACCGGGACGTATGGGGGGTATGAAATACTCTCATCTTATATTTTACATATTTTTCGGTTTATAGCCTACAATATATAAATAAATTATGACAACAAAAGTTTATTATTGGTTGATCTGACCACAAAAAATGTAGGTGCCATTTCGGGGGAGGTGTCCATCCTCCCTTATCCCCCCTGGATACGTCACTGATCAGTTCATGAGTGATCCGTCAAATGTGTATTCCCTAAACCGAACATGTACTTACACAGACAGAATGAAATCACCCTCCTTGGTGATCGATGAAACAAATTCTGGAAAGGTATTCAAAAGCTCACGTTGCTGACCCATTGGAAGGCCATTGGATATTTTGATAATGTCCATGATGATCTTCATCCCTTGCTGAAATGATAGAAACAAATTATAAACGACTAATTAAACTTTTTTCTCTCTAAAAAACAAATTTATGAACAATTCTTAACAATACCAAATTAAACTTTTTTCTCTCTACAAAACAAATTGATATAAAATATTCTCAACAATACCAAATTAGACTTTTTTCTCCATACAAAACAAATTGATATGATACAATATTCTTAACAATACCAAATTAAACTTTTTTTCTCTTTAGAAAACAAATTGATATACTTCCTAACAATACCTAACAATACATGTGAAGTGTTGTGTTACCTTTTTAATATTTGTATTAAGGATGGTGAATTTCCTAAATGTCTGAAATTAATTAAAGTTATTCCTTTGTTGAAAAAGGGTTCATCTCTGGATTACAACAATTATAGGCCTGTTTCCATTATTCCTATAATTTCAAAGATATTTGAGATGGTACTCTATAAGCAAATCATAAGCTATTTTGAAAGTAATTCACTGTTACAAATAGTCAATTTGGATATAGATCTAAAAGAGGTACTCATGGTGCTATATCTGAATTCATGAAAAACTGTATTAACTGACTGGATGGTAAGAACAAAGTTTCTAGTAGTTTTTATGACATGTCAAAGGCTTTTGACACCATATCTCATGACATTTTGATAAAAAAACTCCAGTTTTATGGGTTTGATGATGTATCTATTAAGCTTATGATTTCTTATTTAAGTGATAGATTTCAGGCTTCTTTTTATAAGGGTTCTCCTTATCATTTTTTGAAGGTTCAGACAGGTGTACCCCAGGGTTCCACACTTGGACCTATACTCTTCATTATTTATACCAATGACTTGCCAGCTGCTATAACTAATGGAGATATTAAGGCTTTTATGTTTGCTGATGATCTGGCAGTCCAGATTAAGTGTGAAAAGATTTTTACCAATTTGTATGTTTTTTGTCTAAAATTACCAAAATATTGATGAAGAAGTACGAAATAAGACCTGAAACTCGTTAAAAGAAATAAGACTTTTAATTATTTTATAAACATCCTTCTTGGTAGCCTTCATGTTTCTTCATCACTAAGTTAATATCTTCGGAATTGTCTGTACTTGAAACTAGTAGGTAACCCGTGCCAAAACACAAACACTGGGAACAATTTTGTGTTGTGAAATACAATCTCCTTATGTCCAGGAGCATCTAAAAATAGTATAATATTCATTATTTTGTTAAAATTGATGGTTAATTTTCATCAGAGTTGAAAATTTTCAGCAAAAAAATGATTTTGATTGGTTTCAATCGATAGCTTTGAAACCAATCAAAATCATTTTTGCTGAGAATTTTTAACTCAGATGAAGATTATCGACTCAATTTTAATAAAATAATAAATAATTATTCACTTTTATAATATAATCAATGGATTCACTTGGAGAAGCTTTGTTTGGTTTGGCTTTTATTGTTGCGTAAACTTTGAATTACAGATTGCATTTTTTTCAATAATTAAATTGAAATTAACTGATTGATAGCAATGAAAATAAGCCTTTTCCATCCTTGATAAATTCAGTATCTTTATGTAAAATTGTAAGTTGATCAGTAACTGATTATCAGTTCCAGTGGCGTATCCAGTAAAAAAAATGGGGAGAATCATAACATTAACTTACAAAACACGTAACCTTTGGGGGGTCTCGGGACGTATGGGGGTATGAAATTCTCTCATCTTATATTTACATATTTTTCGGTTTATAGCCTACAATATATAAATAAAACATTACAATAGAAGCTTATTATTGGTTGATCTGACCACAAAAAATTTAGACTCCATTTCGGGGAGGATAGACACATTCCCTTATCCCCCCTGGATACGTCACTGATCAGTTCATGAGTGATCCGTCAATGTGTATTCCCTATACCGTACATGTACTTACACAGACAGAATGAAATCACCCTCCTTGGTTATCGATGAGACAAATTCTGGAAAGGTATTCAAAAGCTCACGTTGCTGACCCATTGGAAGGCCATTGGATATTTTGATAATGTCCATGATGATCTTCATCCCTTGCTGAAATAATAGAAACAAATTATAAACGACTGTGTTATATTTCCTCTACAGGAAAAATTTATATACAATTCTTAGCAATACCAAATTAATTTTTTTCCCTCAACAAAACGAATTGATATACTGTACAATATTCTTAACAATACAAAAATGAAACTTTTTCCTCCATACAAAACAATTGATATACAATATTCTTAACAATACCAAATTAAACTTTTTTCTATCTACAAAACGAATTGATAAACATTCTCAACAATGCCGTACCAAATTAAACTTTTTTCTCTCTAAAAACAAATTGATATACAATATTCTTCACAATACCAAATTAAAATTTTTCTTCCATACATAACAAATTATACAAATAACAAATTAATAATCTCACACACTGTGAGAGTATTCTTAAGCTGCAGAAGAAGGCAGTTCTGATATTGTCATCCAGTGGTCATCTGGAGCACTGTAAGCCACTCTTCACCAGACTCGGGATTCTCACAGTTTTTAGCCAGTTTATCTTTGCTTCCCTGGTTGGTATTAGGAATACCAATCTGACAGTGAATCTGAGGGGGTTGCAGAGTGCCTACTCACTTCGAAATGCTCTCGAAGTCAATGTTCCTCGATGTAGGCTAAGTAAGGCTCAGAACTGTTATCCCAATATCGCTATTAAAATGTTTAATATGCTACCTCCATCTGTGCGTCATTTGAGTGACAGTGAGTTTAAGAGGAGACTCATGTCCTGGCTGCGTGCCAAACCATACTACTCCTTGAGTGAATTTTTTCAGGAGTCTACAGTTGACATTTAGCGGCCATCACCGTGTTATATGCCATTATGTTTTATTTTTTGACGTGACAGTGTTGTCAAAAACTTCTGTGTGAAATTGTATTTTTGACGTGATGACCAACCCAGCTCATCTGGCTGGTTAATGGTCCTACAAATGAAGATTGAAGAATTGATATAGCCTACTTCTTAACAATACCAAATTAAACTTTTTTCTCTCTACAAAATTAATATAGCCTACAATATTCTTAGCAATACCAAATTGAACTTTTTCCTCCATACAGAACAAATTTATATACTTCTTAACAATACCAAATTAAAGTTTTTCCTCTGATGCCCGCTCACACGAGCTCTAGGCTCTCTCATAATGAGACGGATGGTTATGAGAGATGATTGGAACTACAGCATTATGTGGGTTTCGAACCTCTGTAAAGCGATTTTCAAACAAATAAATGCAGTGGTTGAACATTCGCATAGCCAATACTGGAAAACGTACATCACTCTTGATTAGCGACAGCGAGACATATCAAAGTTTACCCACCCTCGAGTTCCATGTGAATGCACTTCCTCTCTTCTATAGTGAGGTTCACGTTATAATGGCAGTTTTTGATTGACATTTATGTTGCTATTCTTGTCTATCATTCGACAAAGAAGATAGGGCTATTTTTTCTAGCTCTGCAACGTGGCTAGATCGTTTTTCAACAATGTAGAAATAAAATCAATTAACAAAATATTTAATCTCAATGGAAATGTATTATTTAATCATTGAAAAATATATTTTCTTGATTAATGAAATGTAATTGATCATTTTAAACAAGAATGAACAGTTAATCAGATATACAGGTATCAGCTATCCTCTATAGAAGGCAGTGAAAATGCAATTAATACGAAAGGCTGCTCTGCTATCTTTCTCCACCGTAATTATAACGTAAAACTTACTATAGTGAATGTGCAGATTTTTCATATTTAGGAGAGATGACAGTATGAACAGGCCATAAACAGTATGGATACCTAGACGCTGGAGCATGAGCTAGCAATGTGCATCAAACTCTCTAAATGACATTACACAGAGTGTCTTTTTCTAGAGCCGTAGTATGTTCCTCACATGTACGGAATGTCCCCATATCAAAATGTTAAATTATGTGAAGCTGGCAATTAGAGCATACATTGTACAACAGCAGTACTCCCATCATCCATCAAAGTAAATAGACAACTCATGAGATCCTCTAGCAAACCTTGGTAATATGCGTCTCCCATGATGATTTACTATCAATACCAAAACGAATTGAAAGTCACTGGTTCAGCATTAAAAATCTTTCTTTAACTGAAAGTACTCCCAATCTACTGAGTCTTGATCTTCAGTTTATTATTGGGGGACCACTTCTTGACCTTGGAAAAGGGCTTTTGACCTGGTTTTAATAGCTTATGAAAGATTTCGGCTAGATGGTTCTGGTGACTCAAAGGCAGCTTACTCGAGACTGAGAGATGATTAGTAGATGATTAGTGACCGTCATGAGGTTGCAAGGGCACGGCTTGCATACAATGCTGGCATTATCGGTGGGGCACCAAACAAGTGTTTGGCAGCATGGAAGGTGATTCGGAGTGAAACAAGATCATCTACTCCTGCACGTGTTCCACTATCATCGGAGGAGCTGAACAATCACTGGGTGGATTCCATCCAGCAGATTCGAGAGCAGATTGCGGCATCACCAGAGTCATCAAAAACACCACTGGAGCTGCTGGAAGACATCAGGCGACCACCAGCGGCAGCCTTCGCTTGGCGTGGAGTGACCTGTGAGGACATCCTCAGGATCTCAAGCAGAATGAAGACCTCAACCAGCAAGGACTTTTACTTTATGTCTAGTGGCTTCTTGAAAAGTATAATTGAGCTCATAATTGTACCACTCACATATTGTATTAACATATGTCTGTCTCAATCTATATTTCCAGACCAGCTTAAATTGGCAAAGGTAATACCTGTGTTCAAGAAGGGTGATAGGGGTGACCCCAATAATTATAGGCCCATTTCAATTTTGCCTATTTTGTCCAAAATATTTGAAATGGTGATAGCTGAGCAACTCTATGAATTTTGTGAGTTGAATAATCTGTTTGCAGGTACACAGTTTGGCTTCAGAGTGGGGAAGCCGACAGTGGAGGCTGTTGAACATATTGTTCTCAAGGTCCATGCAAGTTTTGAGAAGGGAGGCCTTGCTGGGCTCACACTGTGTGACCTTAGCAAGGCATTTGACACCCTGGACCATGCTACTCTTTTGGCCAAGCTCGCTTCCTATGGAATTGGTGACAGCCCTGGGATGCTTCTCCATTCCTACCTGGAAGGACGTGAGCAGATAGTGCTGGCGAATGGTGTGAGGTCTCAAGTCAGATCAGTGAGCTGTGGAGTCCCCCAGGGTTCTGTACTGGGGCCTCTCCTGTTTCTCATAATGATTAATGATGTTGCCCTTTTCAGAGACAGGAATGTGGTGTGTTATGCTGATGACACCTCAATGCTGGATATCAGTGGTGACATGACTGACCTGGGCAGAAAAATGTGTGCTTCTGAGAGGGCTGTTGCAGACTGGTTTCGGGCAAATCTCTTCCTTCTCAATAGTGAGAAGACCCAGAGAATTGTGTTTGGCCTCAGGAATGGAGTACATTATGATTTCCCTCCAGTGAAGCTCCTTGGCTTTACTCTGGACCGCAAGCTTTCCTGGGGCGGGCACATTCAGGTAGTCTGTGGCAGGTTGAGCAGGGTGCTGTTTTTGCTCAGGAGCCTGAGAAGATGTGTACCAGAGGCCCATCTCCGCATGTGTTACTTTGCCTTCTTTCAGAGTGTGATGGCCTATGGCATCACCTTGGGGGGTGGTGCCTTTGAGGTAAAAGATGTACTGCTGGTGCAGAAGAAGGCCATCCGGATTCTTTGTGGAGCAGAATTTTTAGCGCATTGTAAGCCTCTTTTTGTTCTTGACCTGTCTTATGACAGTTTTTCATGTTCTTGACTTGTTCACTTGTGGCCATACTTATGACCACGCCATGAACAGAAACTCATTATTATTATTATTATTATTTGAAATTAGAATAATAGGGTCGACTGCCCTGCTTGATGATGGTGGTGGTGGTGGTGGCATCAACAAAAAGCAAACTAGACCCATCCAGGTGCAAGTTGTTGATCATCAACAAGAACAGCAGTGAGCCGTGTACTGACCTTGTGACACCCCATTTAGTAGATTTATTATACATTACAACAGGATGAGTTTATAATAAAAACCCGTTTGAGAACAAAAACATGTGATTAGCTTTGAGTGGTTGAAGTTACTGTCAGTTTATTTTATTGTTTTTGTTCTCCCAAAACAACATCCCCAAAAAAATAATAATTGTAAAAGCTGGGGTGTCTAAAATTTTAATCTCTGAAAATTGAACAAATACAGTTGAATTATAATGTAATTTAATCATAATATTTAGCACTATCCCCTTACAAAATTTTAGGAATCAAAGATATTATGTGCTTGTTAGTTATAATAAGAATATAACTTATCCCGTGATGATAGGCTACTTGTAGGCCTATGCAATGTGAGAATATCATAAAAGACTATCCTATCATAAGAAACTAGACTATAAAAGAGGAGAAAATGTTTTGTTTTGATGACAATATTTCAGTAGGATGGTATTTAGTGAAATTGAAAAGCAGGTAATCTTTTTAAAAAGATAGAGATAAATCATAACCTATAAACAACAAGAAAATACAATAATTTAAGTACTGTACAAACCTGGGATAAATCTTCTTCTGCTGTATTGTTCGTGGATGCTGGATTATCAGCAGATCCACTTGGAACAACATTTTGATTGGGTTTTCCATCATTTGAAGTTATATCACTCATCTTGAAAACATATCAGCATGCCTAACCAAAAAACCAAATTTGTTTAGAAAAAAATTGGAAATGAAATCCTGTTTCTGTATTAACCTTGTGGTGGGGGGGAGAAGTATTGATACGAAATACTAGAACAAAATTTCTAAGAAAAATGTAATAATCCTTTTTTTGAATTTTGATGATCGATTGAGATTTTATCCGAACATGGATTCCTGTTGATTGATTTATATTTTTCGAAATCATCATTATCAGCTATAATTTTTCAGAGCTATTCCCAGCCTACTTGTGCGCAACAAAAGATAATTTGTCAATTGTACGTCGTAAAATTTGATCAATTCGTAACGTCTCTGTAAGTATGACACATCTATTAATAGTGTGGTCCTTGTTATTATGGCAGTTGATGAAGATAGAAGAATAGCGATGCCGATTCTCTGCATTAATTAATTATATTTCTACACTGTCAATAACATAATTGTCATCGTTGTGGACCTAGAAAAGGATAGTACCACCGGCTTTGTCAAATGATAGACAAGGATAGCAAAACCAAAGTTGATCAAATACTGTCATTATAACGTGGACCTCACTATAGCAAACGTTTAAATAACTTTTTTGGTTTTTAAAATAAAATTCAGCTCCTTGATGAATTTAAACATTGATGTTGATATTATTGTCTGTCGGACAAAGCAGATAGCTTTTAGCTCAACATCATTGCCAGATTCTCTCTAGACAAGTATATATTACATAGAATTGAGTTTGAATTGATGTCATGACCAGCAGCAGCACATTGAAAAAAATGCGTCTCCATTTGATTCTTGTAGCATCCAATCACTGTTAAAATTAACAGGATTTTGTGCAACCAAGCCCAAGAGTTTCAGTTAATAGTAGCAATCAGTCAACTGATATCAATTATCACATCACATTCAAGTAAATTTGACCTTATTCAATAAGAATATTGATGATTCACTCTTCGATAATTTGATTGACGTCTACTCTTCATTCAAGCAATTATAAATTTGTAATGCGTAGAGACAAGTCATAAGAAGAAGTAGCCGAAGGTATATATCATTTTCTAATGATAAAATATCATTTTTTTAATGATACAAGTGTATTTTAAAAATAAAAAAGCATTGATTCTTACCATCTTCATGATATTCAAATTTGAGTAGAAACTCAGTTCAAGAACAAGAATCCTCATTCACTCTCATCTCTTGGCTTGCTCTTTTCTTTTTCACTTGTTCTTGTTTCATGAACATGTGCTAATCTGCTGATGTAACTCAATTTCAATTTTCGAATCATATTTCAAACAATTTACAAAAATATTCATCTACTAAAAATTTTATTCTAAAACTCTGTGTTGAAAAGTTAGTATTATTGTTCATCTGCGCTTCAGTAATAATTCTTAAGGTACGTGAAAAGACATGCTTTGAACTCTTGTATCTTTCATTTCATTCCAATGATGAACTTTAAAAAAATATCAGGTTTCTACATTACTTCTGATTAAGTTTTACTTAATTAGCATACAAGTATTTAAATAGAAAAACTAGTTTATTTTGAACTAGATTGCTTGCAATCTTGTCCTAATTTTATAACCAAGTAGAAATGAAATTTGCAGATAACACAACTGACCGGTATTAGTAGGCTACTGTAATGATTTAAGCTGCTCTGCCCTAAAAAATAAGTATTATAGTGCAATCATTAATAAAACTATAACATTGTAAAAATTCTTGCAGTCCAAATATCCAAATTCTTGATTGTTAGCCAAATGCTCCCGGATAGATCGTGTCGAAAAGAAAAAACCTTTAATACCTTTAATTTGGAGAATCAAGATTGCGTAGCATCACAGTCCCTCAAAGCTGTCTTCAAGGAAATCACACTGTAATAGCTTCTTTTAATCAGCCACCTTGACAGTCTCTTCTTGAACATACCAATAGGAAGATCTCAATTGATTTCAATCAATTCTAGCTTTGTAGGCTCAAACTGTGAGGAGAAGACTTGGATAACAATTCCATATTTAGGCCTTGTATCTGATAAGATAGGTAGGGAATTGAAGAGGAATGGATTTCATGTTGCTTTCAAGACCAAACCAATTTTAAATAGTCTATTTAGCTGGAGTAAAGACAAAATTGATATTTGGGATAAAAGCGGGGTGTACAAACTTAAATGTGATGATTGTAATGCTTGTTACGTGGGTCAGACTGGTAGAAGTTTCAAAAGTAGAATTAAAGAACACATCAGAGATTGGAATAAACAAAATGGGGAATCTAACTTTGCAGAACATTTGATAACAAATAATCACAAGTTCCCAGTTAAGGAGAATGTTGAGTTTCTGCATGTTAATAACAAAGGCAGATCTTTGAATATTCTAGAGGCTTTAGAAATAACAAGAGTAATTAAGGAAAATCCCCAGTATAGTTTAAATGACCAGATTCATTTCAACCAGTATAACACTACGAATTTAGTTTTATCATAAACATGTAAGCATACTTTAGTCAATAGTTTTCCCATTTACATATTTGTTTTATTATCTTTCACATTTGTTTTCTTGGTTCTTATTTTGTACTAAAAAGTAAATTTTATTATCATGGCGATTGTTGCTTAAGCCACCATTTTGTCACACCGTTGAGGGGGAGGAGACTGTCTAGCTAGGCCAATGGCAGGCGTTCATGCCCTCGACCAATAGCAGTACTCGCCTACTAGTATAAATTCTGCTGCTCTTGTATTTAGTTTTAGTTTATCAGAGATTGACAATGGTGTAATAACCAAAACCGGTCTTTCTAATTATCAATATAAATCAGTGGTTTTTTGACAATTTCTTAGTCTTTTTCATTCAAAATAGGAAGATCTCTCACCGAGCCCGGCAGCAGGTTGAACATTTTGATTGCAAACACTGGGAAAAATTTCTTCACTTTTGACAACCTACAGCGTGGAATCTTCAACTTTAGCCTTCCACGAGTACCGTATGAATGCATTGTTTATCTTCACTGCGGTAACTGAGGCTAGTATATGTACAACCCGAAGATGCTGTGCACTTTTAGGCGTCTGAAAATAGGTCGACAATGGGAAAAATCACTAAGAATAGGCCTACGCATTCACTAAGAAAGTATATAAGAATCCGCAGTGTCTTCTTTTAAAGAAGCAGGATATCGTTGGCATGTGGAGAATAGCCCCAGATGAGAACTCCATACTGCACATGATTGCCAAATACCGCATGATACATCATTAGAAGTCGCTTGAGATTCAGGAGGCTTCTCAGTTTAAACTCCAAAGTTTTTTATCATCTTGGTTTAGCCGCCACAATAATTTATTGTCCAACTGGTAAAATCCTGTAGTCTCAGTGAATTAAAAAATACCAAAATGTGAAAACAAGCCAAAGTGGTGGCTGTGTTGAAGCCTGGGAACGACCACAATAATGCCAAAATCTACCGGCCAATTGCAATACTTTGTCATCCTTGTAAAATCCTCAAAAAAATGAATCATCTTGCAGAATAGCTGGATACTTAGTCAATTAAGGTACAAGCTGACTCAAGACCAGAAAGAAGTGGGAAAGTTCTCAAAAACATACCTCACTCAAAAACATATTGAACATGAATATAAAAATATGAGGTTGATAATAACTGGAGTGGCCTTGTTTACTGACTAATACCTATGATACTATTAATTATAGGACTTTACCATAGAAAAAAAAGGATGAGTTTAATGTTTGTCTCTTATTCTACTAGAGAACACCTACCTATTGTTTTAGTAAGGATTATATTCTCAACATGTTGATAGGCTGATTTCTGTTTAACAGAAGATTTTATGTGCAGACGAATGATGAAAAATTAGGGCTTACAAAAAAATGGGTTGTCTCAAGGAAGTGTATTGTCACCAATACTGTACATTATCGATAGTGATACGAAACTTTGCAGATGATACAGCGGTTCACATTCAGGAAACCAATAGTAGACGTCTCAAAAACTGGAGAAGTTGTCCACCTACAGAGTAGCTCATAAGTCAGTTGATACGTCATGTTTAATACTTACTTACTTGATACTTGAATTCTTCGTCCTTGACCGGGAGAACCGGATAGACTGTGTCAGATAGTTCAGGCGGTCACCCTCAAACTCTGATACTTTATATTAATACTATTATATACTTTATATCAAACTCCGTCAACTTTATATTGATTGTTTATTGAATAACAATGAACCCACTATCACAAACAACCGTCAAACTAAACTGTGGTAAACAAATCTAAACAGCTGTGGTTTGGTTCGTAACAACATTTGACCTTGAAAATTGCAAAACACCCTGTATTTTATAAAATCCGGTTTTACAATACACAATTGTGTTGATCTCACTTGAAAAATGTGATACAGAGGTTGAATTTAATGTAATATGGAAGGATAATAGGCTTGACCACTGTAAAACATCCAAATATCTGGGAGAAATCCTAGTTCTAGACTAACCCCTTTTAAGGCTGTGCAAAGGCTAAAAATGAACTTTTTACTTGTGATATTTTTCAAAGTTTTTTGATTTGTATATCATCAAGCTATCAAAATAAAAAAGTTTTCTCAGGTAAACATTTTTTTTCTGATCATTACTTTTTGAGATATGAGCGCCTAAAGTTTGAATCTTTGGGGCAGAACATTTCAAATTCGGTAAGAGATAAATCCATGAGATTTAGAGGATAGGTTCTTCATGGTATTTTTGATCTAGTAAAACAAAAATTTTCTGAAAATATCAAATTTTAAGATAGTTATTCAATTTACTAAAGATAACCAAATATAACTTTCAGTTGAGTTATTTTTGGTAAATTGAACAACTTTTTCAAAAATTGATATTTCCAGAAAATTTTTATTTTACTAGATCAACAATACCATGGAGAATCCATCCTCTGAATCTCATGGATTTATATCTTACCGAATTTGAGATGTTCTGTCCCAAAAATTCAAACTTTAGGCGCTCATATCTCAAAAAGTAATGATCGGAAAAAAAAATTTCCCGAGAAAAAATTTTTATTTTGATAGCTTGATGATATACAAATTGAAAAACTTGGAAAAATATCACCAGTAGAAAGTTTATTTTTAGCCTTAAACAGCACTGCCTTCACACAAAGACCAATGTGAGTGTAAGAAATAACATAGTCCGCAAACTGTCTAATAACTTATTGGGTTTTCATAGAAAAAATACAGCTCTTATAACGTCAGAGTTCTCATTTGCTCAGTGCAACTCTGCCGTGGAAAATGAATATCAGGAACTCTCCCTCACATGTATACGACAAGTTGATGTGGCATTAAATCCTTGAGCTGCGTACACATATACGCGCTTCCAACCAGCACCGAGCACGCTCCGCCCTCGTACCGCCTTCGTTCCTCCATCGAACCACAGTCGCTCCGCCTACGCACCCATCATGAACGTTACGGAAGACGTTAGATCTTCTCGCGTTCCCCGGTCGAACCACTGTTGCTCCCCGGTCGATCATCAATCGCTCTGCTGGAGTGACGTTCGGTTGCGGAGCAGAGCGAAAGTCTGTACGCACCTTAAAGGTGCAACAGTGGTTCGACCGGGGAACGCGAGAAGATCTAACATCTTCCGTAACGTTCATGATGGGTGCGTGGGCGGAGCGACTGTGGATCGATGGAGGAACGAGGGCGGAGCGTGCTCGGTGCGGGTTGGAAGCGCGTATATGTGTACGCAGCTTTAGATGGGAAATTTCACAACGCCAACATTATTTCTTGATAGAAATTAGGATCTTTACACTGTTTCTCCACTGGGATTAAAGTAGTGTAATTTTTTAATAACATGCATTACTGTTGAATGAATAACATTTAATAATACTGTTAGAAGCTAATAACGACGACGCTACTCTACCTTAGTAAATTACTGATACAATACAATTAATTACAATAGAAATTACATTATTATAAATACAATAGATTACATTATTTCTTGATAGAGTTTAGGATCTTTACGCTGCTTCTCTACTGGGATTAAAGTAGTGTAATTTTTGAATAACATGCTTTAATAATACTGTTAGAAGCTAAAAACGATGCTACTCTAACGTAGCAGATCACTGGTTTTCATCAATTACCATAGAAAAAACTCCTTTTTAAAACGATTGTGCTGATCTATAAGATTTGTTTCTTGCTTTTTCAGATGTACAGGTTACCGCTTGCTCTCCGTTCCACGGCCATGAGACATCTCAACCGCAATTATGCCAAAGACGTTCGTTTTGGTCCGGAAGTGCGAGGTCTCATGCTCCAAGGTGTTGACATTCTGGCTGATGCTGTTGCCGTCACAATGGGCCCAAAAGTAAGTACAGATACAGAGTATTCAAGGCTACTCTATCCTTAAACCTTCAAAATAATAATCTATGATGTTATCGTGCCATTTATTTGAGAACAAAATTTGTAATAGTCACTGCTATTCACTGATTGTAAATGCCGGCCTTTGTTAGATCTAGATTGTATCTTAGAGAAACAATAGCATTAGTAGATATCCCATGGTATAGGGCGTTTATGTCGCAACTTTTACTGTTATCTCAAGCCGATAGTTCATGTAATTCTTTCCCGTGAAGCTGTGTGACACTGGTAATCTCTCATATTGTGCCTTTCATATACTCTCACCCCAACAAAACAGTAAAATTTGACAATAATCAACAGTAATCGGCTTGAGATAACAGTAAAAGTTGTGACATAAACACTCTATACCATGGGATATCTACTTACGCTATTGTTTCTCTATGATTGTATGTAAATGCCGGTTTTTGTTAGATCTAGATTGTATCAAAATAGAATTGTTCAGTCTTTATATTACTATATGTCAAGTCTAATTCTGTGTTTGAGAGTGCTGACAAAACAACCTCCTTTGCACTCATTTTCAATCAAAATCCGGGAATAGAATGGTAAGGGCTATAAGCCTGTTTTTCCAAGCCCAATCATTTTATGATGATTTGTTCTTATCAGTGTAAAAATATTTATTTATTTACATCAATAGAAAAATTACAACATCATATAAAGGCTTACAGCTTTATGCCAAAACAAGCCTCATTGAAAATCAATTGATTACACAAACTGAAACTAAATTAATAAGAAAGAAAAAATTAAAAATTGTTTGGAACATACATTATAAATAGAAAATAACACTTGACACAATAAAAAATAGACTGAAGAAATAATAAAAAATAGACTAATTGAAAAAAGAGAATAGGTAGCAAGCCTATTTTAAGAAGAATTTAAATATTTATGGTCTGCAAAATTGATTAAGCATTTATAATTATATAAATATATTGAATACTATTTGTATGGCTTTTATTGGATGAGACTCCCTGACGGAAGTTCCACCTCGCCTGATATTTATATTTAAGCCGTCAATGAGCCTCACGACTTCTACCGGTTTAAAATTCATTCAGCTTTCATTTATTTTTATTTTCTACTCTGATATTAGATGAGCTGCAAACACGTATGAGTATGATATAAACTTTCGATTTTTTAATGTCTATTTTCAACTAATGTGGGTTAAAAATATTCGTTTCATCTTTTAAATATTCCAATGATTAAGGCTGTGCAAAGGCTAAAATTAAACTTTCTACTGGTGATAGTTCTCAGAGTTTTTCGATTTGTATACTATCAAGCTATCAAAATTAAAAAGTTTTCTCAGGAAACATTTTTTTTCGATCATTACTTTTTGAGATATGAGCGCCTAAAGTTTAAATTTTTGGGACAGAATGTTTCAAGTTCGGTGAAAGATAAAACCATGAGTTTTAGAGGATGGATTCTTCATGGTATTGTTGATCTAATAAAACACAAATTTTCTGAAAATATCAATTTTTGAGAAAGTTATTCAATTTACCGAAAATAATTCAACTTAAAGTTATTTTTGGTCATTTTCAGTAAATTGAATAACTTTTTCATAAAATTATATTTTCAGAAACTTTGTTTTATTAGATCAACAATACCATGAAGAATCCATCCTCTAAATCTCATGGGTTTATATCTTACCGAATTTGAAATGTTCTGTCCCAAAAATTCAAACTTCAGGCGCTCATATCTCAAAAAGTAATGATTGGAAAAAAAATGTTTTCCTAAGATAACTTTTTCATTTTGGTAGCTTGATGATATACAAATCGAAAAACTTTGAAAAATATCACCAGTCGAAAGTTTATTTTTAGCCTTTGCACAGCCTTAAGCCGTCATTGAGCCTCACGACTTCTGTCAGTTTAAAATTCATTGAGTTCTCATTTATTTTATTTTCTACTCTGTTATTAGATGAGCTGCAACGCGTATGAGTATGATATAAACTTTTGATTTTTTTATGTCTATTTTCAACTAATGACGGTTAAAAATATTAGTTTCATCTTTTAAATATTCCAATGAGTAATAAACTTGGAGTTTTTCAATGTATTCTTTTAAACAATGTTAGTTTTATCTATGTCATATTTTTCATCTTGCAGGGAAGAAATGTAATTCTGGAACAATCGTGGGGAAGCCCCAAGATAACCAAGGATGGTGTAACAGTCGCTAAGGGTGTGGAGCTGAAGGATAAGTTCCAGAATATCGGCGCCAAACTGGTTCAAGATGTTGCCAATAACACAAACGAAGAGGCAGGCGATGGCACGACAACTGCGACCGTATTGGCCCGCGCCATTGCCAAGGAAGGATTCGATAAAATTAGCAAAGGAGCCAATCCCATCGAAATCAGAAGGGGTGGGTAAAATTTCAAATAAAAGCTCATTCTTATCGTAATTTTCTTATCACATTCCAGCACAGTGTAATTAAAAAAAAATGATATAATAGAAATTATATTAAGGGCCGTTTGCACAGTATAGATTGCTAAACTCGATTAAGTTAATCGAGTTTAAGTTAGTCTGAAAGTTTAAACTTGAATCGGTTTTCACAGTGCATTTACTAATCCAGTTTAAGTTAAACTAGTTTAGCGTTAAGTTAGTAATAGAATGTCATCGTTTATAATATCAGGAAGGCTGATTTTTACAGGAAATTTTTTATTTGTTTACAAACTATCAGTAAATTGAGGTTATGTAGCTACTATTTTAGTATTTTCTTGTTCAAAATCCACAGAGCTGTAAGCTGTACGGTTATAAAAGTGAAAAGCGATCAAGAAATTATTTAAAAACTTATGTTTACTTGGCACCGGAAAATATATTTTAGAATATAAGATAAAAAAGTTATTTTGTTACGCTTAAATCTACTACGGTCTTCCTCGTTTATTAGAAATCTCTTGAAAGCAATATATCTCAGTTATGTGTTATTAAAAACATGTTTTCTAATCCAAGACCACTGTTAAAAATTGTCTTAATTTCTATCAAGTGGTTTATTCAATCAAAATACTAAATTGGCAGTTGCTGTACTCAAGCAAAACCGTTAAAAAATTCTCTATTCCAGAAATTTAAATAATTTGTTTTTTGTCCAATTTTTCTCAGTTTCAAAATTTCTTCGCAGTCATCTTTATCAATCACATTAAAAACTTCTATCAATTCCTCCATTTCAATTATTTTTACATTCAAATAATGATTCACTATAACCTGAATTAATAATATTATCGTCTACAGAAGCATTAAAAACAACCGTCGAAAAATAATTTACTATCAGATTCAGCTGTTTCCCTATCAAATCTTTACAGATGTCAAGTTAAACAAAAAAAATCCAGATTTGGTTTAAGCTTTAGCTTAAATTTACACTGTGCAAACGGCCCTAAAAGTTATATAATAAGATATTGCCAGTTCCACTTGTTTATTTAACCAAACTAGTTCCTATGTAGAACTAACTATCAATATCTTGATAATCCCACCTTAATAATTATGTAGAAATTCCACATATCTTTGTCTAGTGTAAATATGTGACCTAAAATAACGAATCTAATAGACAAAATACATTTGAGATGCAGATGCATAAATAGAATATGTCTAGATCATTCATACCTTTTCTAAGCATAATAATATCAATAGACTATCAAGAATGTAAGATTTTGCAATAATTTAGTCTTAAGGTGCATTTTCGTTTGTGCGTAAATTTCCGCAGTCGACGACGGCAAGCATTGTTGACATTCATATTGTCCAAATTTCAAGTGTGCTAAAACAGCTGATCAAATAACTTTTCATAATTTGTGTTTATTATTCAAGAATAAAATCATTTCTAATGATATCAACATATTGCCATTTGATAGTATAAACTCAAGATCACCAATTGAAACATAATTGAACATAATCTTTTAGGTTATTTAGACAAATTGAAATCTTCCAAATGTGAGATCCTCACCCTGTCGTGGTCGATGACGGCATTTACGCACAAACGAAAACCCAGCTTTATATCAATAATAATAATAACTTGACCAGCATAAGTTATAACTTGGGCGCTGACATTGATTTCGTGACCTACTCCTGTTTGTTATCAAGCTCTAAGAATGCAATTATCATTATGAATTCCGTATTTGAATGAATTTGATTATGCAACACAATGAAATGATCGAATCGCTATTCTATAGATTATAGATAGTTATTTGATAAAGTGTGGCCCAGTTAGTAGGATACTTTTTTGAGTCCAATGGTCAATTAAATCTACAAATTTAAATAAATTGAATTATATTATTTGTATGTTCGAAACCAGGTTTAAGAGCACAACCTGAAATACAATACTATAGCATGTAATAAGTAAACAATATCATAGAGAAACAATAGCGTAAGTAGATATCCCATGGTATAGGGCATTTATGTCGCAACTTTTACTGTTATCTCAAGCCGATTACTGTTGATTATTGTCGATTTTTACTGTTTTGACCGGGTAAGAGTGTATGAACGGCACAATATGAGAGACTACCAGAGTCATAAAGCTTTACGGGAAAGAACTACGTGGACTATAGGCTTGAGATAACAGTAAAAGTTGCGACATAAAGGCCCTATACCATGGGATATCTACTTATGCTATTGTTTCTCTATGACAATATTCATAATTTTTACGATCTCAACCATTTGCGAAATTTTTCCAGAAATACCTCTGATCTGGCATGTTTTATTAACCAATTCTATAATATATTTCTATTTCTTATTTTAGTATATTTCTAAAATTCATGAATTTGTACATTCGGTTAAGATCCGAATAATTTAATGTTTTCACTTTTTGTTTACACCCAGGTGTGATGCTAGCTGTCGACGCCATAAAGGAACATCTGAAAGCACTATCAAAGCCCGTTACAACACCTGAAGAAATAGCACAGGTCGCTACTATATCTGCCAATGGTGATAAGGCTATCGGTGAACTCATCTCGGCCGCTATGAAAAAGGTCACTCAATTATCACAACATTCTCAACTATTTGCCATACTTTTTCAAACTATTTCAGTCTTGCTGATCAAAATTATTCTTCAATTCTCAAAGCTATAGACCAAATTTATAATTCGATTTTAATTTGTATTTTATGATAATTATAAAAATCAAAACAGTGTATATTTTTTAAAATTCATAATATTGTGTTCTTCAGGTTGGAAAGGAGGGTGTTATTACTGTTAAAGACGGTAAAACTCTGGAAGACGAACTGGAAGTTATAGAAGGAATGAAATTCGATAGAGGATACATATCGCCCTACTTCATCAACACATCTAAAGGTAAACAAATTCATTATTTCTACATCTTAGGTTATCAATTTTCTTTTTTAAATTTGTGTATAGAAATGTGGTTTTTATGAACTTCTAATGACTCGCAAAATGTATCTTCATTAGAATTTTTAACTTTTGGCATAAAATCTTAAACAATAGCAAAATTAGTGGCATCCCAACACATATTCATATATAGTAGGGGCCACATTTTCTTAGATCAGCAAATAATCAACCAATTGTATTAATACTTTGTAAATAATTGTACCTTTTATGCTCTTTGTAATCATGTTTAGCCTCATCAACTAAGCCTCTCCAAAAGTTTCGGTCACCCGCATCCTCCTCTTTTAGGACCATCCTCCTCATATCTTTCCGGACCTGGTCCCACCATCTAGTTTTTGGCCTTCCAGCTGGTCTCCTTCCTATAGGAGTATTCCTCAGTACACTGTTTGTCAGAGCGCTTTCTTCTTTCCTCAGAATGTGTCCCGTCCACCGTAACCTTCTGCTTTTAATCTCACCCACTATGTCTGCTTCATTGAATAATTGGCGTATTTCATAGTTGTGCTTGATGCACCAAACTCCGTTCTCTTGTGTTGGGCCAAAAATTTTTCGAAGAATCTTGTTTTCAAAAACAATGGTTTTTTCTTCTTTTTTATTCATTAAGTTATCTATAAAATATAAATGATCATCATTCAAAGTAATTTTGATTTTTGTCGTAAAATGGTGCTTCTATATAAATACATAATTTACATACCACAGAACACTACCATAGATAAAATAATAGCATTATATTTTTTTATCTCTATGACATTACGTTTCTAATCAACTTGAATATTGTATCCCAATAAGCTACCTGGAAAGATAACTCAAAGCTTGCATAAAGAATCAAGGTGTCAGGCAAGCTATTAGTCGATTTTTCGAATGATATGATGTTTGAAATTTTTCGACAGGAGCCAAGGTGGAATTTCAAGATGCTCTGGTTTTACTGAGTGAAAAGAAGATCAGCAGCATCCAAAGTATCATTCCTGCCCTGGAGCTAGCCAATTCTCAGAGGAAACCTCTCGTGATCATTGCCGAGGATGTCGACGGCGAAGCGCTCAGCACATTGGTCGTCAACAGGTAATTTTACTATATTATTCACTCTGTTCCATATTTTCAAACACACATAATCCAATTATTCAATTGACATAAAACAAACCTATTTATCCAAATAAATAATTATTTGAATAATTAAAAAATATTAGTACTACTTCCAATCAACAATGTTCAAATAATGGTAGGAAGTCAACATTGCGATGTTTATGTGTAGAAACAACGGATTTCCCCGAAAAAAACTAGATCTCTCATTTCTAGAATTTAAGTTACTTTATCACAATTTACTTCTCAATCTTGTCTGGATTAGCCCTAAAGTAGTTTCTTGTTGAAAAAATGTTTTTAGATGAGTTGTTACGGAGCAGTTGAAAGAACACAAATTTTGTATCATCCCACAAGTGAAAACTTTATTGTTGGAAAAATAGAATGCCTAATGACCTCATTCCAGATCATGCAACAAGAATTCGGACATTCGTCATATTTACTTGAGCTTTATCTCAACATTGATAAATTAATTGAAATGAGTTAGTGAAGAATATAATTAATATATTGTTTTTATAGAAAGTCTTCTTCTTCTGCACAACTTCATATCTTCTTTCTTATTACCACATTATATCAAATATTATATGAATATTTACATTTTTATACTATGGAAATCTTCGAGTATAATCATCAATCTAAGATTTATTTTGCTAAAAATTTATGTAAGAAATTTTCAACACTCGGCCTCTGCGCACAGGTTTTCTACCTTGCAGGGACCCTCCTTACATATTATATAATTACTTATTATATTATTAATTGATGTATTTTATACTTTAAGCTTTAAACTTTGTAATTATCATTAAGGATAAATAAATTTGAATTTGAATTCCATATACATGTATAATACACTTTTACACAGATTGAATCTGTGTAATCACAGCCTATTTTTCAAACTCTTGTTATAGAACAAAAACGTGTTATTTACACGTCGATATTTGTTGAATTTTATATAAGTACAGTAATTTTAACTGAAGTTTGACAACATAACAGAAACATGTTCTCTCATACTATATAGAATCACATTGTCAATTAATTAATTAAATGAAAATACTAAGAAATTGTCAAAAACCATAGATTTATTGATAGTTAGAAAGACCGGTTTCGGTTGTTACACCAAGATTGTACACCATTGTCAATCTTGGTGTAACAACCGAAACCGGCCTTTCTAAGTATCAATAAATCTGTGACAATTTCTTAGTATTTTTATTTAATATGAATAATTACCACAATATCAACTTCTCAACTACACAAAAAGTTGTCATAAATTATTATTGGGCATCCTTCCAATTTTATTTACTTTGTAGATTTCTTTCTACAAATTAAGGTGAAATGGAAAAGATATCGTAGTTCCACATGTAAACACCGATACTATAGTTCAGTACATGTTGAACTGACTTATCTTTTTTTATTTCAGCTTTTCACAATATTATGGAGAAATTCCACAACATATATGTGTCTAATGTGCATTTTTTCAGTGTTATCGGATGGCATGTTGAGGCTGTGCAAAGGCTAAAAATAAACTTTCCACTGGTGATATTTTTCAAAGTTTTTCGATTTGTATATCATCAAGCTATCAAAATGAAAAAGTTTTCTCAGGAAAACATTTTTTCCCCGATCATTACTTTTTGAGATATGAGCGCCTAAAGATTAAATTTTCGGGACAGAACATTTCAAATTCGGTAAGAGATAAATCCATGAGATTTAGAGGATAAATTATTTATGGTATTGTCGATTGAATAAAACATTTTTTTTTTAAATATCAGTTATTGAGAAAGTTATTCAATTTACCAAAAATAACGCAACTAAAAGTTATTTTTGGTCATTTTTAGTAAATTGAATAACTTTCTCAAAAGTTGATATTTTCGGAAAAATTTTGTTTAATTCAATCAAAAATACCATGAAGAATTCATCCTCTGAATCTCGTTGATTTATCTCTTACCGAATTTGAAATGTTGTGTCCCAAAAATTTAAACTTAAAACGCTCATATCTCAAAAAGTAATGATCGGAAAAAATGTTTTTTTGAGAAAACTTTTTCATTTTGATAGCTTGACGATATACAAATCGAAAAACTTTGAAAAATGTCACCAGTAGAATGTTTATTTTTAGCCTTTGCACAGCCTTGAACTGTAGAACTCCGCCCGATATATAACAGTGAGGCCCACTGACTGCTTGAATTATATACTCATGAGAGGTGGAACTTCCGTCAGGGACTCTCCACCAATAAAAAAATACAGATGTTATAATATTTTCTACAATACCGTATGTAACATGTTGCAGACTGAAAATCGGACTGCAAGTAGCGGCGGTGAAGGCGCCCGGCTTTGGCGACAACCGCAAGAGTACGCTGCAGGACATGGCGATTGCGACCGGCGGCATCGTGTTTGGCGACGAGGGCGCCAACCTCAAGCTCGAGGACCTCACACCCACCGACCTCGGCCAGGTCGGCGAAGTGCTCATCACTAAGGACGACACTCTGCTCTTGAAGGTACCGTATGCTCTCCTCAACATAGTATCATAACAGTTATTCTTCAATAACATTTTGTTTAAAAAATATCCCCATGATGGCTTTTAGTTGATGTGGAGACCCATTAATTACAGCTCCCCGTACCGGCAAGCTTGTCAGTTTTGCCTGAACAGTCCGCCTGTGACAGGCGGCCGTAGCGTGTGTATGGTCCGGCTGGACTGTCAGTTAATACTGTACAGGCTACCGGTGATCGAATGAAAACCAATCAGTTCAACCGGTTTGCCGGAAACTGTTTTAGTCAAAACTGAACGTGTATGTGAATGTGAAGCGGTGTCAGGCCACCGGCCGAACTTCATTTGCATTTTCGAGTTGTTGCTAGTAGTATCGAGTTGTTTCAAGTAGTTGTGAATTGTTGCTGTGATTTTTTGTGATTGTGAAAAAGAGAACCAATGCTTAGAGGAATTTATTAGTGTGTATCAAAGTGAGAAATCCTTGTGGAAAGTTAAATCACCAGATTATCATGATAGACTAAAGAAGGAAGCAGTTTATATTATTTCTTCAGAAAATGAACAACTACACAAAACTAAGAAAAACTTACTACACATATTCAACTTGACTACTAAAAACTTTTAACGCACAAAGAAATCAATGTGTTTTGAAGCGCTTGCCGGACAGAATTGAACTGAACGTGTATGGGGTAGTCAGTCCAACAGGCTGCCTGTTTTAAAAATTAAAGTACCCCAATTTCCAAATTTCTATACGTTTCAAGGTCCCCTGAGTCCAAAAAAGTGGTTTTTGGGTATTGGTCTGTATGTGTGTGTGTGTGTGTCTGTGTACACGATATCTCATCTCCCAATTAACGGAATGACTTGAAATTGAAATTTGGAACTTAAGGTCTTTACACTATACGGATCCGACACGAACAATTTCGATCAAGTTTAATTCAAGATGGCGGCTAAAATGGCGTTAAATACAGAGTTTTTCGTGATTTTCTGGAAAACGGCTCCAACGATTTTGATAAATATTAGTCATTGATAAGCTCCATCAACTGCCACAAGTCCCATATCTGTAAAAAATTCAGGAGCTCCACCCCATCTATGCAAAGTTTGATTTTAGATTCCCAATTATCAGGCTTCAGATACAATATAAACAAACAAAATTCAAGTGGAAAAGATTGAACATGAAAATCTCACAATTAATTTTCAGTAACATTTTCACCTAAAATTGAAAATAAGCTTGAAATTCGAGAAAATGTGATTATTCAATTGCAAACTGTTGGCAACTGTTGTATTCACTATGAAGAGATAACAGACCTCGTGTGTCTCCAGCGTTATTGTCCTGTCACCAGCTGGCTCTGATCTGTGAATAGTAGACTTGAGATGCGCGTGAACACTAGCGTCAGGTGATCAATGATAACGGCAAGGAAAGTTGTGTGAGTGCGCCACACCAGATTTTTATTTTTATCTTGTTGAGCTGTGTGATCTTGTTATCATTTTGCTTATAATTTGTAAATGTTGTGAATAGGATTGAATAAAATTAAGAATTAGAATACTTTATTTGCCATTAAACAAAAAAATTGTAATAGGCTTCGTCAAGGTCACAAACAATCAACATTTATACAGTAATCCATTAAAACAATAATATATAAATTTTACAATATGTTCTACTAAAATATAATCTCTAATTGCTCACTCAAAGAATAGCGTGTCAAAAACAATGTTACAAACTTTAAAACAGGTGCCGTAGATCAGCAAGATTTGATCATTTTTCAATTGTATCTGGGTTGGATGCCATAAATTCACTAAGATTAGAGAATGGCTGACTCTTCAGGCATCTACTAACAACTAATTTAAAAATTTTCTCTGGCAGATTACGAACCCATAGTGGAAGTTTATTGAATATCATGTATCTCTGATATTAATGACTCTTATGTGTCTTTGCCAATCTTATTTGAGGTATAGGAAGATCAAACTTTCTTCTTGAATTTGAATTATCATGTTTAGGGTAGTTTATATCATGAAAGAATAAGACATAATAGGCCTATGTCATGTGAGGCTGAGGCTTAACCTTATTGTTAAGTACCCCTACCAACAAAAACCATACAATATTACTGTTACTAAACCATACATGCTTAAAAGAAGCTGTTTGGTATTTTCAATTATCGAAGCTTTCAATGGTTTGGAAATAATTATGATTTTATATATATTTTTTTAATTTCAATTATAACATTGTAATGTATATTATGTTCTTGTTTTAGGGAAAAGGCAAAAAGTCAGACATTGATAGAAGAGCTGAACAACTCAGGGATCAAATCCAAGAAACAACATCTGAGTACGAACGTGAGAAGCTGCAAGAAAGGTTGGCCAGACTGGCGTCTGGTGTTGCCGTTCTCAAAGTGGGCGGCTCAAGTGAGGTGAGACATCTCAACAAGTAAATCATATTTAAAGTGCGAGATAAATTACTTTTAACACGGCTCTTTCTCGAAGACGGAGAGGTCCGATGCTCTATCCTCCACTAATCACTCCCACTCCCTAGCAGCATTCTCCTTCTTTTGTGTCTGAGTGAAAGAGCTTTGTAACGCGACGCGGCAACACTCCCCTCCACTGGCAATGTTCCAAGTAGTGTACTGGTCAGCTGGTATATTGGTTTGTGTATGTTACAGAGATGTTTTGATCACAAGAACATGAAGCAAAATGACACGGCGCATCCAATAGTGCGCAGGATGTCCGTCTGTGTCTATGCTACAAACTATGGAGGGAGAAATGGGCTTCTCCTCTTCATGTTAAAAGTAATTTATCTCGCACTTTAGTTATTTAATTCTGCTAAACCATTGATAAAACGAAATGTCATCTCAAGTCCAATTTTGATGTATATAGGTACCTATTTCATTTATATATTTCAACTGAAAGGATTTCATTATAGTAGAATATTTTATTATTCTAATATAAAATATTAGGTATATAATGATAATTTATCTGATTTGAGTTTTTGCTTTGAAAACTGTATTGTATTGCAATAATGCAAATGAATAATGAATGAATTTTATCTACAACCATGTTAAAATGTGAATTGTGTGGGATTACAATCAATCCCATAGCAGGGGATCTTTAAACACTGTTCAAGTTTTCAGTTTGTCAAGTTCCCATTTTGTCAAGTTTTCAGTTTATCAAGTTTCCAGTACGTCATGTTTTCAGTGTGTCTTGTTTTCAGTATTTCAAATTTACTGTTCACTTTCTCTGAGTAGTCTTTTACCTATTATTATTTTTTTATCTTATCACCATATAGGCTAGTTGGTTAATTTCTAACCTTACAGCATGTCAGTAATGTGATACTTTGCTTAGTGGTCTTTGATAAATGAAGGGCACAGGGGAAAAACGAAAAATATTCTCAGCTTAGAAGGAGAAGGAGAAAGAGAAAAAGAAAAAAGATTTTGTGACTGATCGTTTTTCCCCTGTGCCCTTCAAATATACTGTTTACAAAATTTTTATATAGTATTTAAAGTAATCGTAAAGGTGCATTTTCGTTTGTGCGTAAATTTCCGCAGTCGACAACGACAAGCATTGTTGACATTCATATTGTCCAAATTTCAAGTGTGCTAAAACAGCTGATCAAATGACTTTTCATTATTTGTGTTTATTATTCAAGAATCGAAAATTTCTAATATCAACATAGATTGCCATTTAAAAGTATAAACTCAAGATCCCCCATTAAAGCATAATTGAACATAATCTTTTAGGTTATTTAGACAAATTGAAATCTACCCGATGTGAGATTCTCACCCTGTTGTGATCGACAACGGCATTTACGCATAAGGCACGCGTTCACTCCTCGCTACGCTCGCTCGCTTGTGTCTCGTACATCTAACTCGTGCATTATAAAACTGTTTTATAAACGACTATTATTTTAGGTTGAAGTGAACGAGAAGAAGGACCGCGTGACGGACGCGCTGAACGCGACGCGGGCGGCGGTGGAGGAAGGCATCGTGCCGGGAGGGGGCACCGCGCTGCTGCGATGCGCCGCCATACTGAAACAGGTGATCACGGCCAACGCGGACCAGGCCACCGGCATAGACATTGTGCAGAAGGCACTGCGCATGCCCTGCATGACCATCGCCCAGAACGCAGGCGTCGACGCGTCGGTCGTCGTCAGCAAGGTGGCCGAGGGCACTGGCGACATGGGATACGACGCCCTGAACAACGAGTACGTCAACATGATTGAGAAGGGCATCATTGATCCCACCAAGGTAAGGCCGCATTCAATAATAAAACTGAATCTCTTGTAACCACGTTATAATCTCCTTATAAACAAACACATTTTACAGCAATGTACTCTCTCTCTCTCTCTCTCTATCTATCTATCTATCTAGTGGAATCTATCTAGTGGAATTTGAAATATTGTTTCCAATTGTAAAAATAAATAAAGTTTAAAATTCTCTTTTATTATATGTTATTGTATTTTGATTAAGAGTTTTATTTACTTATATTAATCTTATTACATAATATGTAATCTATTTTTTCTGTTCTTATGTAAATTTGTCTTCTTTTGTAAAAGGTTGTGTGGCAGAGAGGACCAGGAGTCCTAATTCCGCCCTAATAAAGGCATATAATCAATCAATCAATCAATCTCTCTCTCCCTTGGTAGAGAGTTACTAGGAAGGATATTTTTAATATTCTTTCCAAAGAATGTCCATTAATATGTCCAAAGCTCCGCCAATTTATGTAGATGCATTACAATATTATCTTGTATAGTTATTCCAAATTGATTTTTTTTTCATATCATTGTACAGTTCAATAATATTATTTTCTTAGTTTATGTTATGTAAATTCATCTAAAACTTTGCTGAATTGTAAGTTATTGTATAAGTGTATAAGGCAGTATATATTGTAATCTACATAAAGTACTCAATCAATCTCTCTCTGGACATCTATTGGTGATTTATAATGTCAACAGCTTTTTCACTACTTTTCACAGAAAACCTCCACTTCCCGGACAGTTTCTAGGTTGGAAAGATATAGTTTCACGATCAGTGTAAATAAAAACAGCTGATCTTAGTTTGAGGCCGGAAAAGTCAAGGTCACTCGCGATACTCGTCCCGAAAGTGGGAAAGCCACAGAATAGATACAGAATGGAAACTATCAATCAAACGCCTATCCAACCAATGCTTTTTACATGGCACAAATACTAGACACGTCACATGACTGTGCCATCTGTTGGAAAGTTCCAATCGTAGTATTTTGATTGGCTCGCGGCAGTGAACGAGATAAATTGGTCCGGATCAGTAAAGTGATCCGAACCTTCCATCAATACTATTACAATGCGGAACTTTCTAACAAGATGGTGGATTTTTGTGCCAGGGTACTAGCGGAGTTTCCATACTGTATGTATACTGTGACTTTTCTATCATTTCCAGTCTCAGTGCATATTTTAAATGAGAGTATTAATTGTGAACAACGAGAGGGACCCTGGTCGACGAGTTTTCTCGTCGTGCGATACCTAGAGATGGCATTGGCAATACATTAATAAGAAGCCTGATTAGCTGTTTCTGTTCACAAGTTTTTGATCTTTTGAATATGGGCTATAGCAGGACCTATACTCTACCGAACCTGAGCCTAGAAAAAAATGGCACAATTTTTCGTACGAATTTTCCTACTGAGAAAAAATCACTAATCAGCTAATGTTAGAGAGCGTCTCAGTTTGTCGAAATCTCAGGTCGTCTAGTTCCCGTTTAAAATATCAATGCCGGCCACCACATACGGCGGCCATCACATAAGGCGGCCATTTTTTTGTAGGTCCTGGCTATTGGGGACCAGAAGTTGGAACGCTGGCGCTTTCGTGTGGTGGGTAGATCAGATGACAGAGACTGAGCGCCTACATTCCAATGTACAAGAAATCTCAATTAATTTGTATTATAAAATATTTGACATAAGCTTGAACACTAGCGCTTCCATGGAGAATATGTGAGCTTTCAATAGGGAACTTTTGCTAGCAGAGATCGAGTAAGTTGATTTTCCAGCTAACTTCTGATCCCCTATGTTGAAACACATGAAGTTACATTTTGTTATTTACTAATTTACATAAAATTATTTGATGATTGTGTAGCAAAAATATCGTACGTTACTTGGCCGGGTTCTGTTGCAGGGAATGAATGTGATTCCTGTCACAGCTAAGTCCTCGATTGGAAACATCTCGCCCGGCCACGGGAACTAAACAGCTATTACCGTGTTCTTGTCTTATCGCTACAGATAATGAGTTTCACTTGAATGCCAACAGCTTTTACAGGGTCCTATAGTCAATGCTCTCTCACTCATACTCTCCGCCATTGCGAGTATTTGAACTTTTATTGACCGAACGTAGTAAGGTCTATGTTATAACTAGAATTTTCTTTTGTCTGTCTGTATGTAACGCAATTACGGCCAAACGCGTTGATAGAATTTGATGAGATTTGGCAGGAATATTCCTTTTTCAACTGCGCGTCGATCTATAGACAAGGCTTTTAAAATTTTGAATTTTAAGGATAATATGAAAGGAAAAGGAATTCCTCCATACTTCGATATCATTATATGCCATCTACTCTGAAGATAGGATTAATCAGACTATAGAATTAATCATAATCTATCAGCTTACAAGTGGATTACACGGCTGAATAAGCCGTGTCTATTCCACTTGACACTTGGGAGCGACACAAGAGAAATGCACCGTTGAACGGCGCATGCGCTCTGAATTCAATCGCATTTCATAGCCGCTCTTTCATGAGCTGTCTCATGGTCTCATAAATACAGCGCGAATTCAAGCGAGACTACTACACCTCAGAATTTTGCATTCATTCATTCTGCATTCATAAACTAATACACTAATGTATGTATAGGGCGTTCCTATTGCTTTCTCTCTTAAATGAATTAGTGTTTCTCAATTCGAATAGGCTAATAATAATTATTGTACCTGATAAAACTAAAAATTCAGTTAAAAATATCTAGAAAAATTTAGGGTATGGCAGATACACAACAAATATATAGCTCATGAGTCTCAAATGCCAGAGATACACTGTATATTTCCAAATTCTTGAGATGTTGTGTAGTTTTTGGTCACGAGAACATAAGTTTATCAAATAACTGATAATTTTGAATAAAAAATATTGGAGATTGAAGAAATTAATGTTTATGATGTTAAATATTGTCTACAACTAAAATAGTAGTTGATTAATTTTTATGATGATAAATATTGTCCACAGAAATAATCAAATGAAAATTGAAAATTACATAAATAAATTAATTAAAATGATTAAATAATGCTGGAGAAATTATAATATTTTTGACTGAAAAAATAATTATCAAATATTTGAGGAATATTTTCATCATTATCACGGAAATAGATGTATACAAATTGTAACGTAAACTGAGTTTGTTAACATTTCAAACAGGTGACATTAGATCCACAAGTGGATGAGAAACCTGCGTGAGGTCCACTGTTCACAGAACTACTAGTTTTTTTCAATTACTTTGTAGTTAATATTACATCAATAAACCTGTATCAGCTACCATCTATAGAAGGTATTGACAAAACAGAGGTTCGGCAACGTTGTTCTCCTATCTTTCTCCATTGCTATTATAACGTGGACCTCACTATAGTTGTCTACCCTGTTGTCAATATTCACAGTAGCAGAGAATGTGCAGTAGTCATTGCACAGTAGATTCCCATGTTTCTATCCTCAAAGTAAACAAAACAACTATTTCATTTTTGTTGACAGTATAATTTATTTTTTTAATTTTCTTGTATTATAAGTTAGTTATTAGTTTGTGAGTTGAGTATAAACTACTTGTTTGAATGTGTGTTTTGAAAGGTGTTGATGTGTGTTGGCAGGTTGTGCGAACGGCGCTGACGGACGCTGCGGGAGTGGCGTCGCTGTTGACCACAGCTGAGGCGGTCGTCGCCGAACTGCCCAAAGAGGAGCCAGCCATGCCTGCTATGGGAGGCATGGGTGGAATGGGAGGAATGGGCGGCATGGGTATGGGAATGTAGGCGACACCGGTCTAACCTAACCTCACTCTTCCTGGCTGCAGTCGGTCAAAGGACATTTGTGTGGAAGTACTGTGCGCTTTGTTTTTATAATTATTGTTATGAACGTGATCATTGTATGTGTCAACTTCCTCAATGGACCTGGACGGTGGCCAGAACTAGATTGTATTGTTAGCAAAAAGTCTGATGATAGTTTGTAGTTGAAGTAGATATTCGATTAGCTTTTTTTATTGTTACCTGTTCTTTTTCATTCCTTGTCACTCCCCCATATTTTTCTATATGTTTATTGTTTGTTCGTATTACGCAATCAAAAAGATTTAAAAATACATTGAGAGCTCAAATATGTTGTGTCTGTTGAAAATTGAAAAACATTCATTAAATTCTATATTTATTAATAAAACATGTGTTTTATTCCGTATTCTGGAAAATTCCTTCATCCAGCGATAATAAATTTAAGCCTAATGTTGTAGCCACATGTTGGCCAAGCCTGGTAATGCCAGAGACAAGAAATATAGTTTATCCTTTCCTTACGCTTATCCTTCATCTATGGTAATGTCTTGTCAGAGTGGCTACCCATTTTAAAATAAAAATTCATGAGTAATTTCCGGTTTTCCAGAGTAAAATTTCAAATTTCCCAGGTAGAGTATCCGCAGTATTTGAGGAACAAGATACATTCGTAAAGAATTTATTATGGAAATCTTCAGTTTGATCTTCCATGACGAATTGCGAATAGCATATTATTTAAATTTCCAAATATATTGATAATTTTTGACATGACAAGAATATCGATGCTTTTAGATTTTTTTTTGGTTAGGTAGTTCAAAAAACATTGCCAATTATTATTGCTAGCCGTCAAGTATGTTTTTTATTTGAGTTTATTGTTACACTTTGTTACTAAATTAATTGAAATTTATGAAAAATTGATGAGGAATTCACGGTATTTTTCCCGGTTAGTAGAATCATGAGGAATTCAAGGTTTTCCCGGTAGGTGGCCAACTGGCCACCCTGCTAGTCCACATCTAGGCCAGCGCTGGCAAACCATCCATCCATATATAAAATGAAAGCACTGTCGGTTCACGACTCTTCCCAGATGAATTCAATCATGATCAAAACTAGGATTAAGATTTTTTGAGGATCACTTTCTATTTGATTTAATTTCAACTATTTTGTTTGAGTTTTTTATTGTAAAAAATTATTCTTATGTATGAGTTCTTGTAAGAGTATGTAGAATTCACAGCAGATTGTGAATCATATTGGTTTGTTTTTTATGAAGAATAAATAACTTTTTGAATTGAATATGCTAGCGCTGGTCGAATGTAGATGCGGCATTACATTACACATCTTCCATCTTGATATTGACTTTGCCTTCTCCAGTAGCTAAAAAAGTGTGTATATTCATTTTCAACAAATATGTTCTATTTTTATATTCTTAGCGAACGTTTGGAAGATACTGCTCTCGTTTCAGTATTGAGGAGCCTAAAGTAGAGCGTTCACTAGGTCGGTGGAGCGGTGCGGAGAATTTTCGACCTGGAATTAAATACATGTGTTCAGTGTACTATCGTCTGTGTAAAATAAGTTGAGACTTCATCCAAAGACATTACAGGGTTGCCAAATCGTGTAAAATTGCAACTTTCTCAAATTTTCAAACGGAGGCCGAAATACGTTTTTCCGAGTACGTTTGACAATTGGAAAAATAATTTCAATTATTTCTGAGAAACTTTCTCGCTTTTTCCACCCACTTATCTTTCGAAACAAAAAAGATTCTAGCATGTCGAAAATTTCATTTTTTCTGCTTGAAATGTCTCGACATTGGTGAACATTAATTAAAAAATAACTATAGGTCGGATAAAAATGATCCAGACACCAATAGAAAGGAGACATTCTCCCCGTTAATTTGATATAAAATTATTACGCATTACGACGCCCCATGATTCTGAGAGAAGTGATATTCAAAAGAAAAACAAATCTTTGCGATGTTTCCAATTTTATCATAAAAGTTGAATTTCCTTTTAATCCTTCAACCCTGAAACTTTTTTAGCACTACAAGGATATCGGGGATGATATTCAACATCCAATTCTGACGTTGAATTGGAAATTTAAGAAAGTTGCAATTTTAAACGATTTGGCAACCCTGTAATTTCTTCGGATGGAGGGCCAAGTCTCAACTTATTTTACACAGACTACAGGAGCGCGGCGCGACTAATCCAAAACGGCGCCGCGCCGCTCCACCGACCTAGTGCACGCTCACCTTAAAGAATGCTCATATAGCACAGTGAGGAGGTAAAAGTAGAAACAAGAAGTCGAGTCAGAGGTAATGCTCATTAGTATTTATTGAGGTAACTCTACCTCCTCACTAAGCGGCTCTAAAGAATATTTCTCAGGAGATTCTTCACTCTGGTCATTTACACTAGGTGAACAACAGCAAATTAATATTTCAATAAAATATAATAACTATATTGGCAAAAAGGTAATTTGAAAATAACCAATTTCTAACTGGTTTGGATCCTTCATCAAAGTAGAAGTAGAAACTACTAAGTACAGGCATAGAGAAATAATAGCATAAGTAGATATCCCATGGTATAGGGCGTTTATGTCGCAACTTTTACTGTTATCTCAAGCCGATAGTCCACGTATTCCTTTACCAAAAATCTGGTGTGGCAGGCACACTCACACAACTTTCCTTGCCGTTATGAAAATTGATCACCTGACGCTAGTGTTCCCGCACATCTCAAGTCTACTATTCAAAGATTTGAGCCAGCTGATGGGGCAATAACGCTGGAGACACACGAAGTCTGCAATCTCTTCAAAGTGAATCATTTATTAGAATCAACAGTTGCTAACAGTTTGCAATTGGATAGTCACATTTTCTCGAATTTCGAGCTTATTTTTAATTTTAGGTGAAAATGTTGCTGAACATTAATTGTAGAGATTCTCATGCTCAATCTTTTCCACTCGAAATTTTTTGTTTAAATTGAATCTGAAGCCTGATAATTTAGAATCTAAAATCAAACTTTGCACAGATGGGGCGGAGCTCCTGAAATTTTTACAGATATGGGACTTGTGGCAGTTGATAGGGCTTATCGATGACTATTTTAGGTATAACTTCAATAAAAATCGTTGGAGCCGTTTTCGAGAAAATCGCGAAATACCCTGTTTTTGACAACATTTTCGCCGCCATCTTGAATCGCATTTGATCGAAATTGTTCGTGTATGATCCTTATATTGTAAGGACCTTACGTTCCAAATTTCAAGTCATTCCGTTGATTGGGAGATGGGATATCGTGTACACAGACGCACATACACACACATACAGACCAATACCCAAAAACCACTTTTTTGGATTCAGGGGACACCTTGAAACGTATAGAAATTTAGAAATTGGGGTACCTTAATTTTTTTGAAAAGCAATACTTTCCTTACCTATGGTAATAGGGCAAGGAAAGTAAAAAGGTGTGTGACACTGGTAGTTTCTCATATTGAGCCGTTCATACACTCTCACCCGGCCTAAACAGTAACAATCGACAATAATCGGCTTGAGATAACAGTAAAAGTTGTGACATAAACGCCCTATAGCATGGGATATCTACTTACGCTATTGTTTCTCTATGGTACAGGTTAGGTCATCCTCTAACCATAGCCCAAATCTGGGAGATTTGCATTTTTCATAAATAAAAAAACATGGATTTTTGCAAAAATTAAAATTGCTCAAACTCTCAGGAATGATAATACTTGAGGAGAGGAACAATATGTCATCACATTGTCGAAATTCACTCCTATTCTTGAGCATTTCAAGATGAGTGATTTTTCTGATCTGAGAGTGGAGGGAAGATTCAAGTGAATAACTCACCCTGTATTGTAGCGAAACGTCTCATATTATAGCACGACACTTGTTGGGTCAACCTCTATCCATAGCCCGAGTATCAACCAAATCTGGGAGATTTGCATATTCATGAAATCCACGAATAAAAAAACATCACGGACTTTTGCAAAAATGGTCAAAAATTAAAATCACTCAAACGACTTTCCAAGTCTATGGGCGAGGAGGTACTCAGCCGTTCCAATTTCCATCGGACTATTTTCGTGCGGTTGACTATGGACAACCGGACTTGTGGATCAGGCGGCCTCACAATAATCATAGGAAGCGCTTACCCTTTCAATAATAAAAATCGTACACATTATTTATGTGAAAAGGTTACAGTATACGAAAACTCTTATTATCAATAAAACACCAACAAAAATACAGATCTAATTTGATATAAGATTTATTTAATGATAGAGAATGATAACAAATACAAAATAAACAGTAAAAAAGTTACTAAACATGTAAATTATAATAATTAAACAGTATTACGTGGGAGTATATTATAATAGACTATTTTTGACAAAAATGCCACTATTAACTTATGATTACGCTTTTGGACAGGGGAAAACAATATCTTGTGAATGTTGCATGGAAATGCCTTCAGAATAATTCTGAATAATTTTGGTTCGGATAATTATTATCCGAATACAAAAAAAAAGAATTGGAATTGTTATTCAATGCAATTTGTGTTGAAAATAAGAGCTGAAAGATTATTGCACGCTCTGTACATTTAAATGCCTGAAAGTTCATTAATTTCGTACAAGCATTATTATTTGTTCCATTCAAAAGTGGCCAACTGAAAAGTACTCAACTTCTAAACAAGGCACTAACTTCTATTACTTTCAATTAATTGAAATGTGACGAAAGGTACTTATTGTTATTACATCAAGTAATATATTTTTATTCAAGTCAAACTGATAATAAAATAAACATTTTAGTTCCAATATAGTACTTTATCCAACAAAAGGTCTACCATAACATTTAATTTCACTACCATGATCATTTCACAAAGTTAGTAGTACTATTTACAATCCAATTAATTATGTTGAAACGATAAATATTTTTCCGTTCTACATTCAATTTATCGTAACTATAGTTTGGTTCTCACACGTCTGGTTATCACTAAAAGCAGTTCAAATACAAAAGCATGTGATGGGAATGATATATTTTTTATTTATAACAGCTCGAGAATAAGTAAATAACAATTAACACCGACTAACAATTCAGCAGCGAAAGTGCTAAATTCAATTGGAAGGGCAGTTTTGTATGTAATGTATATTTTGAAATAATATTTTTCACAAAACATCAACTAAATCAACATGAGAATAACTATCATATGAAATATCATTAAAACATTATTTAAAAATCGCTGCTGGGTATTTTATCAAAAATGTAGCTGTAACAGAATTTTAGAACATAATAGAAGACTAATTTATTGCATAATTTTAGTTCACTTGAAAAATGCTATCTGGAATTTCATCCCATTCACTAGCTTTTCAACTGTCACCATATAATTTAGCTGAAGTCAGATTGATGTTTGAATTTTATTCAATTGTACCCAATATTTCAATTTATTCTTGATTAATTGTGCATGGAAAATAATAGACTGGAGTCGGTGAAGTTCAAATTTATCATGTTTGACTCTGATTCGATTTTGTCATATCAATTTACTCAATTTATTGTTCTTGAATGATTGTGCATGGAAAATAATAGACTGGAGTCGGTGATTTTCAAATTTATCATGTTTGACTCTGATTCGATTTTGTTTGGTTTGGTTTACAATTATTGCTTAAGCTGGTGTGAACAAGAGAAGACTTTCACCGGAACTAATAAGATACTTGCAGGAATAGGCGTGTGTATATGATAATCAAAAACAACTTAAATTACATTAAAACCAACAGAGAACGTAAAATGCCCAAAAATATCATTGAGAACTAATATCAAACTTGTGATTACTAATACCAGTTACAAGTCATACAAAAATGTATTATGATTAATATATGCATACAATAATATACCATATAATAATGTTCTTCAACATTCAAATTCTACATGTCGAAATACAAATGGGTTTTATTTTGATTAATAGCAACTTCTTGCTAAGGAGTTTATTTTACATAGTTCTGAGCTTGATAGTGATGGGTTGAGTTGACCGTATTTCTCAACTTACAAGTTTTGTGTTCTACTTCCAATTCTATTACACTTCCTTGTCATTACAATGCTTTCAACTACAATGATTACAAGTGAAAATGATTCAGGCTGGATAAAAGATAGTGATGAATTGGGTTATTCATTTGAATGGGACATGTTTTGAAGATCTGAATTCGAATGAAGTTGAGTGAAGGGCGATCAGGAAGGAGGAGGAGTGCAAGCAGAGGTAAGAAGGGGATTTAAATGTCTGCTTAGAATATATTCAATTGCCGCAGCATTCACCAGTTTCACAGTCTGAACTCAACTCACAAATATATCACAATTCACTCGAGATAGCTATCGTAACAGATCCTCTTCATTTATTGGCTCTATTTCTTAGGTATCAGCACCACCAACAAACAGACCAGTCTAAATGAATGCACCTGAAATTAACAAACCAATACAATTAAAAAAAAGTTGAAATTTGTTTACTGAAAATTCATTTTGGCACTTGAGAATGAGATAGATACCCGAAACTATAGTAAGTCCACGTTATAACCCCCCCGAACATTCAACAACTTGCCGGTAGAATTGAAGCAAATCGATAATAGAAAAAAATTCAAAAATGAAGTAAAAGCTTGGCTTTTATTACAAAATGATGTGGAGAGTTTATTTTCAAGAGTAGAATACATATGAATTTGCGGGTTTTATTGGATGAATGTCTTCTTTCTCTCTTGGAAATTGTGTGAAGATAATTTTATTCAAGATACATGAGTTGTTTTCGTATAATGTTGACAATTATGGACGGAAATTTATAAAATGAAATTTATGAGTCTGCTAATTGCTTGAATTGTGCATTGATTGTTTAATATTACATCCATAAACCTGTATCAGCTACCGTCTATAAAAGGCATTGACAATCGGTAACGTTTGTCTCCTATATTTGTCCACTGCCATTATAACGTGGACATCACTAAAGTCGTGTTGAAAATAAGGGTATTAGTGATTCTTTGTATTTATACTTTTAAGTAGCCCTATCAAAATACTTAAACAATACAATTAGATACAACACTTTCAAGTTCAAAATTTAGATTCACTAATTTATTTTCTTAGCACAATTTCCTCACTTTGGAACTAATTTCCTTAATTTCTATAGTATATTTCGCACCTAGAGCAGAAAATTAGATTTTTCCAGCTCGAAATCGGTTTTCAAGTCCGAGGCCGTAGGCCGAGGACTAGAAAAGATTGAGAGCTGGAAAAACATTTTTGCCCGTGGTGCGAACGATATTTTTCGCCAAACTACAGGTATTGCTGACAAAATAAATAAAGAATACTCGTTAAGCTATCGTACCTATCTCTTGATTTTAGTGGTAGAAGATTTGCAGTCAGGATTTCAGATTCTTTTAAAATTTCACTTGGAATACCACAGTCATCTTCAAGCATTTTTAAAAATTCGGAATGCACTAATCAACAATAAATAATTGAATAAAACTGGTTGCGAAGCGAATTAGTTTGATTCGAAACTGGAACTGAAATCATGGCAACTTCAGCTGATGATGAAAGTGGACACTCGCCCGATCTAGCGGATGACTTATTAACTACTTCCATGAGCGGCTGGAAAGAGACAACTTTCTGGCCTAGACCGGAAAAGAAACCCTTTTCTGACGTCGTCTGCAAACAAGGTCTTTCAGATCTACGTAGGGACTGGAAAACAGCTGCTTTCTGTGCAGTGTGGCGAAAATTTAATAGCCGCCCCGCACACAGTGATAAAAGTGGCATCCCCTATCAGCCAACAATATTGGCAAAACACCATCACACACAAGACATTAGAAGCGTCCAACCCCATTATCTCAATGATAATAGACGGAATTTCAGTAGTTGTCACTAAAGGACGTGTAGTGGATTCCTCTACAATATAATCTCTCAATCTCGCAATAGATATTTTCCAAGAAAATACATACAATAAATACATTCACCGTGTTGAAGACGCATTACTTATATATTGTCTGAATCCCATATTAGAATCGTCAAATGAGTTTATATAAAACTTGTAAAAATACACCAACAAGCCACTGCTATGAAATACTTGTTATCTGGAATCCAAGCTAATAAAATTTCAATGTGCATGCATAATAAACAAATAATTTCTGAATCTACAGAGGCAGTTAGAAATGTGAAAATCGTTCTAAATAATTAGTATTCAATTCTAAACGTATTTTACGTCTTTCAGAGGCTGATAAATTTAATCCCGACTAAGTTCATAAAAAATATGAGCGGGAGCAGAAAACTCAGGAATTAAATTGAGGAGAGGACATGTACGATTGACATTGAGGAGGAAATATTCTAGAGGCCAACTAAGTTAATCCTAGACTATCATACATTTCTCTTTGCTCTTTTTTCCTATCATTTCAAGACACTTTTCACTGTTTTTGATTTTACTTAGACTTTCTTCTTTTTTTTGAAATTGGTTTTATTGAATATTATTTTTTCTTCAATTGCACCAAATGTAGTATTTTATTACTAAATTTACCTTTTGTCACTTCACTGATGCTCAATTTGACTGTTTTTTGACTCAATTGTTGAAACAATTTTTGGTGACAAAGGTTGATGTATTCATTTTTTTAATTATTCTTTTTATGTTATATATTTTACTGTATAATTGGTTAGCTGTACTTCGAGGAATTTTATATTTTGTTTGTTTTTTGTTTTTTACTACGAGTATTACTCTATTTCTGTTTGTGTGAAATTGACAAAGACTTATTCTTTTTTTATTTATAAAAATTGAGTGACTGTTTCGTTCATATTATTATAATACAATATAAATAGTGTTGAACTTCAACCACAGCTGTTAAGCTATTGAAGTTTTTTTCCCAATCATGATACTGTTTTCCCTAATAATTGCATTGTAAAAACATTTGTAAAACATGTTGTGAATAAAATTTAAGTCTCGAAAAAAAAATGTTTCAAATTTAGAAATGGTTAATAAAATTGAGAAATTACTAGTTTTCATGACCTGAAGAATATGTAACAAGAATCACATTTTTATATAAAGAGCAAGCGAAAAGCAATCTATTTGAGGTAATGAATAGTACTCACTCTTTGCCTAGCATGAACATGAGTCTTTGTTGGCCTGCTGGTCATTGATGATAGCTCCGCGGGGTTTCTGAGAAGGCTTGTGTTGAACACCGGATTCAGCAGCATTCAGATCCAACCTTCAAGCAAACGGTTTGTTTCAATATCAAATCAACAAAATTCTTATTATTATCATCATCATCATCATTGGCTCGACAATCCAAAGCGGATCTTGGCCTCCTCTAACATTTGCCTCCATTCTACTCTATCCATGGCAGCACGCCTCCAATTCCTGACCCGAACAACTCTTATTATAAGAGTTCTTAATTCTTATTATAGAAAAGAAAAAACTAGAAGCAGCTCTAATCCTATTGCAATGTCATATATTTTTTTATTTATAGGAATAAATTTGAATGGAAAACAGTATTCGGCTAAAGCATGTTGTGCCTTACTACAAGTTTTACAATGATTGTACACAATCGAATGGTATACAGCAAGTATACAGTCAAGCATTACAATTCTGATTAATAATAAGAAAGGGACCTATATCAAGTCCTGCCTCAATTAAAAGTAGAGATTTTGGTTTGTTGAAACTAATTTCTGTATATTTTCTAAGAAATCTCAACTGATTCAACTATATTTTCTAAGAAATCTTAATATCAGAATATCAATATCACTATTAGAACAAGCGAATTCACAAAAAATGTATTACCAATATGCTTTTCTTTCTAAATAAAGTAATGAAGTCACCCTAAATTCTTATCTTCATGAAAATGTAATGATAAGATATTCAAAAATAATTTGCAGTTTTTTAAATAAAATACAACTTAACACTTCATTATTTAAATGAATAATTGGATTATAATAATAATTTCAATATTGAAATACTGATAAAAAGATCGTGTAACCTGGAGGGCTCAGGTCTGGTGTGAGACTTTTCAGGTAGCTCCTGATAAATTTCAGGGCCTCTAACGTCACCTAACGACTGTTTTTAGACAGTCGGGACCAACGCATTAACGTGTCCATCCGATAATGGGATACCGTATTGGAATAAACCTTTTCAAGTAAAAATATTACACCAAATTTTCTCAAGATCACACTAAAATGGTACACTAGATCACTAGTCATACTCACTTTCCATCTTGGATGCTCTGATAGATTTTTTTCGCTGTTTCCAAGAAAGCTTCCTCCACTTTCTCTCCACTGGAAATATAAAGAGCCTCGTTAATAATTGATAATTGACTTTGAAGATATTGCAATATATGAACACCATTATTACCACAAATATAAATCCTTCAAAAGAATTTCAATAGTGGTTGATGATGAAATTGATAAAAAAAATTATTCTCTAAGTATAACAGAATTAAGGAGAATTATTTCTTACTCTTAGTATTCACGTTAATTTTTGTTTATTTATTTATTATTTCATCACATTACATCATAATACTGGGAATACTCCCATTTGATAGGTGATTTGTCAAATAATTGCATTGTTCGTATATTTATTCCTAAATTTAGGATAAGAACTTATAACGAAGCGGTGAATTGGTAACAACCAACAAACTAAATAATGTTAACTTTAATATCAAAATTGAAACTAAGCAAAGGTCACAGAAACAGTTCGATGGATGGAAGATTGTTAGGCTATTCAAAAAAGAGTAGTTCAAGAACTAGATAATTTTTTCCGGAACCAAATTAATGTTTTTCAACATAATTAAATTTTCAAGAAAAATGTCAGAGAAGCAAGAATAATGCTCCAAGTTTGAACTGAATTGGTTGCAATATTGAACTCATTAAATTTTCAGAAAAAAACAAGAATAATGCTCCAAGTTTAAACTGAATTGGTTGCAATATTGAACTCACGTTTTGGCACTTGCTTCTACAAACATCAACCCATTCTCGTCAGCAAAGTCTTTTGCTTCTTCATAAGTAACGTCCCTTTGATCTTCAACGTCTCTCTTGTTGCCGATGAGGAATATAACCTAAAAATACAATAATAAATAATATAGGAATTGAATGACTTGAAGAGGAGAAAAGATAATAACCAAGCAAGAATGAACAATGATAAATTATCAAGAGGAAACTATATTCAAACAAACTGAATCAAACAAGTTGACCTTACAGTTGTGTTGTGGTACTTTTCCACAATGAAAACACAAATTTAAATTGTCAACCACTTTTTATTATTATAATATAACTTATACAGAACCAGGTTGTACAGAAGTGGTTGACAATTTAAATTTGTGTTTTCAAACAAGTTGAGGTTTGGAAAAAATATATTTAATTTATTCAACTTCCAACGGGAGTTATTTATTGCTGGATGTACGAAATTTCAATCTCTTCATGAAAACCCATGACTGGATATATTCAAATTGACAACTCTGTATCGATTGAGTTGTCAAATTGAATATATCCCGTCATATGGTCTTGCAGGAACACAATTTGACATCACGGATATGTTGTCCCAAGTCTCGACTTTTTTATTCAGAGTACAGAACAATGCCGAGTAAAATATAAGTAAATCAAGCACTGTAAGAGGCATCTTCAGGAATCTATAAACTAGGAACTTTGATAGAAATAGTGAAATATGCGTTGAAATTCTACTACTACTTCAGTAGCCAAAAAATATACATTAGTAATAATTATTCTATTCAAATTATTAGAAAAGTAACACATTTTAGAGAACGATTCCCATGGACGAGGATTTCACAATAAAAGGGGTGTTATACTTCGGAGGACCGCGGGTAAAACATAAGACAGTACAATTAAAATTAACTGTACATAGACGGTGAAGAATGCCATGTAGACGCTTGGACGTTGCGGTTCAGACTGTACAATTCACACAGGTAGGAATGAAGAAGGGGTAATTACAACACTACTAGAGTCAAACTCAAAACTATATCCATATAAAAACATGGTGTGATATTTTAAACTGTTTTAACCATCTCATCTTTCAAAATATTAGGGGAGAAGACCGTTATACCTTGGATCACTTTTCACTTATAAATCCATTATTGGATATTTTTTATGGTATCAGTCTCTATTAATAACTGTATTATTACAAAACATCTTATCATTATCAAATAAAATAAGATTCAAAGCAAATTTCAGAGAATGAATTAAATTTCTGAATTTGTGATTAATGGTACAAGACCATCATGTACCATGGATCATGCCCTATTGTACCTTGGATCATCAACGTTCTGCACCTTATAATAAGTAAATATGTTTTTAAAAAATAACTTCACATTTTTTTCTGTGATTTTTTTATTCTATAATTAAATGTCAATAGGCTAATAATACTCTTTTCATGTGATTCTTTTATTTTCTTATTTAGACTTAGGTGATAGAATGTTGGGATTTTTGTAATAATCATAATGATTTAAAAGAAAATTCACGTTTTTTAATAAAATGTCATGATTTTTGGGGGAAAAAATGCCGTGATTTAAAAGAAAATGACACCATTTTTGGGAAAAATGTACCTATGATCACTGATCCATGGTATAGGACGTTTATGTGACATGAGTACATCAAGGTACATGATGGAGCGACATGACAAACTTGTCTCTCAAAATTTTAGATTATGTTTTAAACTCGAAAAAATCACATAGAATTACTTTCCAAGAAGTAGAGATCCAACTGGAGTGTGATTGAAAACACAGAATACAATTTCCAGGGACAAAAAATGTTTAATTGGAACCACAAAACCTTTCTGGGCTTGGAAACACTTTCTGAGTTTAAAATATAAAAAAAATAATTTGAAAACAAACACTTGTAAACACTTCGAAAGTGGTTTGTTCAATGCCTTCTATACAGGAGAGTGTTAAGGTGCGTACAGACTTTCGTTCTGCTCCGCAACCGAACGTCACTCCAGCAGAGCGATTGATGATCGACCGGGGAGCAACAGTGGTTCGACCGGGGAACGCGAGAAGATCTAACATCTTCCATAATGTTCATGATGGGTGCGTGGGCGGTGCGACTGTGGTTCGATGGTGGTACGAGGGCGGTACGAGGGAGGAGCGTGCTCGGTGCTGGTTGGAAGCGCGAATATGTGTACGCAGCTTTATGTTCCACTTACGTCACTTAGATAGCAGCATCAGTCAAGCAAATGAAGGTGTTATCAAGGTACACTATGTCCAAGGTACAACGATCTCCCCTACCTTTGAAATTTAAAAATATTCTCAAATAAGTTAGTCTAAAAGTCATACATATGATACCCTGATAGAATCAGTAGATTACTTGACATATTATGGACCGGAAATAGTTGCTACTCACAGTGCTAGGATTGGTCAGATTCCTGGTATCTGTGAGCCAACTGCTGAGGTGGTTGTAGGTTGATCGGCGAGTGATGTCATAGACCATCAATGCTCCAGCTGCTCCACGGTAGTAAGATCTGCACATTGAAAAATATCGAAAATTTGATCATTGTGGAAAAAATTATTGAAATACAGATCTTCAATAATTACAGGATACCCTATATACAGGATAAATAAATTATCAGTAAAATAAAATGGAAATCAATTCTCATAATAATAGAAAGAGTTGAGATATAGATTATCGATTATCTTACTCATTAAAATGTGATCATTGTGAGAAAAATTGCTTGTATCTAAAATTATTGAAATACAGATCTTTAATTACAGGATATCCTATATACAGGATAAATAAATTAGCAGTAAAATAAAATGGATGTCAATTCTCATAATAATGGAAAGAGTTGAGATATAGATTATCTATTATCTTACTCATTTATCAATAATAATAAAGTTGAAATTGTTCAATTTAACATACCTGGTCACAGCACGGAATCTCTCCTGTCCAGCTGTATCCCAGATCTGCAACTTGATTTTTTGCCCAGAAACTTCGATAATCCTGGTTCCAAATTCCACACCAATTGTGTGAGGGCAATCAGACATAACTGGAAAAAAGTTTCAAGAATGAAGTGAAGTCAAGAATAACTAATAAGTGTATAGAACTCCTAAAGAAAATTCCAATCTAAATTGGAAATTCTAAGATTATTATTAAATAAGATTATTGGATCCAATCTTAGATTTATTAAATCTAAGAGCAACGAAATACTCTAACACAAAGTTTGTAGAGGACATTATTTTATATTTTGTTGTTCCCTAATAATTGATAAAAATTTACTAACAAATCACTCAAATAATCAAGATGAATGAACTTCAATAATCTTTCATATTATGTTATGTTGTGCTGTATTTCCTGAAAACTAATAAAATCTATTGAATGTATTTGTCGCTTAAAGAATATAGCTGTGCAGGAATTAATTTTGTGTTATTATTCCTCAATGAATTGAAGTACTCAAAAAATTGTAGAATCATTTTCATTCTGCATTTATGTCATTTTAGTTTTCAGTATACTACATGAAGAGTGCGCCTCAGGAAGTGGTAGTATAAATATGTTGAGAAACCATATATGGAACTAAAAACTGAATTCACATGAATATGAAATGAATAGTAGTGTTTGGAAATCCTATAGTTTTAAATTAACTTTTGTACGAGTGATGTATTTAACATTCCCCATCAAACTTATCTCTTTCACAATAAAGCCTTTTCCAACCAATTCTAGAGTAAAAACTAAATGTGAAACAATATTAATACTGAAATATGAGTTTTGTGATAATTTTATTGGAGCTATTATTAAAAATAGCAACAGAACCAAGTTTCCTGAATGAATGCTGATTAAAATTTAATCACCATCAAACTTACATTTCTTATCTGTGAACTGATGTAGAAGGCATGACTTTCCTACGCCCATATCACCAATGATGATATACTTGAAAATGTAACTGTAGCTGTATGGTGCAGACGCCATTATGATTAACTAATCTGAAAAACCAAAAATCAATTTATAACACTAGCTACATTTTTATTTTAGCATTTATGTGAAAATTGAAATTAAGACGTTAATCTTTGAAATATAACACAATTTAGCTATCACATATCAATTCTCCAGACCTAGTTTACTCTGAGAACTTTGATTCTCGCGACCCGAACAAACGAGATGATTAAAAGAACAATAATATAAAATATCTTCTCTCCAACTTGTTAAACCCCACAATGCAGCAGATTTCATGTTTTGCTAACAAAAATTACTCTGATTTTCAGTTGAGATTTCAAGGCTATTGGATATATTTTTTATTAATATGTAGTATTGCTGGAAATATATTTTAAAACAGAAACATGGTCAACCGACAACCCCACACCTTAAATTATTTCGAATGTAGGCGCCATTTAATTTTAAAATTATTAATTATTCATTGGAGAAATAATTAATGGAGCCATATAAAAAAGTAACAATTTGTAGACGAAGAACAGAAGTTTTAGAGTTTTCTAATCTCTAAAAGGCTGCATCTAAATCAAATGGTAAGAAATTATAGTTTGTGTAAAATAAGTTGAGACTTGGCGATCAAATCTCAGCGATGCTTCAAATTTTATCATAAATGTTACATTTCCTTTCAATCCTTCAACCCTGAAGCTTTTTTATTACTACTAGGATATCGGAAATTATATTCTACATCCAATTCTGACGTTGAATTGGAAATTTGAGAAAGTTGCAATTTTACACGATTTGGCAAACCTGTAATTTCTTCGGATGGAGGGCCAAGTCTCAACTTATTTTACACAAACTATAATTTTAAATCTGGTCATATGGTCTCCGCCACCCTCTACCTTTCTCTGATCAGTCCTTTGGCTTTAACGCCATTACAATTGAACAAGACGCCAGTGGATTTCATTTAAATTTATTCAATAACAGCCTATGGAAGAGCTAGGTTATGTGGATTTATTTGTCCAGTCAATAATGAGCTTTGAATTCATCTGCTTTGTACATGCATAACTCTAGTAGCTCTCTTTTTATACCCTAAGAAATTCAACACTACTTCCTCGTGGTTCAAAAAAGAACAGGGACATTTCTTCGCTATTACATAATGATTATATAACAACTTATTACATAGATGGCAAGTCATTTTTAATGATATAAACTTTTTCTGTAGCTGTGGTTGTAGTACAATACGTTTTTTTGTGCTGTGGTGCAGGATAGTGGTTATCCTGTGGTTCAGGATAACCATAGTGGTTGGCTAGACACCTAAAACCTTCACTATAGCATCCAACAATCGTCGCATTAATTGAAGATATTGATTGATGATTGGAAATTTTGAATAAAATCGAATGCAAGATTGTTGATAGTTATCCTAATATTAGTACTGTACGTGATTATCATCCAACAGTCATCTCCCTTAGGCTAGGCACACACCAGTTAGTCAAGACAAGACATGATTAGACACGTTCCGTCACATAGTTGCCTATGAAGTCATGTCTAATTGCAATGACTAATCAGTGTGTGTTGCGTTATAAGCAACTTTGTGAAGTATTGTGTCTGATCATGTCTTGTCTTGTCTTGACTAAGTGTGGGCACACACCAGTTACTTGATACTTGAGGTCGTTGCCAATGACTGGGGATTCCAGACAGGCAGTGTCGGAATTCTCAATAAAATAACCTACATGGTCATTCACGCTGTGGAGGTGCTTGACTCCCAAAAAGAGGTTCACTGTAAAAATCCTGCAATGAGTAGAGTGGCTTTTCCAGGAGTTTATTTTTCAACGTGGTATAGAACCAAGAGTCCCGTTTTTCCTGAATTTGTCTAGGAAGGCTGTTAAAAAATCCTATTGTCTGCAAGGGAAAGCTATTGTAGTTCTCTGCCAGGCGGCTCCGGAGCACCTCCAGTCTAGTGGCATGTCGCGCGTATTGTGGCTGTGTATATCACACCTTTTTTGAAACTCCTCCAGGTTCTTCTTGATATACATCAGCGAGCACAACACAAATATTGACTGTACACCGTGAGTATCCAAAGATCCCTAAATAGTGGCCTGCAGTGATCCCTGAAGCCGGAAAATGTTAGTCAAGTCAAGACTAGTCACAATACTTCACATAGTTGCTTATGAAACAACACACACCGATTAGTCATTGCAATTAGACATGTCTTCATAAGCAACTATGTGAAGTATTGTGACTAAACGTGTCTTGTCTTTTCTTTACTAACTGGTGTATGCCTAGCCTATGATATTTAGATTGAAAAGTAGCAATTAAAATTTTTTATGGAGACCCCATATTAATCATTCTGAAAAGCCTATCATTGGTTTAACCATATATTCATTATTTACAGCAATCTCCCAATTGGATGTCTAATAAATACAAGCAGACCAAATTGTAAAGGTTAGCATACATCATTGTTTGCATTATAAAAATAGCAATTTATACTTTTATGACAGAAACTCATACCATTGTAATCATTGTCACATAAACTCAATTTCTATAAGATTGCGTATCAAATATTCCAGGAGATCAAAGTCCAAAGCGATAATGCATATCAACAAGGAAAATCCAATAACTTTTTTACTGGTTATTTGCTTTGTAATATGATTTGTAATTGATTGATAAAATGAACTGATTAATTGAATGAATTGTATTATGAAAATGAACATTTTGTGGTGATATAATGTAGGCCTACTTGTAATAAAATTATCACATCAAATTTCTGAAGGAGTGTCTTACAATATGACATAAAAAATCTAAGTGTACATTTTTTATATACTACTAAAACTAAGCTGTGAATGATGGAATTAAAAAACATTGAGTAAAGTTTTTGAAAGAATAAATTGTCAAAAAACAAAACTGTAATAGTAACTTAGGTCTGAGAGTAAATTGTTATCGGATAGCTTACTATAACATCATTGTTATCAAGTTGCATAGTATTCAATTTTAAATTTAAATATTACTGCTATTATAATCTATAGTTACTATAAATAATCTTGGTTACTCAGATCTCAGAAATCCTGGTAGGTTGTGGTAGTAGGTAGCTTAGTGCAAAATCTAAAACAACTAATAGCATGCTGTTTAATAATTCAATTTAACTAAGATAGTTGATTTACTTACATAAATTTGTTTATTTTTTCAACTTGGTTATAGAAAAGTGGCTAATTACAATAACCGATATAGCTTGGAGCTTGGGCCTATCCTATACCCAGAAGTATTGTACCTAGCCTTTTCAAGGTCTCATTTGACAGTACATTTTATTCATTATGGGCAAGGAAATTCAATTTTATCATTATTAATTTTTCAAATTTGTAAAGATTATTGAAATAATGTAGAGAAAAATTGTAAAAACAGATAGGGATAGGTAAAATGAAGAACATGAACCGCCCTATCAACACGACATACGGAATTATAATGATGGATATAGTCAAACTGATGGCTAGTTATTAAATGTTGAAAGATAAATTAATTTTCAACTGTTATATCAAGTGTTAAACTTATATATCCAGAACATAAAGAATAGAGCTAATTATTGTAATAAAATGTAAAATGTTTCCCCAATAGCCTTCAATTAGCCTATTGGAAGAAACTAATAACTGAATGGTAATAAATGTGTACTTACATGGATTCTAAATAATTGAAATTCGATGTCTAGAGGATTAGTTTGTTCTAAAAGTAATTGAACAAAGAAAATTGTGTCAAATAGAATACATTTATAATTAAATAATCATGCAAATTCTTCCTATCTGACAACACACAAAATAATACCTGACGTCACACGTCAAGTACTACGTAAATAAATAAAGTAGATTACCATCTTTATTCCGACTCATTTGTCACCATATATTCAGATTATTTTGAAAATATTATTTGTCAATTGAATTATTTATTTTAGATAATTCAAAAATTTATATACTGTATTGAATACATTTTATTTGCTTACTGGGCGACATAGTAGTTTGGCGGCAATTTTAAAATGTCATGGATTACGTTTATAAAAATCAGTATCATAAGTTACCTACTAAGTTTAAAAATGATTAGGTACCCAACTTTTTTATATTCGTACTGTAGCCTACTATACGGTACTGTAATTAAAAATATATTCCACAAGTATTCCTCCTGTAGTATGAACTGTACGAATCTTCAAAGCCTCATCTTTTATCAACTATGATATTTTTTAATCAACTACAGTATTCAATTTTTTTTAAATTTGAAATTCATTTCATGTTACAATATTAGCCTACCTACATTATTTTTGTTTTTAGAATTTACAAAAATAAGATCAATTCAACATGATTAATCCAGAATGTACTACTTTGAAAATTAGTCGGTCGAAAAAAGGTTTTATAAAGTAATAAGTTTGAATTGATTACTCACCTTCAATCAATATGGTGTGTAGTAGGATGCAGATGGAAATGCGGAAGAAGATGGCCAAGTGCTTTATGTGGAGCGTGGCTCTATATGGAACAGAAACCTGGACGCTCAGAAGACAGGAGGAGAAGAGATTGGAGGCCTTCGGAATGTGGGTGTGGAGATGATCAGCTGGATGGATAGGGTGCGGAATGAGGAGGTACTGCTTAGAGTAGGAGAGGAAAGGAATATTATGACAGTGGTAAGGAGACGGAAGCGGAACTGGCTGGGGCACTTGCTGAAGCATGGAGGCCTCCTTGTGACGGCAATGGAAGGGACTGTAGATGGAAGGAGGGTGCTGGGGCAGAGGAGAGTGAAAATGGTGGATGATGTCAGGGAGGAGGGAAGATACTTCATAATTATTACTAAACGAAAATCCCAAATAAATGCTGTAAATCACCCTGAAGACTTCTGCTACTGCAAATATGCAGTATTTAATAATGCATTATTTGCAGTAGCAGAAGTCTTCAGGGTGATTTACAGCATTTATTTGGGATTTTCGTTTAATAATAATTGAAGAGCTCCATTCCAAAACCTCCTAAGTCAATTTTTTTCGATTTCTGTTTTTCAGGTTATATCTCATCAAAACATATGACTTTATCATTTGCTAGTGTGTTTCCTGTCAAAACCTGTTTTAAAGCTGTAATCACCATTCAAACATTATTTTTTCCAAAACCTGTCAACTAGTCGTTCTTTTCAATCCATGCCATGTTTCTGCGCATGCGCAGTTTTATTTTTACAAAAATTGGTTGGATAAATTGAATAACAACTTTGAAAATAATACATATTAATCTTCTAATGATGAATTAAGTTCCAGCGAGAATTCATTGGCACAGAGCATAGTGATTCAGCAACAAATTATGTTTTTGACTTAGCAGGTTTTGGAATGGAGCTCTTCAATTATTCATTAATAAGCATTTGAACAAATGCAACGTCCAATTTATTTCCATCTGTAAAATACTTCTTGTTGAAGAGAATATCACAGGACAAAGAGGATGGAGAAGGAGGAATCATGTATTGACCTGCCCAAGGGCAGAATACTGATGTAGATGATATCAATGATAACGTTTTTAAAAGTATGATAGTACCTAGGTTATAAGCGATATAATTTTCAGAATCAACAAAGATTCTTCAATTCAAACAGTATTTATTGTATATATGTTTTACAAAAATCAATTGTTAGAATAATGTTTGGTGCTGATAGACGAGCGCATACTTTCCCAATATTCAGGTTTTTTTGGAATTCTACCTTTCAGATACATGTACGTACTGAAAGTGTTATCTTTGTTTTTTAAAATGAGTAGGGATAGGAATCAAACGGGGAATCTTGAACAAAATCAGCAGATAACTAGGCAAACTACAAGGATGCTAATCAGACTCCCCAAACCAAACAGCACTACCTTCCAGAAATGCTTTTTATTTCTTGGACCTAAATTCTTTAATATTCTTCCAGATGAGATCAGAAAGCTACAGAATCTCAAGAAATTTCTAAAACAAACGAAGAGTTGGCTATGGCTTCATTCACCATTAGAAGTAGAACACTTATTCAAAGAAGTTATCTGAGAAACACATGGTGCTAATATGAATCTAATCCATTATTGAATATGAATTTCAGTGTAGTATGGCCTTTTTACTGCAGTTACTTCTGTATCCTTTAAAGTTTAACCTTTGCTTTGAGCTTTGATCTAAAAACATTGTTTTATTTACCACTGTTATGTCTCATCTTTTATTTTTCATTTTTTTCCTCCCTTGTCATGAATTATGTTGATGCAAAAATTATACTGGTGATTCTTCCTCCCATTTTTTCTCAGTTTGAGCTACATATTCATAAGTATATTTAAAGAGAGGAAATGCTACAATCAATCAATAAAATTACTTGATGATGGTGATTGAATGTGTGTGTGAGTGTGTGTAGGCTTTTTTCTCCTCTTATATCGCTTCCCGATTAAACCTCAACTCCTGTTCACGGACAAGGGCTTCATGAAGCACTTTGTGAGCAGTAATTGTTCACATTATTATATATTTTTTATCATACATGATGGTATATTCCCTCAATAAAAGAAGAGTATGCTTTGTACAGAATTAATTATTGTTGCGCTGTTATTCGGAAGCAAATGATTATTTAAGCTTCATTATAGATTAATAGTTGCTTTTAGTTCATTGCTGTTGAATAGTAATTATATTAATTATAATGTAATACATTTTTGTTTTTGGAATGTTTAGCTGCCTTTCAATGTAGCCTATAATTATTTGATGTGTACCGATGTGAACAATAAAACTTGATTTGATTTGGTTTTACAATATGCTACATGCTAGTTGTTCTCTCACGTGGAACTTCTGTCGAAAAGTAGAAATTAATCTCTGTAAAGCATGCATAGACTTAAATGTAGTAGGCCCGAAAGTCGCTACCCATCTTAAAGCTTAGGCTTAGGTTACAAAGCTTCATGAGTTTTGTGCAACTCTGTGTATTGGAATGGGATAATCTCCACTTCCTCTGTATTTTCTATGTAGTTTCTAGCCCCTTTCATAAGCTATTAATGAAATTTAATTTGGGTAATCAAAGGCAAAAATAAAATTCACAATAATTATTCCATTACGGTTTATTTTTTAGCTCTAAAAATTAAAAATAGTGATAAAACTTCTTAGGAATATTATACTGTATCATTTTTATAAAATCAGACGACCCACTGACAAAAACCAGCCGCTTGCTGAACTTCGAGACTTTTAACCGGCAAATTGCACAGATGTCGCCTGTGGAAAAATTGAAAACAGGTTAATAAATATTGCAAATGATTCATTATTGAATAGTATAATAAATTATGTTTAAATTTGATGATTAAGGGCCGTTTGCACAGTGACAGTTTAATAGTATATTTCGCACCTAGGGCCGAAAATGAGACTTTTCTGGCTCGAAATCGGTTTTCAAGTCCGAGGCCGTAGGCCGAGGACTAGAAAAGATTGAGAGCCGGAAAAACATTTTTGCCCATGGTGAGAACGTTATTTTTCGCCACACAGAAAAATAAACAATATATACATATATGAGAATAATTGTCTATTATAAGCATTTTCGAAAGCAAAAGTGGAAGGTCATAGCTCTAGCAAATCTGAGGTAATCTGAATATCAGGAAATTGTCCAAGTATTTTTATTTTTTATTCTGATTTGTCTAAATAACCTAAAAGATTATGTTCAATTATGTAAGAGGTTGAGTTTATACTTTTTATTCTTCCAAATGACAATAAGATGATATTATTATAAATGTTTTAATTATTGAATGATAAACACAAATAATGAAAAGTTTTTGATCAGCTGTTTTAGCACACTTGAAATTTGGCCAATCTGAATGTCAACGGAAGTTTAGATTAGAAGTTCTATCCTACTCTGAAAATCGAATTATTTGAATAGTTTATAATATATATCTTATCTGTATTTTATTCATCCAAATAAAATGATAGTATCTTATTGCAAAATACTTTATACAATTCTAGAAGCATAAACTGATTCCGTTTCATAAGCTATTTTGTAAACACGTTCACATCAAATCAGAATCAGCTGACTTCAAGATTATTTTACAGCCCTAGGGCCGTAAAAATTTTACCGGCCTGGTCAGAAAACAATCACTTTCGGCCTCCATATGACGCACGTAAACCAGCTCATTACATCCAAGTGGGGCGAAAACTAAATTTCATTTTAAACTGGATTAAATCCGTATCAAGTATCGTTTGTTATTATGTGTTTCATTTTGAGTTTAAGCCAACAGCTGATTAAATTCAGTTTAAGCTTTGACTGAGCAACCGGCCCAAAGGCTAGGGCCAAACGAGCGCACAAAGTGCGTCCGTTGTAACTTACTTTTTGACGTCCGTTGTAGAAATACATAGAAGTGAATTGGTGACAACACACGAGGTACGTGCGTACCAAGTAACGGACGGTGATTTTTGAACTGCGCAGAAATGCTACAACGCACGTCGAGACATGCAAAAGTTAATGCTTCGTCTGGTTCAATTGCGTAAAGCCAACTGACGTTGACGCACCACACTCAACGCTCGTGTGGTGTCATTGGCGACGGCTGTCAAAAAGTAAGTTGCAACGGACGCACTTTGTGCGCTCGTGTGGCCCTAGCCTAACAGTACAAAAAAGGGCCTATAACGTATATTACAAGTAGTTCTGTGAACAGTAGACCTCACGCAGTATTCTCATCCACAAGTACCTGATTGAAACTATAGACCTTATGGAAATACAGCAATAGACTGGCTTCTCCACACAACTGTGTAATCACTTGTCAGCTGATTTATGATGAATAATTCTATAGTCTGATATTTTTACTCTAATATTGGCGTATGAAGGAGGCTCCTTTTTCCTTTTATATTATCCTTGAAATGCAAAATTTCCAAAAACCTTGTATATACGTTGACGCGCAATTAAAAAAGGAACATACCTGTCAAATTTCATGAAAATCTATTACCGCGTTTCGCCGTAAATGCGCAACATATAAACATTTAAACATTAAGAGAAATGCCAAACCGTCGATCTGAATCTTAGACCTCACTTCGTTCGGTCAATTATCTATTACTTCACGTTGTATGCTAGGTATTCTCTTTTCAACAATAGCTGCATTTTGTATTTATATTTTTATTTATGGAGTTAAATAAGCTCTACTTCCTCTGTATTTTCTAGCCCCTTCCATAACCTATAACTTGAATGCAAATTGTGTATAAAAGAGCAAATATGAATTGGATTAATATTTATAAAAAAAACTAGTAGTTCTGTGAACAGTAGACCTCGCGCTCAGTAAGTTACATTGACCTGTTGTTATGTTTTCTCAAAAATTAATAAATAATTTCAGTTCAGTTCAGTTCAGTTTCAGTTCTTCGCCTCAGTCAATTGACCGGGGAATTGTCAAGTTTTATTATTAATCTCAATATCAAAATTTGATATAAATAAAAAAATATTTATTTATTTTTAATATGAATAATCTAATTGTCAAATCTTAATAGTTTATTTTCGCAAGTGCTGGAAAGTATGTTCCTCTGTGTATTCAGAAACTGCATAATATGGCCTTACAATCAAGTATTTTTTTAATTCTGAGACAAATAATTTTTTGCTCTCAATAGTTTTGAGATGTAGCGGGAGAAGGTTGAAGAATCGTGATCCTGTGCAAATTGGAGATCTTCGAAATTTATCTAGTCGGTGCCGAGTGATATTCATATTGGTCTTATTTCTTGTGTTGCAGCTATGTTGATTGCCTCTTAAAGGTGGATTTGAGTTTTTGCTAGTATTATAGTTTCCAAGATGTATATAGATATTACTGTAAAAATTTTGTTTTCCAGAAACAGAGGCCTGCAGTGCTCAATTACATTCGTTTGAAAAATTGTTCTTATTGCCTTTTTTTGTATTCTAAGTATTTGGTCAAGACAGTTTTGGGGTGCAGCTCCCCAGGCAACAATCCCATATCGCAGGTGCGAAGTAAACAGCGAATAGTAAGCAGTTAGAGCCGTTTTTTCATCCGTAGTATTTCTTATTCGTCGTATCACATAAAGTGCTGAGGATAATTTCTTAGATAAGTAGTCGCAATGCTGTTTCCAGCTCAAGTTCTTATCGATTATCACACCAAGAAACTTAGTAGAGCCCACCGCCAGCATGCTGTCCTCTCTCAACTCCTCATCCTCTCTATTGCAGTTGTTTGGTGTGAAGTTGATGAGCGTTGTCTTTTTCTTGTTGATATTGAGTTTCAGACTATTGCAGATTGATGTGGCTTCTTCAAATGCTAGGCTAACTCCACTATTGTTTGCTTTCTGATTGGTAGGTAAAATAATGGTAGTATCGTCAGCAAAAAGGATGCACGTTTTGTTTTCTGTGAGTAGCTCTGGGAAATCATTAATATAAATAAGGAAAAAAAGAGGTCCTAAGATTGACACCTGAGGTACTCCCCTAGTGACTTTCTTCATAGATGAGTGGATGTTTTGTAAGCTTGTTTCGTTCTGGTATAATATGTCCACGTATTGAAATCTCTCAGAGAAATAATTCTGGATCCAACGTAAAGCCAGTTCGCTTATGTTGAGCTCTCTGAGCTTAGAAATCAGTATATTTTGGAAATTATGTGGTTTAAATTTATCAATTTAAAATGTCTAGAAAAAATCCTAAATAAACATAGAGCTTTCTGTCCTATCGTCCCGGAATATGAGTGTGAGCGCTGTTATCAGGTCTGGCTGCAACTGTCTACAACGTTGATGGAAAGATACATTTTCAAGATGTTAGATGTTTTTGAACGGGTAGTATTATAGTCCACTAGACAGCTGATTTATGATGAATAATTCTAAAGTCTGATTTTTACTCTAATATTGGAGTTCAAAGGAGACTCCTTTTCCTTTTGTATTATCATTAAAATGCAAAATTTCAAAAAACCGTATGTATACGTCGACGCGAAATTCAAAAAGGAACATACCTGTCAAATTTCATGAAAATCTATTGCTGCGTTTCGCTGTAAATGCGGAAGATAAAAACATAAAGAGAAATGCAAAACCGTCGACTTGAATCTTGGACCTCACTTCGCTCGGTCAATTATATAGATCTTGTTGGAAAATTCTATTTACAGTACGCGTCCCGTAGCTTTGCCTCAGTGACTTAGAAACGGCATATTAGCAAGGTATGGTTCGCGGGCTAATATTCACGGCTTTGCAAAGCCATGAGGCTTCAGAGACTCATTCCTAGATAGAGGAAGCTCCCTACACACAGAGATTCTTCATGAATGAGAGAGTTGCAACGATCACCAACCATGGAAAGAGCATGTTGAACGAATGTCAGCTGATAGGCTGTGTTGTGCTAAAAGGACGTAACTCCAAAAGCTCCTTGTTCATCTTTTCGGATGCAACACGTTGCTTTTGAGAAGATACAAAAGAGCATAATTATGTTGCTTATGGAAAGATACATTTTCAAAAATGTTCTATGTTTTTGAACGGGTACTATTGCAGTCTATAGTGAGGTCCACATTATAATGGCAGTGTACGATTGACAATACTGTTGCTGTCCTTTTCTATCATACAACAAAACAAATAGCACTATCTCTCTCTCGCTTTGCAGTGTTGTCTATTTGCTAGAATATTTTATATTTACTTTTGACAGTCACTGTACAAAACTGAACAAACCATCATTCTCAGCCGCCATTTTTTTTCTTCATTCTATCAAAATACTTGAGTACACAAGTCGTACAATTGATTTAAAATGTATTTTTGAAACAATGAAATAATTTTTAAACATTACCTTATGAGAAACACAAATCAAAATACCTGAAATGACATTTTAAAAGTTGATAACTAACCATCCTAGACTTCATCCATGCTTAAGTTAGCCTACCCTACATGCATAGGTTAGACCTACTCCTACCGGTATAAATAGGCTAATATTGAAAAATTATTTCAGAATTAATCCATTGAAATTACTTATTTTTAAATAGGATTTATATTTTTCTATTATTTTTAAAGAAAATTGGAATAGAATACCTACCAAATAACTCAATTTCTGTTGTTTTGAAATTCAGATTGTTGTATCACAGCTTTTTAAATTAGCCGCCATTTCAGGTTTGTATAAAAATAAAAATCTGATCTGTCATAAAAGCAAATTTTTGAATCAAATTATGAAAAAATATATTTTCTTGATCATTTTGACATTAAATTGATTATTTTATCAAGAAATGATAATTATTATTAGATTGAATTTAATGGGATGAATTGAGTAACAGCTGTGTACAGTCAGTGGCAAAATGGAGAGACTTGGCAACGTTTTTACTTTCCTTGCCCTATTACCATAGGTAAGGAAAGTATTGCTTTCCGAAAAAATTAAGGTACCCGAATTTCTAAATTTCTATACGTTTCAAGGCCTCCTGAGTCCAAAAAAGTGGTTTTTGGGTATTGGTCTGTGTATTATATATATTTATTTTTTATCGTATATATATATATATATATATATATATATATATATATATATATGTGTGTGTGTGTGTGTGTGGTGTGTGTTGTGTGTGTGTGTGTGTGTGTGTGTGTGTGTGTGTGTGTGTGTATATGAGTGTATGTGCGTCTGTGTACACGATATCTCATCACCCAATTAACGGAATGACTTGAAATTTGGAACTTAAGGTCTTTCCCCTATAAGGATCCGACACGAACAATTTCGAACAAATCCAATTTAAGATGGCGGCTAAAATGGCGAAAATGTTGTCAAAAACAAGGTTTTTCGCGATTTTCTCGAAAACGGCTCCAACGATTTTGATCAAATTCATACCTAGAATAGTCATTGATATGCTCTATCAACTGCCACAAGTCTCATATCTGTAAAAATTTCAGGAGCTCCGCCACATCAATGCAAAGTGTGATTTTAGATTCTTGATTATCAGGCTTCAGATACAATTCAAACAGAAAATTTCAAGTGGAAAAGATTGAGCATAAAAATCTCTACAATTAATGTTCAGTGACATTTTCACCTAAAATTGGAAATAAGCTCGAAATTCGAGAAAATGTGTTTATCCAATAAAGCAAACTGTTGGAAACTGTTGATTCTATTAAATCATTCACTATGAAGAGATAGTAGACTTCGTGTGTCTCCAGCGTTATTGTCCTGTCACCAGCTGGCAGATCTTTGAATAGTAGACTTGGAATGCGCGTGTACACTTGCGTCAGGTGATAAATTTTTATAACAGCAAGGAAAGTTGTGTGAGTGCGCCACACCAGATTTTTCTCCTATCTTTCTTCACTGCCAATATAACGTGGACCTTACTATAGTGGCCCTCTGCCGATAGGCAAAGCTACAGGACCCGGACTGCACCAGTATATGGAATGTGATTGTGCTATTTATAATTTGATATTGTTAGAATACGAACTTTTAGGTGAGGTGGAATTGAATTTCCATTTACCTTATAGCAATATCTCTTCTGGCAGATAACGCTCTCTTGATCATATCTACCCCTGAGAACAAGTTTCGACGCTGGGAGTGTTTCAGTCGTAATTGAGAGTGAATACCAGCCACAGGGTGCAGCAATTTCAATTCTGGTTTTGGTTCTTTCACTTCTGCCTCATCTCCGTCTTCTTCAGGTTTTGCAACTTCAGCTGCTGAAAAACCAAATTAAAAGAAGTTAATCATCAATGAATTTTTTCCTACAGATACCTTGAAAAGTGGCCATTATTCCTGCACTGATTAGGCTACAGAACGCAAAGAATCACTTTTCCGCTCTAGTGCGCAAAGTATTACTTTGCGTACTCCAGATTTGCAACATGGCAATACAAAATAGTTGGTGGATTAGTGCACGAAAACAAAAATTAATTTGGTAACAATGACTGTGGTTCTTTCGGTGCAGCAAACTGCCATTTTGCGCACTAGTTGCACAAATAACTATTTCAGTCTTCAGTTTGATTTTTTTTTCATTCTCAAGTATTGAAAATAAAGAATTGATTTTAAACTTGGATTTTTGTGGATATTATTCATTCAATTAATCTATTTCGGACTATGTGTAACCTTATCTAAATTTGGGAGAGGAATAGCACAAGGTTACCTTATTTTCTCTCCCTAACATTTTGATGATGTACTTATTGTATGAATAAATGAAGAATTATTTGATTCAAGAGGACCGGATTCATAATACAGTAACTGATTATCAGACAGTAGTAAATAAAGAAGAACAATCATAGCAGGAACACACAGACAAATCACCAATATTAAAACAAAACAGAAGTTGAGATACATAGATTATGAACCTGTTCACACAATATTATGAGATTTATGCAATCAGATCAGAATTCATATGATGAAAATATTAAACATGCATTGACAGAATAGAATGAGATACATAGTACTTGATCGACTTCAAACAATTCTGACCGATTTATCAAAACTCTCAACGATTTAGTCATGATAAGAGGAGTAACACCTCTAATACAAGGCCCTGACCTACGATATTTATACATTTATTTATTTATTTATACATTGAAACATAGGTTACAATATCATTCTCAACTATGAATGATTGGGGAAGGAACAACAGGCTTGAAGCACGAACCGATCCTTCCCCAAATTTAGATAGAAATTGCAACGTCGCAGTGTAGGCCTAGAATCTAATACATGATTGGTGATAAAGATTTTAAAAAATACCAGCTGATCTTTTTCACCAATCATGTATTAGATTGTAGGCCTACACTGCGACGTTGCAACATCGTAGGCCGCGGCCTTGTATTAGAGGTGGCTCTGAGAGTACTGTTTTATATCTTTATGCTTTTTATTAGAAATGTACAGTTTCGTAGAAACTAGAAACAGTATATTCTTACTCAATACAAGAGTTTCTGCTATGATTTACATTACAAAACTTTTTGTGCCATTTGGTACAATTTAAAAAGTTCTCATCTTAGAAATGCAAGTCTTCTCATTAAAATAGATGAAATATATTTTAAAATGGCATTATTTTTACTATTGAATGATATGAAAAACTTTATTTAAAGATTTGTTTTTCTTGAAATTATTCAACTTTCAAAATTTCCCGTTTCTTTGAAACACACTGTAGTAATGTAATAATGAGTACTGACCAGCCTTCTGCTGTATGTCGTTGTACATTTTTTCGCCGGCATACTTGAGCGAGATGCCAATTCGGGCGAGTATGCGCAGAGGCTCAAAGCGTCGCCTCGCGGCGCCCGGCTGGTCGCTGTCTGCGTCGGGACGCTTCGGTCGCGTCTCCGCCACCAGGCTCGCCCAGTCCACGCCCAAAGCATCGCCAAGTCCTAGCACAATAATCAATCATTCTAATCAACTGCCGCCAAACAGATTTTAAATAATCGTACGTACAATAAAATTTATTCATACATACATTATAGAACATTTGACCTTGATATGGAGAAATTTTTACAATATCTCTGTTCATAATGTAAACAATAACGGGGCACCGAGCTTCACTCGTTATTTATTTATTGATAAACCGAACTCAATTCTTTAAAATGATTGGGGAAGGACTAACAGGCACAGCCCAAAACTGTTTCTTCCCCGAATTTTGATTTATACACTATAAATATTCCAAAAAGTAGGTTATGTTCCATACACTTGAATTCAGGTCCAATTTTCAGTCCAAATATTTGAAAACAGAAAAGTTCTAATTTAGATTGTTTACAAACCAAATTGAATGAAAACATAACACTCACTAATCACTTAAAACTGTGAAATAATGAATAACTTCAAATATTATGATATACTCCAATTTAGAATGATATACCATGTAATGTCAACAAATCAGATTAATTTGATCAAGCCTATTGAAATTTCTAGATAATATTTTTCTCGTGAGATACGGTAAGCTGATTGATTACACAGCTGATCTCCCACACAGGCACACGCATCTTTTGTTATCGACAGACGACGGAATTATCTTCCGTTTTTCCAAGGATGAATAATTATTATCCTTTTCATGTCCTTCAGCGACTTTTCCCAGGGATGAGACCTAGTGCAATCGAATTTTTATATCATAAACCTTCTATGTTCCAAATTTCGTGAAAATCGTTAGAGCCGTTTTCGAGATCCGTTGGACATAAATAACCAGATATAAAAATATTAACAAACATACAGAAATTGCTCGCTTAATATAATAGGATTTCATTTTATAGCCAACAAGAAATAATTTACAAACAAATTACCAGGACAGCTAGCTTTGTAGATAAGGGAATCTGGAAAGAGAATCGGGAGAAATGTTTACAAATCCCAGAAACTACAATGCATGATTTTTCACTCGTTCCACCATGTACACTTCAAGAAATCCTCCATGGGAAAAAGTACTCGGAGGTAACAGAGTGTGGTAATATTGGAGAGAGATGGAGAGGAAGGTGGGCTCAAGATGCACACCCAAAAATACAAACACAAAAACTGTTCCAATAAAACAGTTACAATGAGGAAAACAATAGAAAATACCGTACCGTTTTCTGAATGGTGTGGTGTGCTGGAAAGAAAAAGGAGGAAAAAACACCTTGCCTACTATGGTTTCCGATGTAATAGTAGGCCTAACAATAGCACGGTTTATGCTTGAATGACGAGGATTCAGATTCAGATTCCTTTATTCATGTGTTTAACAAAACATAATTCAACTTACGTTCTAGCGTTAAAAGTAAATACCAATAGCAGTAAAATAACATGGTGAATCATATTAAACTAAAGAGTTCTACAATATTATTGAGCAAGAAAAATGATGAACTATGCTAAAACTAAGGTACCACTGTAATGTTTTCATATGAAACGGTGAAGTTTGGACCTTAAGAAGTCCATTCTCAGAGAGGGTATCGAGGATACCCTCCCCTTCAGCACTTAACCGCAGAGATACTTTTTGTTTCAGTGTCTGGATATGAGACATGATTTTAGAGTGAAGCAAGATGGGCTGATTTAGGCATCAAATAAAGACCATACGATTGAATGGATAAATTTACTAACGTAGACAAAATTGTACACAATAAATTAAATGAAGAATTGTAGAATACAAGAAATGGTGTAGAGAATGAAAGACAAGGACACAGACAACAAATTTTAATCAGATGCTGACTTTATAACGTGAATCTGACTATAGCTTATCCTGAATATTTTCATATCCTGAATATTCTAGTATTATTCAGAATTTTTCATCATTTTAGTAGTTTGTTATTGTAGTTGGCAAAAAGACCACCTGGAGATCTGACCAATCTTAATGAGGAGCCATACCGAGTTCCAAAGCTTCATCTTAAATACAATTGGAATTAAAAATGTAATATTGATGTTCAAATTGTGAAAAGTGGTCATGCATGCAATACAAAAATAATTAATTTCTCTGTTATTCTCTGACCAATCTTAATAAATGAGATATCGTTGAAATCTTGATAAAATTTGCTAACTTTTATGTCTCTTGTAAATTTTCTTTAAACTGAACGGTTTTCGTGAAATTTGAGTCGAAAATTTAAAATGACCGCCATTTTGAAAATTTACATAGAAATTCTTTTATTTTATTTTTTAAAGTTAAGTCTTTATAGCATAAATATTCATAAACACTCTGTATATTCAAAGTTATGGTATTCGTATTAAATGAAACTGTGCAATAAGAAAGTTATGTATATAACTAACTACATACATAACGATAGTTTACAACTAGAGAAGGCCGTGATATAACTGATTCTATTACAAGCCAATCTTGACAGAAGGCTACAGTATATTTTGGAAAATTGAAAAAGCAAAAAACAAAGAATATTTCAACGGAAGTTAAGGATTTACTACTGTTAATATCGTATTCGAAATTATTTATATGTAGTAGAATCAAGGAAAACAGCATTACCCTTGGCTTTTCTTCTTGAAGCAGCTTTGTTAGCCCTTGCTTCCTCTTCCAGTTCCTCATCTGATATTTCTTCAAAGTCAAGATTATCAACACCTTCTTCATCAACTGTTCTATCATCAGCTAATCTGTAAAAAACAGAGGTGTTCAGAAAATCAGTACCTAGCAATACTTGAAAGTAAAGTAAAGATCAAGACTATATTCATTATAAAGAACTAGATTACCCGGCGAACTTCTTACCGCTAAAAAGCCAATGTATCTCATGTCACACTTGACTTTGTTTGGTGAATCATGAAATTTATCTGCTAATCAATACATCTCAATACGGACTTCCTATGTGCTTAAAACGACCGTTTTAATACCAGTAAACAATTTTATCACAGAGTGACGTATTTAATACAGCTGGTAAGTTTAGATGCTAAATCATATTATCACAGCATGATATTAAGCTAAATCATATTATCACAGCATGATATTAAATCATCATGATTTTGAATAAACATGATCTTCCCGTTCTACGTTAGCCGCTCGGCCGACAATTTCGAAAACATAGGTCTGTAAAATAGATTAATATATAATTATTATTAGCCCCCCTATTCAAATTTCTGGTCAGAAACCATCCCCAATATTCACACAACATATTCCCAAAGTTTCATGCCGTTCTGTCCAGTAGTTTTCGAGTCTATAGGGAACAAACAAACAAACTAACACACAAACAGACATTCATTTTTATATATATAGATGTTTCTAAAATAGACAAACTTTATGAGTGGGTTCCTTACATTGAAATGAAGTAAAGTTCTAGTAAACGTGGGTGTCAAAATGCATTGTAAACAAGATAATGATGGCAAACGTTTGAACATTTTTTCATTTCTTAAATATGTGGAGGCCTTATGAAGGAACCTACTTGAATAAAGAATTATTATTTCTCATTTAAATTAGCTAAGAATTCGAATAGAACAAAATATAAGAGAGCAACTTTAATATATTGTTGAACTAATGTGAAAAAATGCCAAAAATGTGATTTTTCAATCTAAAAAACATATAAGTAGATTACTTTTACTTCAAAGGTATTCTAATTCGATGAAAATAGTAGATTATTCAATTCTAAAGAAAACATTACCAGTTGCTTTTTGTCTAAAACGCACCCAAACCTCACAATTCTGGTATTTTATTGATCAAAACAAAGATTTTTCAAATGTGCTATTTCTTTGTCTTTTCTGTCTCCTTTGTTTCCTGATCTATAAGGTTTTGGGTGCGTTTTAGGTCCGTAAATTACGTACATTTAATAGTTTACAAGATTGTCGGCCTGACCGACCAAGAATGTTAACCGTGGAAGTCTGAATTTTAGTGCTATAAAGTTTCATTTCATTTCATTCATTAATACAATTACAAATCATATAGCAATGACTGGAAGAAAGCTTAGTCCGAAACTGAACTTCTCCCAAATTTTATATACAGTAACGTTTCTAAAAGATAGAGGTTATATTTACACTTATTCAAGTCCAATTTCCAAAGTCATATATATAACTTTGGGTTACGTTGAATGAAAAAGACTGAAAAATTGTCAAAAACCACAGATTTATTGATACGGTACTTAGAAAGACCGGTTTCGGTTATTACACCATTGTCAATCTCTGATAAACATGTTTATCAGAGATTGACAATGGTCTAATAACCGAAACCGGTCTTTCTAAGTATCAATAAATCTGTGGTTTTTGACAATTTCTCAGTCTTTTTCATTCAATATGAATAATTACCACAATATCAACTTCTCAACTACACAAAAAAATTTGTGTTACGTCCTTAATAAAACACTCATTCAAATAATTGCTAATAAAATAAAATAAATTTATTGTTAATAAAATAAATCAAGACCATTATTAGGAAGTCATATAAAACAGAACCAACTTAGATCCCATATTAACATTTCAACATTTTGCATTCAATTTTTTCACATATCGTCTTTTCGAAATAAAGGATAAATTAAATTTGAAAGCTACACATTTGTCTAAATGAACAAATGACTCACCTTTGTTCCAAAGAGTCATTGATAGTAGAATTATTGGCAGTAGAAATAGGAGTCTGAGGCATACTGGACTGATTCAATGTCGGAATATGAACAGATTTGGAGTCCATTTCATCCATTTCAGCATCAAGCTCTGTGCCTGGTCCTTCCTGTGGAGAAACATACAAGAAACTGTTATTAAATGTAATTCTAAATAAAACATAGCTTTCTAAAAACATTCAACTCGGAAGATGGGATGGTAAGGGTATGTATCTGTTTTTTAATTCCATTTTGAGTTTTCTTTATTAAAATAACTGAGTGACATACATTGATAAAAAGTTCAACTGATTCCCTTTCAAATAAAAATTGAGGAAAACAGGATTGGAGTAGCTAAAAAATGTTATAAACTTCAATACATAACCGAAATGGTACATACTTGAGACCATTTATTCTTTTCATTATCATTGGAGAAAAATCTACATATTACGCTTGACTACATATATTAAAAATAGAATATTAACCTTGAAAATCAGGGAGTAATTAATCTTACTATATTGAAATAGATTAAGACCGGTTGCAGACGAACGACTGTGGGATGTGGGAGCGATTATTTTCCTTCTGTGGTACCACAAACGCAGCTCATACGGAATACATTGGCAGGCATGGCAGTGGCACTGATACTTCCACATGACTTTGCGCGCTGAGGCAGCGATTATTTTTCTTGCGATTGTTGTATCACTGGTTCGAGCACTACGCTTCCCCTTACTTCTGTACCACAATCGCAGTCGCTGTGACTTTGAAAACAGCTGTATGATAAAAACAGCTGATAAACAGTTGATAAAAACACCCGAGTATGATACAAACATCTGAAAACTGTTGCACTAATGCGCGTTTTCTCGAATGTAGTGTCACCTTAAAGAGATATAGACCCACAATGCCTATGCCTTCCCAATGATAGCTCTTACTTGAAATTGAAGGCCGCCATTGGGGTATTTTAGCACAAAGTATTATATCTATATATTTGTAGTATTATAGATTACAAAGGCATTGGTATGTAATAATCTTATAGGTTGCCCCCTCAATGGCCGATTTCAATTCCAAGTACGACACTAGCGCTGCATGTGAGTCTATGCATCTTCAAGGTCTTTGAGTGTGAAAGTCTCTCTGACTTAGGCCGGTTGCAGATGAACCACTATCGCATGTGGGATGTGGGACCGACATACCACAGAACAATACGACTATCGCAGAGAGACTCTCACACTACATTCGAGAAAACTACAAAAGTGGCATGAAAAAGATGACGAGGCCATACTCTGGCTCAAAAACTTAAAAATGTATGTATGAATTGTTTGTTTTTATTTGTTTCTGCCACTGTCTATCCATACAACATATACACGTTGCCCCACGAAGAGGTTTAGACTCAACTCACACTTACGTGACTCAGGTCGAGAAGAGACTTGACTCTAGTCGAGAGCATGTGTTTCCAAATGGTGACACTCAGACCAGTCGATTCTAGTCTCACCATTTGAAAACACATGCTCTCGACTAGAGTCGAGTCTCTTCTCAACCTGAGTCGCGTAAGTGTGAGTTCAGCCTTACACTTTTAATTCTATATTACGTGCCCAATAATGCACAGAGCTTTTTCAAATTTTACACACTTTAAAAAGTAGGTTCTTAAAATATTCTGGGGAAATTTCAGCTCCCTAACCTTCGTAGGAACAAAATGGCGGCATAGTATTGAAAAATTTACAAATTCATTCTAATTCACCTCCCTAACCTTTGTAGAAACAAAATGGCGGCATATTGAAAATTTCACCAATTCATTAAAAATGTTTCTACGAAGTTTAGGGAGCTGAAATTTTCCCAGAATATTTTTAGAACCTACTTTGTAAAAGTTCGGTGCATGAATGGGCACGTAATATAAAATGAAACGTGTAAACCTGTTCGTGGGACACGGTATCACAGAATAGGTACAGAATGGAAACTGTCAATCAAACGCCTATCCAACCAATGCTTTTTAATGGCACAAATACTAGACACGTCACGTGACCTTAGGAAGTTCCAATCCTGGTCTTTTGATTGGCTCGTGGCAGTGAACGAGATCAATTGATCCGGTTAATTAGGCACTTCCTAACAAGATGGCGGATTTTTGCGTCAGGGTACTAGCCAAGTTTCCATACTGTATGTATACTGTGACGGTATATATAAGCACTCACAATATCATCTCTGTTGAGAATTTCATCAGGATCATCACTGATGTCACTGAGATCCTCTTCCAAGATGGCTGGAGGCGGCTCGTCCGTGCGAATTTTCTTCATCTCCTGTCCCAGGCCTTCACTTTCATCTCTTGCTCGTTTCATTGAAATATCAGCAGGAGGAGCAATTACTGAAATGTAACATATAACCACAATATTAATGCCTAGTCACTGGTTAGCTTGGCTACGTTGGTCTTGTCATGTACACTGCAATGTGGATGCGCGGTTGCTCGGACATTCGCCTTTGCTCAACGAAAATCGGAGCGATGGCAAGCGAAGGCCAGTTAAGTCGGGCGGTGGCAAAGTAGCCATCCACACTCTCGCCCAATGCGTACAAATGACGAGCGCGAGAGTGTGGATGCGGCATAACGGTTTACCAAATTTATAATCCACCATTATTTTATATTTTATTTTAATTTTTTCAAGTATATGTATGAGTAATTATGCTTATTTAATTATATTTTTAATGATATGTCATATTATAAAGAGTTTGTAATATGTTTTGAATATTCTAATTGGCAATAAATGAAATTGAAATTGAAAATTAAGGTGGATTCTCACATATTATTTGCTCCACCGTATTGTCCTCATACGTTTTAATCAAACGTTAAAATAACGTTTTATTGACAATAAAACGTTTATAATTTATTGCATTAATATGTAAAAATTACCTTGTTCAATAGGCTCTTTCTCTGGAATATTTTCTTCGCAACCTTCAACAGGTTCGTTGGGGTGGGGAGGACGTCTCATACTGCAACACAAAATAAATAAAATAAGAATGAAAATATAGTAAATAAGTATGTAACAGGTAATAAGTAAACAATGAATTTAGTGAAGATTTTTATAAAAAGTAGATTACTAATATAAGAAAGGGATAAATTGATTGGAATGAATAACCACGTTGGAACTGATAAGTTGAAACTCTAAATATGCCTTCTTGATACACCAATAGGAGTGCTCAACACAACGTTTGAATGCCTTCTAAATACTAATCAGACTGCGTAACATAAAGTTTATAAGATGAGTATAATATAACATAATATGCTGCATGTTCATTATTGCCTTTATATGTTCGCTTATTATACAGGATCCGGCATAAAAACCTGACGATTTTTGAGGGATAATAATCAAAGTATGTTTCGTACAATTAAAACATGTAATATATCAAATTAGAGATCAAATTTTGCAATTTACAGTGAATCATATAGATCTCTTACAAAGTTTTTTTATTTGAAGATTATTTCATTCAAATGTTTTCTGTTACTTTTCACACTCTCACTCAACCTAACTCTAAAATTTGCCATTGCTCACTCAATCATAACTTGTGGAATTACTCCAGTTTCTCGTTGAATGATCCCTTTAGTTATGTGGATTATTGGCTGCCCAATAATGGTAATTTTGTTTATTCACAAATCCCGACAAATGAAAATGTGCCTCGTCACTTGAAAGAGTAATGGCATCCTGTTGGACATTTTCGAGAATGATCTCACAAGCGGCTTTGCGTTGTGCTCAATCATTTGCATCAAGTTGTTGCACTAGCATTATCCTATACGGATGGAATTTCAGGCCGGAATGGAGAATTCGTCGTATACTCCGATCAGAAATGGCTAGCGAAACAGCAGGTTTCGCTGCTGAACGTCGTGGAGACCAAGTAACAGCTACTCTTACCGCATTAATGTTTTCAGGCGTTCTCACAGTCCGTTTTCGTCCTGTTGGTTTTGTTTATAAAGCAGACGACGTGTTCCTAAAATTCTTTACCCACAACAAGATCGTATTCCTACTGGGAACCGGCGCGTGTCGATTTAAATTGAAATATCTTTGAAATGAACGCTGTGTTAAAATAATGAGTCATTATTTTTAAAATAAGCCTCAATCACAAACGCTGGAAGTTCACTTGACAACGACATACCGTCTACTGAAATGGCATAGTGAGGTCCACGTTATAATGGCAGTGTACAATTGACATTACTGTTGCTGTCCTTTTCTATCATACAACAAAACAGATAGCACTATCTCTCTCTAGCTTTGCAATGTGTCTATTTGCCAGAATATCTTATTTTACTTTTGATAGTGACTGTACAAAAGTAGACTAACAAATCTTAGCCGCCATTTTTTTCTTCATTCTATCAAAATACTTTGGTACACAAGTCGTATAATTGATTTAAAATGTATTTTTGAAATAATCAAAGTATGTTTCGTACAATTAAAACATGTAATATATCAAATTAGAGATCAAATTTTGCAATTTACAGTGAATTATATAGATCACTCACAAAGTTTTTTTATTTGAAGATTATTTCATTCAAATGTTTCTGTTACTTTTCACACTCTCACTCAACCTAACTCTAAAATTTGCCATTGCTCACTCAATCATAACTTGTGGAATTACTCCAGTTTCTCGTTGAATGATCCCTTTAGTTATGTGGATTATTGGCTGCCCAATAATGGTAATTTTGTTTATTCACAAATCCCGACAAATGAAAATGTGCCTCGTCACTTGAAAGAGTAATGGCATCCTGTTGGACATTTTCGAGAATGATCTCACAAGCGGCTTTGCGTTGTGCTCAATCATTTGCATCAAGTTGTTGCACTAGCATTATCCTATACGGATGGAATTTCAGGCCGGAATGGAGAATTCGTCGTATACTCCGATCAGAAATGGCTAGCGAAACAGCAGGTTTCGCTGCTGAACGTCGTGGAGACCAAGTAACAGCTACTCTTACCGCATTAATGTTTTCAGGCGTTCTCACAGTCCGTTTTCGTCCTGTTGGTTTTGTTTATAAAGCAGACGACGTGTTCCTAAAATTCTTTACCCACAACAAGATCGTATTCCTACTGGGAACCGGCGCGTGTCGATTTAAATTGAAATATCTTCGAAATGAACGCTGTGTTAAAATAATGAGTCATTATTTTTAAAATAAGCCTCAATCACAAACGCTGGAAGTTCACTTGACAACGACATACCGTCTACTGAAATGGCATAGTGAGGTCCACGTTATAATGGCAGTGTACAATTGACATTACTGTTGCTGTCCTTTTCTATCATACAACAAAACAGATAGCACTATCTCTCTCTAGCTTTGCAATGTGTCTATTTGCCAGAATATCTTATTTTTACTTTTGATAGTGACTGTACAAAAGTAGACTAACAAATCTTAGCCGCCATTTTTTTCTTCATTCTATCAAAATACTTTGGTACACAAGTCGTATAATTGATTTAAAATGTATTTTTGAAACAATGAAATAATTTTTAGACATTAAACAAGTTGATAACTAACCATCCTAGACTTTATCCTTCAGTTAGCCTACACGTTTAGGTTATACCTAATCGTACCGGTATAAATAATAATTGAAAGGTTATTACAGAATTGTTTCTTATGATATTACTTATTTTAAAAAGGATTTCTATTTTTCTATAATTTTTTAAAGAAATTGAAATAGAATACCCACCAAATAACTTAATTTCTTTTGTTTTGAAATTCAGATTGGTGTATCACAGCTTTTTAAATTATCCGCCATATCAGGTTTGTATAAAAATAAAAATCTTTGAATCAAATTATGAAAAAATATATTTTCTTGATTAATTTGACATTAAATTGATTATTTTACTAAGGAAATTATAATTATTATTAGATCAAAATTTAATGGGATGAATTGAGTAACAGCTGTGTACACACTCAGTGGCAAAATGGAGAGACTTGACAACGTTTTTTTCCTCTCTTTCTTCACTGCCACTATAACGTGGACCTCACTATAGACTTCGATGTACAACACTCCCGCATTTTCAATAACAGTGGTGCCAACATAACATTACTACAAAATCGTCAGATTAATATGTCGGCCCCTGTATGTTCGTTTATTTAGTACACTTACAATGAAAGCTGTCTGATACTCAATACAACTTCTTTCTATCAACTGAGCTGTAGGCTGTAGTTGGAAGGAAATCGGAAAAGTAGTCAAAGTCTAGCACGAAAATAGCTATTTATGTATTAAGAGCGTAATGCGCGACTTTATCGCTCGCGCAAAACAGTTATCACGCGACGCGAAGAGGAGCGTGATAATTTTGCAAGAGCGATAAAGAAGCATTACGCGCGAATTACATACAACATTTGTTCTACAACTGCCCAAACCTAAATTACTTATATCGGCGAAGTTACAATTACCGACTTTTTTGGTTAAGATCTGACCTTTTGGCGAGCTGCTTACCATCAGCTGATTGGCGAGCGTAAAGAAACTCTTCTGCGCATGCGCAAATGATTTGCGAGAGTAAAGAAAATTTACTGCGCATGCGCGGATGGTTAGCGAGCAAAAAAGTAGATTCTCCTCAGAAATAAGTTTTACGAGGAGAATTGAGTATGTAAATTCTTTTTTACGCGCAGTTGTAGAAAACAATTATTTTACAATAGAAATGAGTTACAAGTATGATTTTACCGGTTCCGATTATCCCACTCTCTCCTGTTGTCTTGATAGTCCCAGTCTCTTGGTTTAGCACCTTCATCATAGTCCCAATTTCTCATTCCAGGATCACGCCGTCTGAACAAAATTATAAAATTTACGTTTTAGTAACCAAAAATTTACATTCTCGGTAATTACAAAAACACAATTTGAATTTTTTATACAATTTCAATTCAAAGAGCATGTTCCGAAACATTTCAAGTCAATTAGATGGAATGTCGTTGATAAAAAAGTTTAAGAATAAAGTTTCAACTCAAATGAAGAGAAATATATAATAATTTTGACTGAAAACGACTTGATATTGTACAAACCAATAATTTATTAAACAATTTGAGACACTAGTTGTCGTTGAACACAAATTTCCAATTTACTAGAAATTGATAATGGTGTAACAATTAAAACTAGTATCACAAACTGTTTCAATTAATTAATAGTTTTACAATATGAAGTAGTTTTCATTCAATATAGATATCTACCACAACACAAAAAGTTATGATTATTTCGTTAAATTCTTCAATGTTCAGAATTGAAAATTATAAGAGGTAGAATATTCATTCAGAAAACTTCCAGTTCCTCAATTTTCAAGTTCTTACACCGCATCATCAATTTTCGATAAAGCTGAAAACTATGTAGGAAACTTGACGACTCTTGGACACTCATTCTTCACTCTGCACACTCAGTGTTCTCCATGATATAGTTTGTAAACTTTTAAGAAAGATTAATCAAGTTTATTACAAAAACTTGAAACTGCAGGTTGTCAATTGAGCAGTATCACAGGTCACAATGCAAGGAAAGGAAATTCGTTGAATGAAATCAATGTTTTACCTCCTGTCATCGCCGAATTGTGGCTGCATCCGCATATTTCTTGGATCTTCTCCCCTGGAAGGACTGTTAAAGTGGCCACGATCACCCGCGCCTTCATTTTGAAATCTGCCTCCTCTCTCTACAAAATCAATATTACACAATAATTAATGAATTGAAAATTTAGATTATTTAGAGAAAAAACTGAGGTAGTCAACAATAATTATTTTTTAAAGAGAATAACTGAGGTGGAAAGAAGAGAACATTATTTAGAGGAAAAACTGAGGTAATCAACAATTATTTTTAATGAGAATTTGTTGTCTATACTCAACAATAATAATAATAATAATATCTTGTGACCTGGCTGGCTCAGGTCTGGTGTCAGAGTTTTCAGGTCGCAACTGATCAATTTCAGGGCCTCTGACATGACCTGATACTCAACAAATTTAAATTTTCAAAGATATTATATTTAATGATCTTACTCACCGATTTCTTTAAAACATCATATCTTAATATCTTTATTTTCATTCTTAAGGAGTGGAATAGATATGAGACTCTTTATTTCAACGCTGATATTCAAGACTCTCTATTTAAACATTCTCCAACTCTTATTTTATACTATGATTTCCCCTTTTTTGGTCCCTTTTGTTTTATAACCGACGTGGTTGACTGAGTTCAAACGTCACCACCTCATCAAATAGAAATATAATATTTTTTGAGAACAGGCTAGTTCTTTTCGAAAGCTGAAAAGCTTGAGAAAATGATTCAGATTTAGAGATATTATCAATTAAAACTCTATAGCTAGAGTAAACAACTAAGAATACTAGGAGTAAACAACTAATGGATACTCTATACCAGTATTCATAAAGTGATATATTGGTATGCATATAACTTTAGGGCCAGGCCTTATTAAGCGTATCAGGCGTTTATTAGGCGTTTTTAGAGTCGGCAGGGCAGGAAGCTCTCCGATTGGCTGATTGGGTTGTCGCCTGAAAAACCGGTTATAGTCGTCTGGCCCTAAAGCCTAGTTTATACGATGCCAATTGGCGAGACAGTTGTCTTTGGACAATTGTCATCACGTGGTTGCGGATTGTCGGAGGCCAGGCCAGTTAAACGAGAAGATGTTTATACGCGGCCAACTATTAGCACGTCAGTTGACAGCTAAATATGGCCGAGTTCTCGTCATCTGTTGTGACTAAACAGCTGAACTGGCAAAACCAAGACAGCGCTACTGGCCTACACTCTTCACTCGGCGCCAATTGTCGCGACAACTGAGATTCCGAGTGGTGGGGGGCTCGCTGGGCCCAATTGACTGTCCATAGCCTACTCCCAGAGACAGTTGAATTTCGGGCCAATTGTCGGGACAGTTGGCAAGACAATTGGCCGGAAGCGTTTATACGAAGAAAATAATTTCATGCCAGTCAGTTGCCTCATGACAATTGTCTCGCCAATTGGCATCGTATAAACTAGGCTTAATGAGCGATCGTAAACAACTATAGTAAACGCAAATTTGAGAGGCGGGGTGATGGTGGTACAATCTGAATGAAACTAGTAAATTTCAAGCTTCGAATTGCATATGTTATTCTAAATATTGGAGATGTGTCAATCATATGACAATTTTAAAATCAGGGCCCTGTTTCATAAAAGTTACAGGTCCTGTAATACAGGAGAATCACCATTCTAATTACATGCTCAATATAGCCGAAAAAATCAGCTGTTCCTGTATTACAGGACTTCTAAGTTTTTATGAAACAGGCCCCAGAGCCCTGTTTCATAAAATTTATGTCACGTAATACAGGAGAATCACCATTCCAATTACATGCTCAATATAGCCGATAAAATCAGCTGTTCCTGTATTACAGGACTTCTAAGGACTTCTAACAGCTGATTTTATCGGCTATATTGAGCATGTAATTGGAATGGCGATTCTCCTGTATTACGTGACTTATAAGTTTTATTAAACAGGGACCAAGTTTTATTTATGTTTTAAAGATAGACAAACAAACAAATACTCGTCACTTATCCAATTACAACGGTTCAGTGAAGGCTTGAATGTTGATATCCATTCCAAATTATTCAGTTGGAATAAAATGTGTGACTGAATTTAAAAAATCTTGATTGAACATATTTTTATAATGAGAAGTCATGTTATGATGACATTTGAAATGTAAACAAACACGAAGCAGACGAACTGTTTTAACTTTTTTTACTGCTTGAAATTTACCAATTTCACTCATAGATGGAGCCACCATCACCCGCCTCTCCAATTTGCCTTTACTATACCCAAGGATGTATTGTAAAAACATAAAAACTGAAACGTTTTTCGAATATGAGCATTAAAAAAATCAGAAACAGAATTTTGTAGATTTGAAAATATTTCAATTGGAAGATTGAATAAATATTCTATTATAATAATAGGCTCACCATCTGACCCTGCCCTGCTCCTGTCCATACTTCCCCTCTCTCTCTCCATAATCCTTTCGATTCCGCGATCTCTAACCACATTCCTGTCTTTCTCCATGGATCTGTCTCTCTCATAACTCCGCTCATGTTCGTTGCCACGCTCAAACTGTCTGTCCTTATCATGCGGTCGATCCCTCTCGAACTCCGCTCTTTCTCTAGCTGGCAACATTTTCACTCTGTCCTTGTCGAAACTGCGATCTCTCTCCGGTCCGCGCTCTCTGTCACTCTCGGGCGGTTTATTCCTATCCATCAGATGATCCCTCTCATTTCCTCTGTCCCTCTCCATACCGCGTCTATCTTTGTCAATGGGTCTCTCCATGTTGCGATCTCTGTCTGGAATCCTGTCAGGACCCAATCTGGGCTTTTCAATGGCACGCTCGTATGGTGGCTTCTCTCTTTCCCGATCCTTGTCGAAACGATCCTTTTCCCTGTCCTTTCTATCCTTATTCAGTCTGTCCCTGTCGATAGGACCTTTTCTCTCACCAGGAATACTGTGAAGAGGTATTTCACGGTCGTAATCCTTCATCTTGCCAACATCTTTGTCTCTATCATCTCTAAGCCTATCTCTTTGTTTATCTTTATCCTTAGCCATTAGTTCCCTCTCTCTCTGACGTTCCCTGCATCTTTCTAGAGCTTCAATTCTTTCTTTTTCTCTCGCTTTTTCTCGGATCCTAGCCGATTCCTCATGCTCTCCTGCAAAAAACACAATTTCATTTTACAATTTTTATTGGATATGTAAGTGAAACAATAAAGTGCATCAAATTGTTGAATAAAATAGTTATTTGTGCTTCTGGGGACTGAAACGCAACCTTTTTCCCTGAGGAGAACTCCTGTAGCTTCCACATCGACTTCAAGGTGACAATCTCATTGAGAGAGTAACAAGAACTTTAGTCACGTGATGCACACAACATTTTCATTCATGATAACGTATCTTACTATTCCTTCATTAAAGTTTTGTTTTGCTTCAAAACGCTTGCTCAAACACAACCTATAACTATCTATCTTTTTAAAAACTTTTTAGATTCTAAAAAACAAAGAGCTCAATTTTACTCCCTTGGGAGACAAAGTAGTGCTTTATTATTCTGTTCCAGAGAGTGACGTACGACATTAAATTGGATGTGAATAATAATATATTTTCCTTGGAAAAAATTTCAAGACCTATTTCCCTACAAAATAAATCAGCGAATGAAACTATTTCAAAGTGGTACTTAGTAATATGGATCTTTTGAAGGCCAGATCAAGACTAATTTCCTTTAAAAAAATAAATCAGCGAGTGAAACTATTTCAAAGTAGTACTTAGTGATATGGATCTTTTGAAGGCCAGATCAAAACCAAAATATTCAAGACCAATTTCCTTACAAAATAAATCAGCAAATAAATTATTTCAAAGTCGTACTTATTAATATTGATCTTTTGAAGGCCAGATCATCTTATCTAACAATTGAACTGCTAGACAATGAGTATGACTTACATTTACTGAATGAACAAATTATTTAACAAATATTATTATTATTAAAAAAATATTATTAACATTTTATTATTAACAAATAACTTCTTGATATCAAATTGAAATGTATTAAAAATTACAAGTTTACAGATTATACTAAATAATTTGGTTTCATTGAGATAATATTGAAAAAACTAGCTAAATATGCATCTAGGCTGATTCTTTGATTAAATTATTCGACTCTAATGAGATTATTCATAGTGAATGATAACCGCCATTGAATAAAATATAATAAAAACTTACTCTTTTCCCTATCGCCAGCAGAGCTCCTGTCAGGAATTGGCTTCTTATCGAAGCGTCTGTCATCTTTGCCACCTCTTGAGCGATCATCGTCTCGTTTTCTGTCATCAAGTCTGAAATTTAACATATCTATTAAATAACTTCCAATTGTATCGAAAACTAACGGAAAAAATGAATTAGTTTCTTGAATTTTAAGAATGTGAAAGTTTCATTGATCTTTCAATTCACCTTGACCTTTTCAACTTCTGGATTGAAGAAGTTTTCAGTGGAAAGCATGATAAGCATGATCAATTATCAATTCATTCCTATTTTAATTCTGTGATTTACTAAATTGATGATGATGTATTCATTCTAGTTCGAGAATTAGGATATTGGTATTATTAAATCTGGTAAACGGACCTTTTAGTTAGGTGAAAACAAATCGATATTATACTGCGATGGTGTGTGATTCGCTCCTGGTTCCTTAGTCCTCACACCGTTTCACCAAGGATTTCGATTCAAGTATTTACAAGATGTAAGGCGTTGGCTCCACTTTCAACCACTTTTGATCTAGCATAATTTTATGTGAAAAACTATACGAACGAATGAGACCAAATTAATACTAGTAAATTATAGTCAGTCGAAGGATAGTCAAGTGTAAAGTGAGTAGTTTTGGAAGACAGTGAGTTGTCTAAAGTTTGCAGCATATGGAAGGATAAGGAAAAATATTCAACTCCAACTAGATTCAGAAACTTTGCCCCCTGTGGGTTGGGGGAGCTTTGAGTCGATCATCTTACTCAAGAATGTGTTGAAAACCAGAATTCACCCACAGTATCTATGCTTGTCGTAGGAGGCGACTAAAATGGACCTCAAGGCAACTCCACAAATTGCATTGCCTTCAAACCCACGGGATCTGCCCTATCAGGAGGGGCAAAAAGAAGAACCCAAGAGACCAGAGATGGGCGAAACTCCAGGCACAAATGTGAGTCAAGAGGCTGAGTCGAGGGTGGCCGGGCGCCCTAGAGGCAGTTAGGCGTCCCCTCTCTAAGCGAAAGGACCTAAAAAAAGGCCAGGAGTGGAATTCACGTAGGTCACGAGTTTGTGGGTGGAGTGGCCAAAACTCACCACTGCTCAAAGAAGGGCTGCCATTCCGGCAAATCTACTTGGGAGAGGTGAGGTTTTTGACCCTGCAGAGTTTCGGAGGGGCAAAAAGAAAAACCCAAGAGAACAGAGATGGGTGAAACTCGAGGCACAAATGTGGGTCAAGAGGCTGAATCGAGGGTGGCCGGGTGCCCTAGAGGAAACTTGGCCGCCCCTTCATCAGTGGAAGGACCTACAAAGAAGGCCAGGAGTGGAACTAACTTAGGTCACGAGGACTAATCAGTCTGTTGAGACTGACAAGCATATCACACTGGATTGTGACAAGGATTGCAACCAGGTGATGAATGAAATGTTAGTATAGGGAAAAATTCCTGGTTCATGTAAAGGACACAGGTATTGGTTTGCCTAAAGGACTCGCCACACCAAGCTCGCCAGTACCACCGAGGTAGTACCGCTGGTGGTAGTTTTCTCGGCTGAGCACGCCACACCGAAAAACGTCCGCTAGCGGTAGTCTCCGAGTAGTGAGTCTAGTAGTGGGGGGGAGTGAGACGTACTAGTTGCGTTGTGTTGCAAGGATGAACGCCGAATGAGTCATCACTCTGTGCGCATGCGCTACCTCTTCGAATCGCCTGCCATGTATTCAGGTTGAGCGCGCCACACTGAGCTCGCTTTGTCCGCCGTACTACCTCTCAGCGAACTTTTGTTGAATCGCCTAGCAGGCGGTCGTAGGTGGTAGTGCGCCGTACTACCGCCGCGGTAGCGAACTCGGTGTGGCGCGATCAACCTGAATACATGGCTAGCGATTTTTAAAACTTCGCTACCGCCGCGGTAGCGAGCTTGGTGTGGCGTGCCCTTAACTAACATACTACTTGGGAACACAATAAGCTTCGGTTGACGTGTGGGGTTCTTTGAACCTTTGGATCTTTGAATCCGTCCCTTCAAAAACAATAAACAATAGATTCAGAGAAATTGAATACCGAAAAATTTGAATTACAGAGATTCTTAACAAAAGTAAATATAGCGATATTCACTTTAAACTATACTTAGGGTGAATGGAAAGCATTTATGTCATTTATAAGGAATGCTGAAAGTCTTAAGAGAATCTCACTACAGTGGGTATTGCTTTTCTACAAACAACGATGTTACTTCTATAATGATGTACATTAACGCCAGCTGTTGTAAGGACAGTTTACGAATAAAATAATTTTATATACGTATACCGGTCTAATCCGAAGCTTATTTTTCTATTTTTACGGATGATCCCCACATGAGCTGTTTGCTTGTGCGTGGGTAATGGGAAGTGCGAGGGTGAATATTTTGAGATGATCAAACGTCCATGCCTATTCGATGGAATTCGAACCCGCAACCAGGTAGCACTAGCAGACTGGAGGTTGCAACGCTTTAGTCAACTCGGCTATCTGACCGGCTAACAGTTCTAGAGCAGACAGTTCTAAGTAGCCTAAGGACCGGTTTCCGAGCTCGGGATTTAGGTAAGTTCTAGACTTTAAACAGCTGGAGTAAGAAAATTGGCTTTCCGAAACGGGGCGTAGTCGTAGTCATTGTCAAAGTCACGTTTGAATTAAATTTCAAAAAACTAGAAAATTCAACACAAAATAAAATAAAGAGAAAGTATTGTAAAGTTTCAGCTATTTAGAAATATTTAATTTCGTCAAGGAAAAACGTTTCCAATTATAGAAATGAGAAAATAAAAACTGCGACTACTGTTATAAAAACTGCGACTACGCCCCGTTTTGGAAAGCTAATTTTCTGACTCCAGCTGTTTAAAGTCTAGAACTTAGCTAAATCCCGAGCTCGGAAACCGGCCCTAAATCACACTTTAGTTTGTATCTATATTGCTTGTATTGCAATTGATTTATTCATAAGAAATGCTAACAGTTAAAGTGAAATCTCACTTGAGTGAGTATTCGTATTCTTGAATGAATATTCGTATTCGAATACTTGAATGAGTATTCGTATTCGAATACTTGTATGAGTATTCGTATTCGAATACTTGAACGAGTATTCGTATTCGAATACCTGAATGAGTATTTGTATTCGAATACTTGAATGAGTATTCGTATTGCTTATAGATATCTATTTTTCTAAGTAACCAGATTGTTTACAAACCTATCTCGCTTAGGAGAGTTCTTCCTGGCCAGTCTCTTGTCACGCGACTTGACGTCGGGCGACTCCTTGCGACGCGACCGCGACGTGTCGCCCGACCGACGCGACAGAGTGGGCGACCGGTCTCTGTTCTTGAGCTTGGGACTCCGGGAGCGTCCTCTGTCTCTGTCTCTCTCCCTGTCGCGGTTGCTTCCGCGCGGCGACAGACTCCTGTTGTGCTTCCGCTCAACCGACATCGAGCGCCTACTGCCCGACCGCGGTGACGCAGCGTGTCGAGAGCTTGAACCTGCAGTCATGAACAAGAAACATGTTCATAAAATCCTATGTAACCGATCAGTAATTGAATAGAACGACTTGCGATTGTTACAAATTAATAATTTTGGTTGCCAATTATCTAGAAATATAGATTTTGAGTAGATGAGGTTGTAACAATTTCATGCCTATTCATGTAAACTGTAAAGAGATATCTACCTCAATATAATCTTCATTACAATCGTAAGGCAGAAAATTGTGAACATTATCGATACATTACACTACCGGTACTGTATAATACTCGTAAATACTAATATATTAATATTATTATAGACTCTAAGATTAGTAGAAAAACTAAACTAGAAATAAAAATCTGGTGTGGTACACTCACACAACTTTCCTTGCTCATATTTGAAACTACGATCAGACTTCTGTATAATATGTGTATATATAATTGTTTTCAAAGTACTTTTTCTTTGAGTGAATTTATTGTGAAATTCGATGATTTTTTTAGTCGTCATTTTTTTAAAGTCGTCAAAACAGCTGTTCTACAGATGAAATATCTCGACTATGTGTTCTTTTTATGAACTGCGCTACCTACCTACCTCATGCACGAGAAGGAGGTTACTAAGTCCATTTCCCAAGGATGGGGTGGACCCCCCATTGGTTTCCCAGAAAGGAGACACATGCCAGTTGATAGAGCTGATAAATAACTATACAGGGTATGAATTTGAAAAAATCGGTCAAGTTATTTTTGTGAAAATCGTGAAAAACATGGTTTTTTAGTAATTACCCGCCATTTTTCTCAAGAATATTACGGAGCTCCTGAATTTTCCCAAGAAAAAAACTCATGTCATTTGATAGGGCTTATGAATATCCATATCCATATCCATGGTTTAAATTTGAAGAAAATCGTTAAAGCCGTTTTCGAGAAAGCCGTGAAAAACCTGGTTTTTCAGTCATTATCCGCCATTTTTCTCAAGAATGGTATGAATTTGAAGAAAATCGTTAGAGCCGTGGTATGAATTTGAAGAAAATCGTTAGAGCCGTTTTCGAGAAAACGGTGAAAAACATGGATTTTTAGACATTATCCGCCATTTTTCTCAAGAATATTACGGAGCTCCTGAAATTTTCCCAGATATGAGACTTATGCCAGTTGATAGGGCTTATAAATAGCTATCCATGGTATAAATTTGAAGAAAATCGTTAGAGCCGTTTTCGAGAAAACCGTGAAAAACATGGATTTTTAGTCATTATCCGCCATTTTTCTCAAGAATATTACGGAGCTCCTGAAATTTTCCCAGATATGAGACTTATGCCAGTTGATAGGGCTTATAAATAGCTATCCATGGTATAAATTTGAAGAAAATCGTTAGAGCCGTTTTCGAGAAAAACGTGAAAAACATGGTTTTTTAGTAATTATCCGCCATTTTTTCCGCCATCTTGAATTGGATTTTATTGAATTTCTTATTGTCGGATCCTCATGGTATAAGGACCTTAAGTTTAAAATTTCAAGTCAATCGGTTAATTAGGAATGGAGTTATCGTGTTCACAGACATACACACACACACACACACACACACACACACACACACACACACACACACACACACAGACCAACACCCAAAAATTATTTTTTTGGACTCAGGGGACCTTGAAACGTATAGAAAAAATGAAATTAGGGTACCTTAATTTTTTTTGGAAAGCAATACTTTCCTTACCTATGGTAATAGGGTAAGGAAAGTAAAAACCTGGACATACAGTAACTTTTTCTTCCATATCGACGTATGAATCTCGAGTTTTCTGCCCAAACTACTGTTTTCAAGGCCACTTCTTTTAGATACATTTGTTGAAAGTGGACTCGCTTACAATTTTTGCACATTTTTTTCTCTTTTTTCCTACTTTCTTCTCCAATACTTCCCTTTTTCTTCTCCTATTCACCCCTTCTTTCCGTACTTTTAAACCCTCTACCTGCCTATTACATGGGAAACCATAGTTGGCTAGGTATCTTTCTTCCTTTCTTTCTTTTTAGCACACCCTGCCATGAAGCCTGTTTTTGAATTTCATTGAAAATTTATTTTTGATTGTGATTTTTTTTGTTCGAATTTTTTCATGTATATTGTATTGTGTTGATTGGAATAAAAATTGATTGATTGATATTATAAACGGATATACAGAGTGAGTCATATATATGGGAATCCTTCAATAAATTGGAGACTGTTGTAGATAAAATACTGTAACTTTCAGGATAAGTTATTGGTCAAATACTCTACCTTTTGACGTCCAACTGAATTTCGACCACTCATAAGGGGGTGACTTAGGGTTTGTAACTCGAATATTTTAAATGTAAACACCCATTGTGTGGTAAATCATTTCAAAGGCCTTTTTGAAACAAGAAAGATGGCATCGACAAAAATGTTCTATGATACTTGTATTGTATCCAAAATGGCAGCAGATTGAAGTTCTAGTTTTTAAAGAAATGAGGAGTTGTAACTCAAATATTTTGAACGTTAACACCCATTGTGTGATACATCATTTTAAAGGCCTTCTCAAAGCTAGAACGATGACATCAATAAAAATGCTCTATGGTACTTTTATCCAAAATTGCGACTGATTAAAATTTATCAATTATTTCTTTAAAAACTCAAACTTCTATCAGCCGCCATTTTGAATAAAAGTATCATAGAAAATTTTTATTCACATCATCTTTCTAGTTTTGAGAAGGCCTTTACAATGATGTACCACACAATGGGTTTTTACATTTAAAATATTCGAGTTACAACCCCTAAGTCACCCCCTTATGAGGGTCGAAATTCAGGAAAAATAATTTCAATTCTTTGTGAGAAACTTTCTCGCTTTCACCACCTACTTATCTTTTGAAACAAAAAAGTTTCTAGCATGTCGAAAATTTCATGTTTTCTGCTCGAAATGTCTCGACATTGATGAACATAATCATTAATTAATAGCTATAAGTCGGATAAAAATGATCCAGACACCAATAGAAAGGAGACATTCTCCCAGTTAATTTGATATAAAATTATTACGCATTACGACGCCCCATGATACTGAGAGAAGTGATATTCAAAAGAAAAACTAATCTTCGCGATGTTTCCAATTTTATAATAAAAGTTAAATATCCTTTTAATCCTTCAACCCTGAAGCTTTTTTAGTGCTACTATAGTGAGGTCCACGTTATAATGGCAGTGGATAAAGATAGAAGAATAGCGATGCCGATTCTCTGCATATATTATAATTATATTTCTACACTGTCAACAACATAATTGGCATTGTTGTGGACCTAGAAAAGGATAGTACCACCGGCTTTGTCGAATGATAGACAAGGATAGCAAAACCAAAGTTGATCAAATACTGTCATTATAACGTGGACCTCACTATAGGATATCGGGGATGATATTCTACATCCAATTCTGACGTTGAATTGGAAATTTGAGAAAGTTGCAATTTTACACGATTTGGCAACCCTGTAATTTCTTCGGATGGAGGGCCAAGTCTCAACTTACTTTACACAAACTATAGACTCCATAAGCAACTATATGAAGTATTGTGACTAAACGTGTCTTGTCTTGTCTTGACTAACTGGTGTGTGCCTACCCTAAAGCTATCTCTTTATACCTTCCTATACTATCTTTTCTCTATGACTGAACGCACCAGTTTTGGCTGATCCTTTAGCAGACTTGCTTGCGAAACTGAATCCGATAGATGGAGGCGGCGGGGTGGCAGGGAGGCGCTTGGTCGGGGGCGGTGACGCTGGCGACTTCTTTCGCGAGCGACTGAGCGACGCCTTGCGACGCCCCCCGCCACCCTTCGACGGAGGAGTGGAGCCCTTCTTGCCATCCCCTCCACTCCTCCTCACACCACTCAGCTTCTTCAGCGCGGACGACGACGATCTCCCCTTCTTTCCATCCCTGCAAATCATTAAAAAAAGTCATTCGTGTTTCAAAATAACTCTACTAACTTGCTTCGGTAAAATATTAGTGGAGTAGATGAATTCGATTAAAATACGTGATGAAGGAGCTTCTAGCCTTACGAATGTTTTTTATTAACCTATAATGAAGGAAGATTTTTGTTTGGATTTGTATTTTGAAATTAATTAATCTGATAAATTCAAAATTATTGTAGTACATACATTTTTTGGACTCAAAATAGTGTGTGAATTAAGTTATCATTCACATAACCTCTAGACTGTGTATTCCAAATTAAGGTTTAAAGCAGTTTTGCGTGAATGCCTGTTGTTTTACCTGCATTGTATCACTTGTCTATGAATAAATGAAAATGTTTGCACAACGTGTGTAACAATGTGTATTTATGTAATGTACAGAGTGTCTGATAAGTCACTCCCCATTTTTATACAGCTATAATTTCTTTATTTACGAACCAATTTTGTTAGGACTACATTAGATACAGTAATCTTACTACAGTAAGATAGAGCACTCTTTGAGGTTGTGTTTAACACCAATCTTCATTTGTTTCAGTTTAAAAATGCCCCCTCTCTTGACTGTGGAAGAACTAGCCGTTCTTCCGACTGTGGAAGAACGAGCTCGTTATGTGGCCGGTTGTGTTTAACAGCAATTTTCATTTGTTTCAGTTCAAAAATGCTCCCTCTCTTGACTGTGGAAGAACGAGCTCGTTATGTGGTCTGAGGAGCTGTGGTGCGAGTACAAAGGTTGTGGAGGGCTGAACGAGGGATCCATACAAAACTGGATGCAAAAACTGTTAAAAATTTCCGTTTCAAATTACTAACAACAGGGAGTGTCGCAGATGCAAGACGATCTGGAATATCAACGTCAAGGACAGCAGAGAATGTTGACAGAGTTCGTGAAATGTTCATGAGGAGCCCTAAGAAATCACTGCGTAAGGATCTCGTGAAAGTGGTCTTTCACGTTACTCTGTTGCAACGATTCTTAAGAAAGATCTTAATTTTAAACCATGGAAGCCACGAGATCCTTGATGCAGTGATTTCTTAGGGCTCCTCATGAACATTTCACGAACTCTGTCAACATTCTCTGCTGTCCTTGACGTTGATGGTCTTCCTGATCGTCTTGCATCTGCGACACTCCCTGTTGTTAGTAATTTGGAATGGCAATTTTCAACAGTTTTTGAATTCAGTGTTGCATGGATCCCTCGTTCAGCCCTCCACCACCTTTGTACTCGCACCACAGATCCCCAGAACAGAACTCAGAGCTGCTATTTTGGCTCGTTCACCCACAGTCAAGAGAGGGGGCATTTTTAAACTGAAACAAATGAAAATTGGTGTTAAACACAACCTCAAAGAGTGCTCTATCTAACAAATGTAGTTCTAACAAAATTGGTTCATAAATAAAGAAATTATAGCTGTATAAAAGTAGGGAGTGACTTATCAGACACCCTATAATGTAATTGTAACAATGTATGTGTTGCTATAGCGACACATACATTGTTACAATAATTAATAATAATTATAATAATTACAGTATTAATTGGATGAGAAGAGTTGTTGTTACAATATTTAGAATGTTGCCAATTTGAAGTGAGTTGAGGCGTAACTAGAAGGGATAGAATCCTAAATGAAAAAATAAGTAACAGAATGAAGGGTACAAAAATATCAAATAAAATGCGAGAAAAAGACTGCAGTGGTAAGGACATGTGGAGATAAGTGAGGACGATTATGTGGGGAAAAAAGATCGACCACTTAGAAGTCGAGGACACTAGGAAGAGGGGAAGATCTAGGAAGAAATGGGAAAACTTTACTGATTCATACATACAATAAGTACTTCATAAAAATTATGAATGATAAAACTGTATCGCCGAAGATCGTGTAGAGAAAGGACTAACACCAAACGAAGCCCATGACCGTGACTCCTGGAAGCGACTGACCCAAAACGCCGACCCCACCTGAGTGGGAAAAGGCTGAGAAGAAGGTGACAATTTGAAGTGAATCTTACGATATTAATTTGTACAATTAGGACCCAGTTTCTAGGACACTTATTATTACAGCCAATGAATGTACCATCAAATATTAGGTTTAATGGTCCATCACATTTCAATAGGTTTCCTAGTACCTAACCTGGTCAAGGCCAATCAGTCTTCAAAGTATTAACTATGTTACTACAGTGAATTCTTATAGATTTTTGTTGAGTCTCATATTGGAAAGTTCACCTAGCCTGAATTTAAGCTGTAAATAGATCTAACGACTGTTACAGACTGTATCATCCGGGGTCCAACAGTTTTACATGCCCATCCGGAAACACGGAGTGACCTGGCTGAAAACCTGTGTTACTATGTATACTTGGATAAATAATAAGTACTTAAGCCTGGTTTTCATTAGTAGAGTTAGTAGTCGAGTAACTGGTATACTAACTCTACTCTACTTGGTCGAGTAACTGTTTTCACTACAATTGAGAATAGTAGGTTAAATGTGTTGTCTAGTGAACAGAACTAACCTTAAAATTTCAATACTGTACTCTGACTCTACTCTACTAGCTTGAGACTATTTCATTAGCATAATAGTGGTAGAGTAGAGTGAGAAACGGTGGTGGGAGAAGGCAAGTGGTAGAGTACTATCCCACGGTGCTAGCCCACTCTACTCTACTAAAAACTAGTACTCTACTCTACCATGAACGTTTTCATTGGGAGAGTTCACAAGATAGTTACTACTCTACCACTGACTCTACTAATGAAAACCAGGCTTTATTCATTATTAAAATAGTACTTACTATAGTAAATTAGTTTTAATGAACAAATTGTTTTAATGTACATAACATATTACATTAGTTGAATGGATGATAAGTACTAGGTACATACTTATTGATTAGTTTAAGGATGTGCAAAGGCTAAAAATAAACTTTCTCCTGGTGATATTTTTCAAAGTTTTTCAATTCGTATATCATCAAGCTATCAAAATGAGAATGTTTTCTGAGGAAAGCACTTTTTTCCAATAATTACTGTTTGATATATGAGCGCCTAAAATTTAAATTTTTGGGATAGAACATTTCAAATTCGGTAAGAGATAAATCCATGAGATTAAGAGGATAGATTCATCATGGTATTGTTGATCTAATAAAACAAAAATTCTCTGAATATCAATTTTTAAGAAAATTATTTTTGGTAAATTGGATAACTTTCTCAAAAATTGATATTTTCATCGAATTTTTGTTTTACTAGATCAACAATATCATGAAGAATCTATCCACTTAATCTCATGGATTTATCTCTTACCGAATTTGAAATGTTCTGTCCCAAAAATTTAAACTTTAGGCGCTCATATCTCAAAAAGTAATGATCGGAAAAAAATGTTTTCCTGAGAAAATATTTTAATTTTGATAGCTTGATGGTATACAAATCGAAAAACTTTGAAAAATATCATGAGTAGAAAGTTTATTTTTAGCCTTTGCACAGCCTTGAAATGCAGGAATATAAAATAACCAAGAGCAAAGTCAGGCATTGTACATAAAATATTACATTAGTTGAATGCATGATAAGTACTTACTTATTGATTAGTTTAAAATACAGGAGTATGAAAAAAACAAGAACTAAGTCAGGCATTGTAAGATTGAAGTAAAGCACCTTGATTTCTTGCGGGACACTCTGTCGATGTCTGAAGTGGAGGAGGTGGAGTCCCGCTTGGACTTCCTAGCCTTGGCGTTGGCCTTGCGCTTGACGGCGCTGGGTGAGCTGGTGGAGCCGGACGACGAGTCGTCGCTGCTGGTCGACGAGTCTGTGGAGGTCGACGACGACAGTGAAGACGAAGATGAGCTCGATGCGTCCTACAACAACCACCATCATACACTCTGTCAAATAGTAATTCATCAAATTTGTCATGTCAGAGGCCCTGAAATTGATCAGTTACGACTTGAAAACTCTGACACCAGACCTGAACCAGCCAGGTCACTCGATATTATCATTCATCAATTAATAATTTGTGAAAATATATATTATTAGTAATTTGAAATGTTTAGTTTAATAGTTTAAATTTTCCCAAATTGAAATTTAACAGACTTTTGAACGACCGGGCCATATATTTTCTAATCAATTAGGTAGTTTATTCATTTAATTTCTTATTCAGGTAATGTAATTGATATCTACTTATGATGTAGTGATAGTTAAACTAGCCCCCTGTGGGTTGGGGGAGCTTTGAGTCGAACATCTTACTCAAGAATGTGATGACAACCAGAATTGACCCACAGTATCCCTGCTTGTCGTAGGAGGCGACTAAAAGGGACCCCAAGGCAACACCAGAAGTTGCGTTGCCTTCAAACCCACGAGATCTGCCCCATGAGGGCAGTTTCGGAGGGGCTAAAAGAAAAACCCAAGAGACCAGAGATGGGTGAAACTCCAGGAATAAATGTAGGTCAAGAGGCTGAGTCGAGGGTGACCAGGTGCCCTAGAGGCAATTTGGCGACCCCTCTTTCAGCGGAAGAGACTACAAAAAGGCTAGGAATGGAACTCACGTAGGTCACGAGTTTGTGGGTGAAGAGACCAAATCTCACCACTGTTCAAAGAAGGGCGGCCATTTAGGCAAAACTTCTTGGGAGAGGTGAGGCTTTTGACCCTGCGAAGTTTCGGAGGGGCAACAAGAAAAAACTAAATAGACCAGAGATGGGTGAGACTCCAGGCACAAATTTGGGTCAAGAGTCTGAGTCAAGGGTGGTCAGGCGCCCTACAGGCAACTTGGCCGCCCCTTCCTCAGCGGAAGGACCTTCAAAGAAGGCCAGGAGTGGAACTCACGTAGGTCACGAGGACTAATCGGTCTGAAGAGACTGCCAAGCACATCACACGGGATTGCGACAAGCAACCAGGTGATGAATGGGATGTTAGAATAGGGAAAAACTCCTGGTTCTTGTAAGGGACACAGGTATTGGTTTGCCTAACTAACATACTACCTGGGAACACAATAAGCTTCGGTTGACGTGTGGGGTTCTTTGAACCTTTGGATTCTTGAATCCGTCCCTTAAAAAATAATAATAATAGTTAAACTAGAATTGTATAGGTGGGAGATAGAACCGACTGCCCCCTAACTTCGTCCTCCAAGGTGAAATAAAGACAGCCAATCAATCAATTTATCAATCAATCAATATATTATTTATATTTATATATTTATCAATTAATATATTTATTTATCAATCAATTAATAAGTTTCTAACTTAATAAATTAATTAGTCGATGTCTAACTTTGCCCTGAAAGGATAGAGGCAGCCAATCAATCTCGGTTTTCGTTTATGCGATCGTGGCCGAAGACCACCAAACAACGCATTTGATTCTTACGTGAGTGTTCACGCATTGTCAGACTGAATATATGTGAACAATCCCATAAGCATCAATGATACTCTTTCTCGGTCGTCGGCAGTCGCATGAGCAAATACATAAAAAAGGATTGAAGTTCATGGAGAATTCCTTGATCTATCATGATAATAAGGTAAATGTGAGTTGGACTGTCACTGTTGATCAAGGAAAATTGAACTTCACTGTATTTCCACGGTTTTCATAGCAAGCTGTGGACACCAAATAAAAACACATGTATATTTCCGATGTTATCTTAAAAAAATCAAATTTTTCTGCTTCCCTGCGCCTTCCTGTAGAATAATTATATCCATATAATACTATTATATGTTTAATATAATAATTATAAAAAATCAAACTTTAAATTGTGAAAGTTACTGTACAGTCAAAAAGAAAAACAAAATACATTCAAAATTATTGTAATAGCCAGATGGTGAAAGGCTCATGAAATGTGTAAGCTCCAAACAGTTACAGGATTTTTAACCCTTCAGTTAATTTAGTTCAATATGAGATATATAAACTTTAATTTAATCCTTCACCAATATAGAAGAGTTAACCAATGGGCCTTACCTTCACAAACAATATTATTTTCAATCTGTCAAACTAGAATAGCTTATTCGTCTAGCTAGGTGGTAGGAAATAATGAAGAAAAATCTGGTGTGGCGCACTCACACAACTTTCCTAGCCGTTATGAAAATTGATCACCTGACGCTAGTGTTCCCACTCATCTCAAGTCTACTATTCAAAGATTTGAGCCACCTGGTGACAGGACAATAAAGCTGGAGACACACGAGGTCAGCTATCTCTTCATAGTGAATGATTTAATAGAATCAACAGTTTGTAATTGAATAATCACATTTTCTTGAATTTTGAGCTTATTTTCAATTTTAGGTGAAAATGTTACTGAACATTAATTGTAGAGATTTTCATGCTCAATCTTTTCCACTTGAATTGTTTTGTTTAAATTGTATCTGAAGCCTGATAATTGGGAATCTAAAATCAAACTTTGCATAGATGGGGCGGATCTCCTGAAATTTTTACAGATATGGGACTTGTGGCAATTGATAGAGCTTATCGATGACTATTTTAGGTATGAATTTGATCAAAATCGTTGGAGCCGTTTCCGAGAAAATCACGAAAACCCCTATTTTTGACAACATTTTCGCCATTTTAGCCGCCATCTTGAATTGCATTTGATCGAAATTGTTCCTGTCGGATCCTTATAGTGAAAGGACCTTAAGTTCCAAATTTCAAGTCATTCCGTTAATTGGGAGATGAGATATCGTGTACACAGACGCACATACACTCATACACACACACCAATATCCAAAAACCAGTTTTTTGGACTCAGGGGACCTTGAAACGTATAGAAATTCAGAAATTGGGGTACCTTAATTTTTTTCGGAAAGCAATACTTTCCTTACCTATGGTAATAGGGCAAGGAAAGTAAAAAATCAAACTTTAAATTGTGAAAGTTACTGTACATACAAGAAGAAAAACAAAATACATTCAAAATTTATTGTAATAGCCTAATGACTGAGATTATGATTATGATTTTGAAGGGACGGATTCAAGGATCCAAAGGTTCAAAGAACCCCACACGTCAACCGAAGCTTATTGTGTTCCCAAGTAGTGTGTAGGTTGGGCAAACAAATACCTGTGTCCTTTACAAGAACCAGGAATTTTTCCCTATGCTAACATCCCATTCATCACCCGGTTGCTTGTTGCAATCCAGTGTGATATGCTTGGCAGTTTCTTCAGACTGATTTGTCCTCGTGACCTACGTGAGTTTCACTCCTGGCCTTATTTGAAGGTCCTACCGCTGAGGAAGGGGTGGCCAAGTTGCCTCTAGGGCGCCCGGTCACCCTTGACTCAGCCCCTAGACCCACATTTGTGCCTGGAGTTTCACCCATCTCTGGTCTCTTGGTTTTTTCTTTTTGCCCCTCCGAAACTGCCCTGATGGTGCAGATCCCGTGGGTTTGAAGGCAAGGCAACTTCTGGAGTTGCCTTGAGGTCCATATTAGTCGCCTCTTACGACAAGCATGGATACTGTGGGTTAATTCTGGTTTTCAACACATTCTTGAGTACGATGAACGACTCAAAGCTCCCCCAATCCACAGGGGGCAATGACTGAGATGGTGATAGCTCATGAAATGTGTAAGCTCCAAACAGTTACAGGATTTTTGACCCTTCAGTTAATTTAGTTCAATATGAGATATATAACTTTAATTTAATCCATCACCGATATAGAAGGCTGAACCAATGGGCCTTACCTTCACAATCAATATTCTTTTCAATCTAAGTCAAATTAGAATAGCAATTAGTCTCGCTAGGTGGTATGAAATCATGAAGAAAAAATGAAATTTCTACCTCATAACATTTTCAGATAAAAATGACTAAGCTTTGTGACATTGACCTTTCTAAGCAAGTGCTTTGGACGAAAGCCTTTTCTGGTGGAATTCTCTGTCTCCTCCCTTTTCATCTGTAGCTCCAACTCCCTCTGCAAGAGCTGTCGTCTCTTTTCCAGAACCTTTTCGTCCTCGTACTCCAGGTCGGTCTGATCCCAAGTCTCCCAGTTGACGTCCGGACTCGACCGCTTCAGCACCGACGAATGAAGTCGCTTAGCCTCTTCCAACGCTCTCAAAGTTGCCTGCTATAACGCCAATACAGTTTCTCATTATTAATTAAGATTTGAAATTAAATTAAATTTATTAAATGAAATGAAATTAAATTTATTAAATTTGAATTAAACTTGACTTTTCAGTCAAGGCTGAAAATAATTGAAATGAAGACTAGCCAAATCTGTCTCAAAAACATGTTTCTTGGTATGTTTATGATAACTAGAAACTTTTGTAGTTGGTGAGCGTCAAAACATAGTTGAGCGTCGAAGGGAGAGAGGGAGAGGATAGGGGAGAAGGTAGCTGAAAGAGTTGAAAATAATGCATGTATTCATATGTGTCAAAATCAAGGTATATAAAAAATACAGGTTATGACACAATCCCGTGATGCATTGCAAAATCGCCATTTTATGGGGTTCTGGTTCACCAATTTTCAAATTTATCAGCTGTTAACATTATAGATTGAATAACATGAAGATGAAGAAGTGTTATGTTGTTATATTGTTCAAGGAATATTGCAAAATAAATTCTTCCCACAGAATATTTAGATTCCAACTAGGAATGAATTGTTGATTTTTAGATTGGGAACTTCAAAATCTTTTTGAGGTTTGACTGTTGTCCTAATTCCTTATGAATCATAACAAGTTACAAGAATTAGAATAATTTTCAATAATAAAAAAAATGAATTATTGAACAATTTATTATTGAAATTTCATTAAAACATCGAAAACCTGAATTTACATATTATCTGAACCAGAATATTGTTTTTAAAAAGCATAATGCAAGATTTTGTTATGAGCAAATTGGAATATTTCAAATGTACCGCCATAAAGACCCCACATAATGGCCGCTCCATAAGGAACACGAGTGTCATGACCTGTATTTATAGACCTTGGTCAAAATATAGTCGGGTACGCGACTAGGTACCACCCCGTCAACCTGTCCCCTTTTAAACCCGGTTTTTAGGGGACTAGTTGACGTGAGCCATCCCCGTCTACTTGTCTCCTTTCTAAGGAGGTGACAACTAGTCGGAGGGACACTCTGACGCGAGGTGTCAAGTTGTTGTTTACGGTCATGAGTAGTTGGCACCTTCGGTCCAGTAGGTGACAAGTAGTCGGGGTGACAACTTGACGGCAATGGTATATTTTTACGAGGGTGCCGGTCACGACAACCTATCACCTCGATTCCACACTACAAGAAATCACCATTCCGGCTGGCTCTTCATTTGAAAGTTGGAAAATGAAGCCAAACTGTCAAGTTTTATATGAAAAGGCATAAGGATTCCTAATTCCTCATTAGCCTTCTTATGGTCTGATTGCCATCTGAGCGCAAGTGTATATAAATGATTATTTATCCTCATATTAATTACCAGACTCAGTTTATAACCAGACTGATAGCTTCATCTACCATATCTTTGATGGATAAAAATTTGACTGTCCTAGCATTAGGCTCAATTTACTCGTAAACGGTACGTCTGACGGGAAAACATAACTGAACAAAATGTGTTCAGAATTGTGTTCTACATCTGGTTCAGTCATCAAAAGGGCTTATTATTCAACTTTTTCTGTTTTCAATCAACTCGAAAAAATTTGTCCTAAAAATAGCAAAGACGGCGAATATCTCCCGAACCGTGCGTTTGACAGGAAAATGTTACTGAACCAAAAGTGCTTAGAATTCAATTCTACATCATAACCAGTAATAAAAATTGCTTGATCCCCCTCCCCACGCCGCGGGGGTGTAAGTTGTGTCTGTAATATAGTCGAGCGGAGAAGGTAGCTGAGATTGGTGAATATAATGCATGTATGCAAATGTGTCAAAATTTAGTCGAGTGGAGAAGTAGATGAGATTGTTGAAAAAAATGCATGTATTCAAATGTGTCAGAGCTTAGTCGAGCTGAGAAGGTAGATGAGATTGGTGAATTATAATGTATGTATTCAAATGTGTCAAAATATAGTGAAGCGACGAAGGTAGGGTAGCCTACAAGGTAGAAGGAAGCGGCGATATTATTTTTAGATACATGCATTACTTTTCAATACTCTCAGCTACCTTCTCCGCAACCTCTACCTTCTCTCCCTTCCGTTAGTGGGGAGGATATTTTTAATATTCTTTCCGAAGAATGGACATTGATATGTCCAAAGCTCCTCCAATTTATGTAGATGCATAACAATATGATTATTATCTATAGTTATTATATTACAAATTGCTTTTTGCTTTTTCATATCATATACAGTTCAATAATTATTTTCTTAGTCTATATTATGTAAATTCATCTATAATTTTGCTGTATTGTAAGCTATTGTATATAAGTGTATAAGCCAGTATATATTGTAATCTACATAAATAAAGTACTCAATCAATCAATCAATTCACCGCTCAACTATGTTTTGCCTTTTATGAAACAACCAGTTCTAGTCTAGTAAGTTTCAAAAATGCGTTCTTCTAATGTAACTTTCTTCTAAAATGCGTAACGGTGGATGTTACGTCACTGCAAAAGTGAGAGGCGTGATTGCAATGGTAGATATTATATCTATTTATAGATTAAAATTTCAGACCATACCCTAGATTAAAAATTAAAAAAATGGAGAGTTTAAGTTTAAACTTCATGAAATTTATTAGAGATCAAAATAACTTTTATGTGTAGTTCTCATTTGGAAAATATAGACCCATCACAATTCATTCCAGAGGTAAGTTGGAGAGAGGTATTAAGAAAAATATAAATAACTTTTAGGCTATGTGTAGTTCTCATTTGGGAAATATAGACCCATCACAATTCATTCCAGAGGTAAGTTGGAGAGAGGTATTAAGAAAAATATAAATAACTTTTAGGCTATGTGTAGTTCTCATTTGGGAAATATAGACCCATCACAATTCATTCCAGAGGTAAGTTCGAGAGAGGTATTAAGAAAAATATAAATAACTTTTAGGCTATGTGTAGTTCTCATTTGGGAAATATAGACCCATCACAATTCATTCCAGAGGTAAGTTGGAGAGAGGTATTACGTAAAAGATTAATTAGGTAGTATCTAATTATATAAGAGATCGTTATGTAAAAGTGTAGAATTAGATTAATTTAATTCCAAAAACTTAGTAGACATACTTGAGTACTTATAATTCAATAATTGCGTGTGTTCAAACAAGTTAAGGCTGTACAAAAGCTAAAAATAAACTTTCTACTGGTGATATTTTTCAAAGTTTTTCGATTTGTATATCATCAAGCTATCAAAATGAAAAAGTTTTCTCAGGAAAATATTTTTGACGTGACAAAGTCTTATAAATTGGTTTGCCGGGTGACACTTCAAGAAACTGCGTTACGTTCCCACGTTATGCGCTCACAATGAGAGCGAGTGAGAGCGTTCGTTTCGGTTCACAGTCGTCTGGAAAGAGCACGAATAGGAGCAGTGGCGAGCAACGCAACAGCAGCCCGAAGTCATTCACCTGGAGAGAGAGTGAAACGGAGCAATCTCCTGCGACTGCGCCACTACTTAGTGAATAGGTTATGTGAATAAGTATAAGTGAATAGGTATAAGTGTAAGTATAATAGGTATAAGTGAATAGGTTATGTTGTAGTAATCACAATGTTGTGGTAGTTTTCAATAACAAAAGTAGTATAAATCGTTTCTCAGCCAATAATAATTTGTTTTACTTGAAAAAATGAGCGCGACTTGCTATGTAAAAAATTGAATCGAGCACAGTTAGCCCGCCTAAGAGCGAGAGAGACAGAGTGATTTTGTTGAGGATGTGTGAAGGTAAAAATAAAATTTTGTTAATATGAAATTCAGTGCGAGATTCTTTGTAAAAATTAATGTTTTAAATATAATTCTTTGTATAAATAAATGTTTTAAATTGTTACTATTATTTCATCCTTCTTCCAACTATAGGAATGAATATTCACTTTAAAATTATTTTACCACTCAAAGTCGTTATCACGTAAAACTTTCGCCTGTATACCAACTTTACAGGCAACTATGCAATTTTTTTCCGATCATTATTTTTTGAGATATGAGCGCCTAAAGTTTGAATTTTTGGGACAGAACATTCCAAATTCGGTAGAGATAAATCCATGACATTTAAAGGATAGATTCTTCATAGTATTGTTGATCTAGTAAAACGAAAATTTTCTGAAAATATCAATTTTTGAGTAAGTTATTCAATTTACCAAAAATGACAGAAACAGCTTTTAGTTGAGTTATTTTTGGTATTGAATAACTTTTTCAAAAATTGATATTTTCAGAAAATTTTTGTTCTACTAGATCAACAATACTATGAAGAATCTATCCTCTAAATCTCAAGTTAAACTTTAGGAGCTCATATCTCAAAAAGTTATGATCGGAAAAAAATGTTTTCCTGAGAAAACTTTTTCATTTTGATAGCTTGATGATATACAAACCGAAAAACTTTGAAAAATATCACCAGTAAAAGTTTATTTTTAGCCTTTGCACAGCCTTAAAGAACGCTCAAGTACCAAACACATCTTATTTGAATATGTGAGGAAAGCAATATTAGAAAAAAATCGAATGACTATAAAAAGTAAGAAAAAAGTGAGGTGAATTTACAATATTATTAGTGAATTATTAGAATAGACAATAGACCATAGAGGTAATGTTATTTTAACGTATGAGGAAGAAGCAAAAGGATCACGATCATACAATAAGACAAGAGTGTCGCCCAAACTTAGGGCCTGTACACATGACGACGTTAAACGCCGCGTTTAACGCTCGGCTGTCAAGCGCACGTTGGACACATACATAGAAACTTTGGGATAGTACACATGCAAACGCGCGCTTTGAAAAAGCGTCGACAAAACGCGGTGCTTGTAGTTTCCACATCAACCGCCGCGTTTGCAGCGCGCTTCGAGTTACTATACTGGGCATCGGAATGTACATATGCACTCAATCGAACGCGCGCTTTTGCCAATGAGCACCAATGAGCACCTGCAGCACCAATGAGCACGACACCGTATCAATCTGTGGCATAAGCAGTACTATCGCTAACGGATATCACCATTTCTCAAGAAAATTCGGATTTTTCTGATATTTACGAATAATTAATTTGTCAATTACATTGAAATATTACTTTTTTACATTACTTTTTTCAACATTACCTTTTTTTCATTACTTTTTTAAAACATTACTTTGTAAATTAGGCTATTTTTTTCCAAAAGGTATGATAAAAAATATTGTTGTTATTTTCATATTTGAACGTATACGGTGATATGAATTGTAATAAATTGTAATACAGAGTGTTTCAGATAAACGGGAAATTTTGAAAGTTGATTAATTTAAAAAAAATCTCTAAATAATGTTTTTCATATCATTCAATAGTAAAAATAATGCCATTTTAGAATAAATAATACCGTAACATTTATTTTTTGAAGATGACATCTTGCAGGTGTGTTCCTTTTCTACGCAAACAATCCTGTAGTCTCTCCATGGTTTGACGTAACATTACAACTGGAATTTGAAATCGCTTCTCGAATCTTAGCTTTCAATTTTTCCGTTGTTGCAGAATTGAAAGCCAAGATTCGATAAGCGATTTCAGAAATTCCAGTTGTAATGTTACGTCAAACCATGCATGGACAATGTGATGAAAAGACTACAGGAATGTTAGCGTAGAAAAGGAACATACCTGCAAGATGTCGTCTTCAAAGAATAAATGTTACGGTATTATTTATACTAAAATGGCATTATTTTTACTATTGAATGATATTAAAAACGTTATTTATAGATTTGTTTTACTTGAAATTCTTTAACTTTCAAAATTTCCCGTTTTTCTGAAACACCCTGTACAATACCTTAATGTTACAACGAGTTTTTCTTCTGGTGAAATTGCATCCCTCACAAAACATTCACAAGATAATATGTCTTCAGTGACTAAAGATAATAGTTCATCAAATGAACTTATACTCATACGGAAGTAGTTGAAAAACTTGTTGGGGTATTCCCTTAATTTTGGATATAGCGTCACAAATCAACCCATGGTTAACCGGTCATCTATTAAAGGATGTACCCACCATTGCCTTTGTCTTCTTCGCCTAGGTATGTATCTACGGTACAATAACCACAAACAGGTAAGCTCCTCAGGTTCGAACTGAGTACGTGGGTCCAACTGCCGGATGCCTGCTGTCATGAAAACGTCTACAAAACGCGCGGTTAACGCCCTCACACCAAATCAACCCATGGTTAACCAGTCATCTATTTGAGGATGAACCCACCATTGCTTTGTCTTCTTCGCCTAGCCTTGTATCTACGGTACAATAACCACAAACAGGTAAGCTCCTCTAACTCCATGTGTTCACACTGAGTACGTGGGTCCAACTGCCAGATGCCTGCTGTCATGAAAACGTCGACAAAACGCGCGGTTAACGCCCTCATGTGTACGATATCACAATTTCCAACGCGCGGTTAACGCACTCATGTGTACGGTATCACAATTTCCAACGCGCGGTTAACGCCCTCATGTGTACGATATCACAATTTCCACGCGCGGTTAACGCCCTCATGTGTACGATATCACAATTTCCAACGCGCGGTTAACGCCCTCATGTGTACGATATCACAATTTCCAACGCGCGGTTAACGCACTCATGTGTACGGTATCACAATTTCCAACGCGCGGTTAACGCACTCATGTGTACGATATCACAATTTCCAACGCGCGGTTAACGCACTCATGTGTACGGTATCACAATTTCCAACGCGCGGTTAACGCCCTCATGTGTACGATATCACAATTTCCAACGCGCGGTTAACGCCCTCATGTGTACGATATCACAATTTCCAACGCGCGGTTAACGCCCTCATGTGTACGATATCACAATTTCCAACGCGCGTTAAACGCGGCGTCTAACGCCGTCATGTGCACAGGCCCTTAGTGTTTGCAAAACCACCTAGGCTACTGATGTATTTTAAGATATTTGATTCAAGGAAAACATTTTCGCATGTATATTTTCCATAAAGTATAAAAATAGTAAGTTTAAAGTTGAATCAACAACATGCTAGCAGGAGTTTGTTAAGAGAAGCAGCCAAACGATGCAATGTTACCTCTTTTGATTCTACCTCTTTCTTATTAACTCTCTTAGATGGACTGATCAGAGTATGAGTGTTAGTGAACCTGCAACAAAAAAATAAAACAAAATGTATCTCACATATAAATATTATAATTGGATTACAGAATTTTGAAATATAATATAAAATATTTAAAACAACTGTTGGAAATATAATTAATAATAATAATAATAATAATAATAATATCGAGTGACCTGGCTGGCTCAGGTCTGGTGTCAGAGTTTTCAGGTCGCAACTGAGTGATCCGTGGTCTAGTGGATAGAGTGCTTGCGTAGCAGCATAGAGATCCCGGGTTCGAACCCCTCTCATTACCAAAAGTTTTTTAACCAGATCACTCCCGTGTTATCGGATGGGCACGTTAAACTGTCGGTCCCGGCTGAAGTATGACAGTCGTAAGGCCCATTGACGGCTTAAATTATATATTCAGGCGGTGGAACATTCCCGAAAGGGAACTCCCCACCAACAAAAGCCATACGAATTTATTTTTACTGATCAATTTCAGGGCCTCTGACATGACCTAACGACTGCTTTTTAGGCAGCCGGGACCGACGGCTTAACGTGTCCATCCGAAACACGGGAGAGGCCCGAGATAAATATCTTGCCCGGGCCGGGATTTGAACCCGATATTAATTGATATTATTCTAAATATCAAATCTCACCAGCGGGCAAAGATTTTCTTTTTGCTGGTGATGCCTAGATCTTATATTTTATTTTAATTTCATTCAAGTATATGTATGAGAAATTATGTTTATTTAATTATATTTTCAATGATATGTCATATCATAAAGAGTTTGTAATATGTCTTGAATATTCTAATTGAAAATAAATGAAGTTGAAATTGAAAATTGAATTGAAATATGAGCCAGTGTTCAGCTTTATCTCCATAATTTTACAGATTTTTGGCTAACGAGACTTTTATAGACTGTTAAAGAGAAAAATCATATAGCTTTTACAAAGTTACTGTTGTGATACATGTCCTCTTCAAGAAGGTTATTTGTAATGAGTTAAAATTTATTACTGTTGACGGGTAGCCTACTATCAGTGGAGTCACATGCTCCTGGAACCGGAATTCATAAAATTAAGGTAATAACCGATCCAAAACTGTTTGGAAAGCCGATTATTCACTTGCCCGTCCTCTTTCTACATTTCAGACAACTGTAATTGAATATAGTACAGCTTGAACTGATCACTTTAATAGTTTTTATAAAAGTAAAAAGTAAATTCGTATGGCTTTTGTTGGTGGGGAATCCCTTGCGGGAAGGTCCCACCGCCTGAATATATAATTCAAGCCGTTAATGGGCCTTAAGACTGTCATACTTCAGCTGGGACCGACAGTTTAACGTGCCCATCCGATAACAAGGGAGTGATCTGGTTAAAAAACTTAATAGAAATAGAACACTATTTTGAGCTTGTTAGAGGTTTTTTATTAGTTGTTGGAACAGTCCTGAAGAGAACCACTACTCAAGAAAGGAATTCTAGCGTGTCCAATTGAAACCACAATAGTCAGTAAAAAAGTAACTAACTACACATAACTGTTATTGTAATGTTCAACAATTTCTTCCAAATGTGATTATAGCTGGGATCAATAATTATTATTGAACGAAAATCCAAATTAGATGCTGTAATTCACCCCGAAGAGCTAGATGGAAAATCGATGAGCACTATTCAAAAATTATTTGTCAGCCCGGGAATTTTTGAATAGTAGTGCTCATCGAATTTCCATGTAGCTGTTTACCCTGTTGTCTGTCTATATTTGTAGTAGCAGAAGTCTTCGGGGTGAATTATAGCATTTAATTTGGATTTTCGTTCAATAATAATTATTAATTCATTAGCATTTGAATAATTGCAATAGCTCAGTTATTTCCATCTGTAGAATAGCTGGAATCAATTGTGATGTTGACAATCCCTTCAAGCCAACAACAATAATATTATCAATATAGAAAATTACTAATCTTTATATTTCTAAGATAGAAAGCCTTGAATGATTTCTTTTTATTCAAAATTTCCCAATATAAAACAAGCGAAACCGGATTTTTCTGTCCGATGACTGGAATTTGTGGAAATATCTAGAAACTGGAAAATGAACAAAAAATACCAGGTTTTGGGCCACTCTGTATCTAGCACAAGGAAATTTTGCATGAAAAAATGGTTCCGGACTTCTCTTATGTATCCAAACCTTACATCAGAACTACAATATAATTTGCTAGCACACCCTCTTTTTATGTCTATATTGACTGGACTATGAATAATATTATTGGTTTCAAATATTTGAACCTGTCTTATCCCAATCATATTATATTATTTAACATATTGATCATTTGAATATTATGATCACCCCGACACATATTATTATAGTGGGGTATCATAATTAGAACTAAGTTTAGTCTTAGCAACTTTTGTATTTATAATAATAATAATTATGTATATGCTTAGTCAATAAACTCCTCTGGTTGCAATTCATTGGTAATCAGAGATATTATTATTATTATTGATCTTGACTTTTCAAATTGAAATCTGCACTCAGCTAAAGAATAGATTAGCGAAAGAGATGATTAGTAGGAACTCACTTGCATGATTTTCCATACGGACATGTTCCATTCTGAGCCCAATGTCGACAGTAGTTCTCGCCGGTGCCGGTGGCAGCCGCCTGACTGAGTGCAGTATTCACAGTAATTGGCGTCGATGTCTTGATTCCCAAACGTTCAAATACACTCTGTCGTCGCTGAGAGTCTTTCGTCAAGTTAGAATTCAAGTTTCCGCTGCTTCCACTAATGCTGCTTTCAACTGTTATCTTACGTTTGGTCACTTTTGACATTTTGTTTATCCACAATGCACTAAGAAACATAAACACACATGCAAATTAAAGATAATGCTCTTGAAACTGAAAAACAATTAACAGATAATTGAATACTAATAGTTTGAAAGATTGGTTAATATTATAGGTGGTTAGGTGCTAATACCTAATGTGCGAGATAAATTACTTTTTCCTACAGATACCCTGAAAAGTGACCATTTGTGCACTGATTGCAGGCTGCAAAGAATCACTTTTCCGCACTAGTGCGCAAAGTGAGTACTTTGCGTACTCCAGATTTGCAGCATGACAACGCAAAATAGTTAGTAGGTTATATGGAGCACCAGTGCAGCAAAATCAAAATGAAGTTGGTAACAGTGACTGCTGTGGCTGCTATAGTGAGCAGAGGTGCAACGAAGCACAACGCGCTAATTATTAAGTAGATATTATAACCAAGGACAACGACAGCACAGTGCCACCACAGCACACACCACACAGCTGCCCCCCGCCATTCAAACACACATACATTATTCAGGCAATTTTACCCATAATTACCCACTTTTCATATTCAATGGTAACTGTAGGAAAAATTTAATGTGAAATACGTGCGCAAAGTTCGTTTGCTGCACTCAAGAAACCATTCCGCCCTCGCCTACGGCTCGGGCGTAAACGTTTCTTTCGATGCAGCAAACTGTCACTTTGCGCACTAGTTGCACAAATAACTATTAACATGAAGAGGAGAAACCCATTTCTCCCTCCACAGTTTGTAGCATAGACACAGACGGACATCCTGCGCACAATTGGATGCGCCGTGTCATTTTGCTTCATGTTTTTGTGATGAAAACATCTCTGTAACATACACAAACCAATATACCAGCTGACCAGTACACTACTTGGAACATTGCCAGTGGAGGGGAGTGTTGCCGCGTCGCGTTACAAAGCTCTCTCACTCAGACACAAAAGAATGAGAATGCTGCTAGGTAGTGGGAGTGATTAGTGGAGGATAGAGCATCGGACCTCTCCGTCTTCGAGAAAGAGCCGTGTTAAAAGTAATTTATCTCGCACATTAGCGTATGCAGAAGTTATTTTATATCAACCACTTTAGAACGCATTGTCACTTTTGGAGGACTTTCTAAGGGTGCAATTCCTTAGTGGCGTCTCGGGACGCGCGGCTATAAGCAAGCGTGTCGAGACGCTTGGTTAGAGCTGCCGCGGCTAGAACACATAACCTACGTCATAACGATCATACAACATGAGTATCAAATCTAATGATTCCAAATTCTAAGGAATTGATCCTTTAGAAAGCAATACTTCTCTTATGAACAATGTTAGAGTACGGTAGATAATAAGAGTGGCTGAGGCCAGTTTGCACAAACGCCGGTTAAATTTTAATCGTGATTAATTTCACGAGAACCAATCATAGGAGGCGTTTTTGAAAAGACGGCTTCTCTGATTGGTTCTCTTGGAACTAATCACAATTAAAATTTAACCGGCTTTAGTGCAACCGGCACATAGGCCCGGTTGCACAAAAGCTCGGCACATAGGCCCGGTTGCACAAAAGCCGGTTAAATTTTAATCGTGATTAATTTCACGAGAGCCAATCAGAGAAGGCCTTATAGAAAAGACGGCTTCGCTGATTGGTTTTCGTAAAATTAGTCACGGTTAAAATTTAACCGGCTTTTGTGGTACCGGCACATAAGAGTTTCAGTTTTGCTAAAAAATCAACATAAGTCGAGACGATGCATAGATAATTTAAAATCTTAACCGTACCGGTAGCAGCTTAAATTGATTCTTATTCACGAATAACCAACACTGTGTGAAAAGGTTCACCAAAGTTTGCAGTTTATAAGTTACAGCCTACAATGTTTAAAAGATATTGCTCTCATTCACTATTACAGTAAACTTACCATTTTTACAATTGGTAAATTATTATAATCTAATTTGTAAGTACCACTAAGGTACATTTCTATAAGTTAATTATGCCAATTTTGTAAGCATATTATCAACTATTTATCTTGTAAAGTTGAAACTAGTAAACTCCCTTTAAAACCGTAATCTAATATAATAATAATTTGTAACAGATAAAACGTTTAAATGAAAGAAATTAAGTATGTAATTGAGTAGTTTTACGTAAATTGCTCAATAACATCATTAAAAGAAAAGGTAAGGTTAGGCCTAGTAAGTTTAATTAAGGTTGATAGATGAGTACTAATGACAATTCTACTGGAATGCTCTTGCTGTAAATAACATAAAAAAGTCAAGATTATACCTTCTCACCTAAATAAAGATAACTAGATCAGTTATTAATTATATTTTTCTAAATTAGTAACTAAACTGTAGGTAGCCTACACTTACAGTAGGTACCGTAGCTACAAAAGTTTCTTCCATTTTACACCAAGTTACTTACTTATAACTTACAGATTAATTCAATTGTAATGTTTGGAAACAAATTTCTACGCACATAACTTCAAGAATAATTATAGTAGTTTATTTTTTACTTACGAATTGCACAATCATTGGGCCTGAAGGGCCTCAGTTCGTATCCAAACAAGTTCCATATTTGTTCATTTGAGAACTTTGAGAGTAAACATTCACAAAAAAATAAATCTAAAGGTGAATGTTTATTATAATTTATTTCCATCAACTACTATTGTTTATGAACAGCTTAGGCAGCACAATATTATAAGAAATTACAACATAAATAATATGAGGTGAGGTTAGAGTTTACAAAATTCTGCGATCGACCGCGAACAAGTGAGTGGGGGAAATTAAAGCCTTGTACACACGTCCGTACAGATTCGCGCGAACAATCGTATGTACATATGCCTCAACATTCACTGTACGTCCTTGTGGACGCGATCCACGTATGCCTCAGCATTCAAAAAGCTATCTGATTTGCAGACGACACGAAGACATGGTAGATGTAGATTTTCCACAACATGACAACAATGGCGTCATTCCATCATTGAAGATAGTTATCACAAATTGCAGCAGTATCATTTTATTTCAATGACTTATATAATAAAATCAAAAATAAAACTTGACAAACGATGTTGGTGGGTTGAACGATTGTAGGTTGAAGTAAGGAAGTAAATTGCTACATGACATAATATTGACAATTCAAACTTTCTTAGGTTGTCAAAACATTATCTTGTTGATATACTGAATCTAATTCAACTAGTTATCTAAACAAAAAATGATATCATCATGAGGGAAGCAATAACTCCACAAGAACGATTGGCTTCAACTTTGAGATTCTTGGCATTAGGCGATTCATTTGTTGGTTTCCAATATCTATTCTGAATCTCAAAAAAAGAAAAATTCTACAATAATTCCAGAAGTTTTGATGACCTAATCAAAGCACTTAACACTGTCTCACAAAATTTACAGTCTTCTTTAAGGAAATTAGCCATAAATTGAATCAAATACTTAATTGCTGCCCATTTTAAACTAACTCTGGTCATACACATGACAAAACAAGATTCTCCAAAAGATTAGCTTCAATATTTACCTTCAAGGGAATACTAGTTCAAAGTTTGAATAAATCTCTCTATAGATAGCCTAGCTATCTAAAACGTATAATATCATATTGAAGATTACAATTTTAATTAACAACTCTGATTGATAACATGAAACAAACACAAGATGATTTGATAGCCACAGTAAAATAATATTTGAGCTATACTTTCTTGTAGGAACCCTGTAGAGAAGCTTTTTTGACTTTAATTATGCAGTTTTGAATTTGTTAATCATGATATGAATTATATACTCCATGCATGTTTCTATTTAAATATTTGACAATCCACATATCCTACAAAATTACAAAAATCCTACAATTTACAATTAGTTATTGGATCACAATTTGATTTGTCATTCATTAACCTAATTCATTGGAATTAGGTTATGACGCCTTCAATGTTTACGTTTTGCCTCACCCGTATGGCAAAATCGCGTCCACACGTACATTCAATGCTCGCCCGAGGCGCCTTTGAGCACGCCAAAATACCGACAGGGTTCCGGTTCGCCCACATGCCTCAGCGAACAGTGTCCACACGTGCGAATGCACGCCCATACACGTATGCTCACCCGAGGCAAACGTACGTGTGTACACCGTTTAACTGTGAAGCTGACCACAGAGCATCTACAGGAAAGGAGAGATTTCCCGTTTAATTCACTCGTCACCAATTACAATAAACGCCATTTTTAAAAATATCAGATTTGGCGCTGGTTTCAAATTGACCTTCATTTTGAAGAAAAAGTGATGTAAAAAATCATTTTCTGTATAAATTTCTCATTTAATTCCAATAAAATGGGTGGAAAAATATTTGTTCAAACATAGAAAATAATTAAAGCTTAAAACAAAATGAAAGTGAAGTTTTGATAGTCACTTGACTATTACTTATTGACAAAAATTGTATTCATTATTGAATATTATAAATATATTTTTGATAAAATTAATCTTATAAAGCTTGAATAAGAGATTTATTTGGAAACTATTGAAATAATTTATTAAAATCTATTTAGTAAACATTTCTTATGAGCTTCTATATGAATCAATATTTTTGAAAAAAATAGCTCTAAAATTATAAATCTCTGTAATAAACAGAGATTTATTATTAAGATCTCTACATAATAAATTAGTAGCTGGAGAACTCACTAAGAATGTTTCTGATATTCTTTCAGATTCTTTATTGAAAGCAGTGGTGAGTCAAGAGTAAGCTTCACACAGATGTGGCATGGAATCTAGTCCCATCCACCACATCTCTCCTATGCAAACAATGCTCACAGAAGAGATCTGGCATGGGCGGTCAATTACCCAACTCTTCTGCCATAGAAGACCGGGAACGCCTTTTTGTCACCACTTGCTTGTCATGAGAACCAAGGTCTGTGGGGAGAGGTCAGTTAATTTTGAAGCTCACATATCTTTTCTCTCTTGTATGGCGCTACAGTCCATGGTGACCTTGGCCTCCACAACAATCAACCTCCACGCATCTCTATCGTTGACTATGCCTCTCCATCCCCTCACTCCCAAACTCCTAACATCATTCAGCACCTCATCCAGCCTCTGTGTCTCCTATTGTAAAGCATTTCCTGCATCACAATTTTAGGGATTCTGTCCGCAGTCATCCTTTCCACATGACCCAACCACCTGACTCTTTGAGCCTTTATAAATCGAACCATGGTCTGTCCTTCTCTCAGGTCTTCTAATTCCTTGTTGGAACGGATACGCCATTCCAACCCCTGTCGTACTGTCACATAAATTTTCCGCAGTAGGTACTCTTTTTTCAAAGACATGGTGTTTGTTTTTATCTTTCTCTGTCATTTGGTAGAGAGTTAGTGGGAATGATATTATGAATATTCTTTTCGAAGAATGGACATTGATGTGTTCAAAGCTCCGCCTATTTATGAAGATGCATGAAAATATTATCTATAGCTATTACAAATTGCTTTTTTCATATCATATACAGTTCAATAATACTTTTCTTAGTCTATATTATGTAAATTCATCTATAATTTTGCTGTATTGTAAGCTATTGTATATAAGTGTATAAGCCAGTATAATATATTGTAATCTACATAAATAAAGTACTCAATCAATCAAACATTGTCCATGTCTCCTAGCTTTAGGTCACTACAGGGCGTACTAAAGCTGAGGTATAATTTTATTTTCGCCTCTCTGCTAATCAGAGGGCTCCTGAATAGGCTTGCATTTGCGTGAAATGCTCTATTTCCAGCTTGGACCCCTTCACAGATGGTCTGACTCATTTCGTTTTTCTTATTTAGTGTTGTCCCGAGATACTTGAATGATGCTTCTCCCTCTATTCCATTCCTGTCTATGAGAACGCCTTTTTGTCACCCACCACTTGTTCAACATGAGATCCAAGGCCTATAGGGAGAGGTTAGTTAATTTTGAAGCTGACATATTTATTTATATATTTCTAATTTTTATTGAGTCTTGAAGCAGGGACACGCATTTGAAAATGCAATATAACTCGAACAACCCATCTCTGGCGATCATGAATACTCCAATTATGTTGGAAGATTTACTCATTATTACGGTTTTAAGGAAAGCAATAGCCCATTTTTCACATAGTACCGACTTACTTAAAAAATAAACAATACTCCCTGGTTATCATATTGTGACCAGATGTTGCAATAAAGGGATGGTATCCTGACCTCTTCCAGTACCATTATTATGAAAACGGACAAAAATCCTGTGAATGTAGACCTAATAGGAGAGGATCAAAATGAAATAGCCTATAAGATGACCCTTTTATGCCATTGTCACGGTTCCCCCTCCCATCAGGTGTGCATTGCATAGGTCAAACCTCTGACAAGTCTGCATTATGTAGGTATTTGCCCAAAAGTCCATTCTGCGCAAATTGGGCCTAATAGTTCAAGTTGAATTTAATTATTGAAATTCAATTTATTTGCCATAAAAACACAAATTACAATGGTAGGTAACCAAAGTAAAAAATACGGTACGTATTTCATCATTTATAAATCAAACTGATATTCCCAGTATTGAAATAAAAACAAATATAAATTACTAGAGACTAGAATAATACAAATCCATGAAAAATATATCCTGAAGAATAATGATTGGCATCACCAGCAAAAAGAAAAAACTTTATTCCTGGCAATCCTTGCAAACTTGAACATTTTCTTACTCACCTGACACAACAAAAAAATTGATACTCTCTCATTGGTAAGCTTGTGATTGGTTATATTCTCATTTACTCAACTCCCATTGGCTGTCGCCTTTGTAATATACTGCTACTCTCTCATTGCTGAGCTTGTTATTGGTTGAAATCCCTATCATTCAATTCTGATTGGCTATTTGTCATGATGACGCAATTGCCACTCTCTCATTGGTTGGTTAGTGGTTGGTTGAAGATGATCAAAAATTTTAATTTGAGGAATCGTCATCAATTAAAAATCCAGCTGGAAAAGCTGATAAGTGATTTTTAATGATAAATATTACTCCAATATTTTTTCTTTTGCACTTCCAATGTTAGGTACCCTTTTCTATCCTCAAAAAGAAGTAAAGGACGTATTAAATAGAGAGGATGGATTTGAATGTATGTAGAAGACAATTCACTTACTTATCACAGAGGATAATAAATCTTGTTCCTACTCATTTTGTTGCCAATACAAGCCGGAGCAAAAAACTAAATTGCGAGATTGAGGAATGGATAAGATCAAATAAAACTGAAGAAAAAATCTTCTAAGCACCAACTGTTTCTTGTTTTTATGTTTTGTTTTTTTTTATCATAGAATAATAATTATTGTGTTTTACTAACTTTTATCTAATTTAATCTACAAACTTATATTTGTGTGTAAGTTCCACTAATCTTTGTTCTTTTTTGGTTCAATTTCTTAGTTTATATTGAATAAATATATTACTGCAACCTAGGTCTACGCACAGGTTTTACCTTGTAGGCTACTCCTTAAACATAGATGGACATAAAAAAATAATATACTGCAGTTTTGGGATCATTTTATATATTTAATAGTTTTTTTCTTGTATTATTTTATATATGTTATAATATTAGATTATTATAATTGTGTATGTTTTTTGAGAAATAAATTTGAATTTGAATTTGAATTAAATGAGTCAATTTCATTTGCATGATTCTATATTTTAAATTTATGTTAAAAATATGTAAAAAGTGTGAAATGACACGGTAGTAAAACAGTAAAGCTTTATTGAAAAAGAATCCTACTTATTTTCTTTACAAATAAACATAAGTTACCATATATAATAAGAAATAAAACAAATAATGAGAAATAAGAAGAAATAAGACAGTTTTTCAACCTCCTTCACTCCTTTAAATATAATTTTATGGCTGAAACGCTGAATGGAGTGTACATATTAGCAGAATTTTTAAAATTTTAGTGAAATTGGCAGAATATGCTTAGGGAAGCTTATTGAAGTCTCCAGAATCCAAGGTAAAATATACCTATAAAGATCCAACTTACTCTGATATTTTCATTCAATGACTATAAAAATATTCTATAAATAAAATATTGTTTCAAAAATGGATATTTTCCTGATTCTGTGTTGGATTGCCACATAAATAGTTGAATATTAACGTTATTTATTAGAAAACCTTGATATTGCTATTAATTAACTCGCAATCATTCTCACAGCCAAACAGGTAATTGAAGTGGAAGAAAATGCTGCAGAATCTGAATTGACAAGCGGATATAATCTGATTTGCCAGCTGAGTTCAAGATGACAGCCAGTCACATTTCCACAAGAAGACAGTCTCCCAGAATTGAAGAAGTCTTATAAAAGTGGGAGTTGAGTGGTGGAGAATGATTACATATTCTCTCCAAGTGAAACTGACACTGACAGCTAATCAATTGCAAGTTGGTTTTCAACTCATCTTTCTTTTATGATCAATTTTTCAAAAATGGGTTCCTCCAATATCAGGACCTCCTATAAACGGAAAGTCCTGGTTTTATAGGATATAACAGTACCGTATGGTATATGATTTATCTACACCAATGATGATTTATTCCGATTCATGATTTATATTAAAATCATAGTTCTCAGTGATAGTATATAATAGTAATTATAAGTGGGAGATGACTTTGCATTTTCAATAATCATTTTGTCAAATAATATTTTTAAATAGAACTAGGAAGAGTGCTGAAAAGTTTGAAATATGCACCTAAAATAATTCATTATTATTTATATAATTTATCTTATTCTTATATTATATTTTTATCCTATAAATTAATAATAATAAGATGTATGAATATTTTCTATAATATATTTAATAAAGGAAGGATGGTGGTGAGGAAGGTAAACTTATCTAGGTACTAGAATAATAACATTTAAAAAATAAATTAGATAAACTACTCAAATAGGAGAAAAATATCAATTAAATCAAATCATAAATCATGAAAAATGAGTATTCACTATTAATTTATGAAAACAAAAATTATAGTTAGAGTTAACTTAATTAGAGTTAGGGTATGGATATTATGCTTCAGAGTATCAAAGGCCTTCGAGTATAATGGTTTCCAACCATATCCTTAGAATTAGATTTTGAGTGATAGTTTTCAAGTTAGGTCTGAGGTTTTTCAAAAAAAAAATATATATATATATCTATACCGTACTGTATATATAAAAGCGAAATGGCACTCACTCGCAGAACTAAAAATCTACCGGACCAAAAACGTTCAAATTTGGTAGGTATGTTCAGTTGGCCCTTTAGAGGCGCACTAAGGACGGATTTGAAAAAATCCAAAGATACGCCCAAAATCAGCGGTTTTTTGCGTTTTCTCAGCTTTATCGAGAACAAATGAACAGAAAATGTTCAAATTCAGTAGGTACAGAAGCTCAGCTAGGGAATAATAATGTTGTGTTAGAAGGAATTTGCAATAACGTCAAAGATACGCCCATAATTAGCGGCTTTTTGCTTTTTCTCAGATTTATCGAGAACAAGTGAACAGAAATTGTTCAAATTTAGTACAGAATCTAAGCTAGGGTGTAATAATGTTGTTTTAGAAGGAATTTGAAATAACGCCAAAGATACACCCAAAATTAGCGTTTTTCTCAGTTATTTCATCAAGTAATAGACAGAAAATGTTCAAATTTGGTACAGAGGTTAAGCTAGAGTCTAAAAATTTTGTGATGAGGTGACTTTAATATTTCATCAAAGATACACCCAAAATCAGCGTTTTTCTCAGCTTTTCTGCGTTTTCTCAGTAGGCTACTTTGTTTTTCTGATGGAATGAAGCATGTTCAAATAAAAAATGCAGGCGAGCGAAGCGAGCCCGCTGATCTCATTCTTGGACGATCCAGTCGGGGGTCCAGGGGGCGGAGCCCCCGGCTAGACGGATATGGCGAGAGAAGCGAGCCTGACGGCTAGTAAATATATATAGGTATCGAAAACTAAGGTTGATAAGTAAATTTTACTGGCCATTTTTTGTAGCGAATTTTATGTAGAATCTACAGTATGGTCTTCTCGGCTGTTACACCTTTCGTTGGACACTGTATTTTGGAAAAAGTGCAAAAATAATGTTTCATGAATGTAATATTTCAGACGGAATGCGAGTGGGTGTGCATCAATCCAATTAATGGACATTTGTACGCACGCAATTCGGATATTTCGATAAACGATAAAAATTATTATTAGCAGAGAGTGCATCGGCGAAGGGGTTGTTAATCGGTAAAAAATATGATAAGATGACGTCACATCAACCCTGCTGTGCTTCTGCAATTGAAGGATGATCACCCTTCCTCCTGTTTCATAAGCCTCATTTTCAATAAAAGCTGATCAAACTCTCTCAGGAGCCACACTTCATTTGGTGAAGCAGATTCGTTTGGATATCTTTTGCTATCGGCTCCGAATTTAATCTTCTTGAAAAGGTGAGCTTACAGTCTTATTTCTATAACTTTCCAAGATATTTCCAGTGACAATTGAAGTAATAATACTAGATAGGATCTACGAGAATACAATCTGGATGTTGAATTTTCGTTTTTATAATGTGCATTTTGAGTTTTTATTTTTCGGATAATTTTTCAACAATTGACTTCACACTCACTGTAGTTGTCACTGTAGTTCAAGTAGTATATGACACTATATAACTTACTGGGAGGCTGTGCATGCGGCTGAAAAATCCTTTTTACTGGTGATAGTTTAAAATTTATCGATTTGTACACAATCAATTCATCAAATAATAAAACAAATTCACAGGAAAAGTTTTTATTCCGATTAGGTACCTTGATATTACTTTTTGAGTTAATAAAACATTATTGAAACTTGAAGTACCCTTTATTAAAATATTACAACGACTAGTTTCGATCATATAGGTAATTTTCAAGTTGAAATGTGGAAAATGACCTAAGTTATGGTCGAAACTAGTCGTTGTAATATTTGAAATAATAAAGGGTACTTCAAGTTTCAATATTGCTTTATTAATTTATAAAAGTAGCCCATTCAAGTGAAGTGTTTTTACTTTTTGAGATATGACCGACTAAAGTTTGAATTTTTCAAACATATCATTATTTCGAATTCGGTAAGAGATTAAAAGGAAAAAGATATTATCGATTCATGGAGTTCTGAGGATACATTCTTCATAATATTGTTGATGGAATAAATAAAAATCCTCGAAATATAAATTTTTGACAAAGTTACCGTATTCCAATTCTTAGAAAAATGCCTTTAAATATCTTAAGTTGTGTTATCTTTAGTCATATTTTGAAAATGGAATACATTTTTCAAATATTGATATTTTCTGGGAAAATTCTATATTTCATGAATTGAATAAAGAATGCTTCCTCAATATTTCATGAATTCATCTCTTACCGAATCTGAAATGATCTGTTTGCAAAATTTTAACTTAAGGCTCTCATAGCTCAAAAAGTAGTAATCGGAAAAAATATCCTGAGAAAATGTTTCGTCTGAGCAGTACCTTACAACAATTGAGTGGTTAAGTTTGAAAATATGGAATTGAGCCATATAGTATATTTATATTACATGAAAATCGATTGAGTTTCAAGCTCTTCTTACAGTTGAGAATGAAATGTGATCAGTATTTTGCTTAAGAAACTTCTATTTCAACTCCTCATAGGTCTACCTTTATGTGAGTTACGGTATATGAATTAGATGTCAGACACTAATAGAACTTCACAGACATCCCCAACTCTGTTTGATAAAATTATGAACATAGATAGAGCGTAAAGAAACAATAATTTCTTTTTGTCTAAAACATTATTTCTTGATAAATCATAAACTCCTATGGTAGGCTATAAATCAAAAGATAAATTTATGGATAAAAATATAACAAAGTGCACAAGATTCTATAATAACCAGAGATTTGTAATGCAATTTTAAAAATCTACATAATATCAAATTCATATTTATTCTGCCTGACATTTTTTACAATGTATAAGCTCGTAAAAAAAATACAGTGTACATAATAAGATACATAACAAAATATCAAGAATATATAACAAAATATATAACGAAATATATATATTTCATTTATCTGAATATTATTTCATGTAGATAGGCTCCTACATTTATACTAATAGACTACATTCCATCATAATTTATTAATCTTCTTCATTTTGATAAATGAACATCATGATCAATTCATTTTTTATTTTCTAATTATTTACAGATGAAATCGACTTACATTTTTGGATTCATTTTGCTGGGATTAGTCCTTTGTGTGCAAACAGTTTTGTCAATGCGATATTCAGCAGATGACAGCTCTTATCTTGACACTCCGGTAAGTTTAATATTCGTTAAATATTATTTACAATTTTATCAATTGGTTAGAATAATATTTATTCACATTCCTTTCCATTTAAACAACTGAGGGATGAGTTTCATAGAAGATGATAGTGATCTATTAAAAATTATTACTTTTCCAATTTTATCCTGACGATGCTACTTATCATCAATAATTTGCAATGAATAAGCAAGCTTCTTATCACCAAACAAGATTTATCTATAAATATGCAAGCTTCTTATCACGAAGCAGGTAAAATCAGGAGTGTAACTGTGAGAAGCCGTAACTTAATAGATAATGTTTTAATAATGTAATGACTTATTCAAAAGATGATTATAATTCTTTCATTCAACATCATCCATGGAAACACAATAAGATTCAAATGAGTTTTTCCCTCTTTCAAGACAGAATATATGTTTAATTCGAAGTGAGCTGTAAATCAAAATTTCTTGGTTTGATTGAAATAAAAAATAGATTATAATTAAATTGTAAACTTTTTGAGACCTTCTCTTCAAAGCTACAGGTCAAGCTCTTAAAGCTAATATTTCCCTCAATGATAGGTGGTGGCAAGGTATACCTAGAATGCAGGGTATTTAAGGTACATTGGTGGTATACGTATTTTCTTTCAACAGGTGTTTATAAAAATATTTTAATCATGCCAGTCATAATGAGAAGTGTAGTGCATATTAAAAATTCATACTTGCCATGAATACTCCAAATAGTTCTCTTTATGCCAATAATCACCTCTATAAAGAGCATATTCATTTATTCATAGACAATAAAGCATATATTCATTTATTCTGGCATATACAGGATAGGTTCCTTGAATTATAGCATGAATTGATATTGAATAATGTCTGAATTTCTTACAATAATAGATTTCTCACCAAAACTTTGTGAGATACAATGGAAGAGTTTAGTTATAGAAGCAGACTGTATGAAGACAGTGTTACTTGACCGAGTGAAGTGAGGTCTAAGATTCAAGTCGACGGTTTGGCATTTCTCAAATGTTTATATGTTGCGCATTTACGGCGAAACGCGGTAATAGATTTTCATGAAATTTGACAGGTACCTATGTTCCTTTTTTGATTGCGCGTCGACGTATATACAAGGTTTTTGGAAATTTTGCATTTTAAGGATAATATAAAAGGAAAAAGGAGCCTCCTTCATATGCCAATATTAGAGTAAAAATCAGACAATAGAATTATTCATCATAAATCAGCTGACAAGTGATTACACAGATTTGTGGAGAAGCCAGTCTATTGCTGTATTTCCATAAGGTCTATAGTTTCAATCAAGTACTTGTGGATGAGAATACTGCGTGAGGTCTACTGTTCACAGAACTACTAGTAATTTTCGATGTAGGCTACTATAATATATTTTAGACATTTATTTTAACATTTACTGCTCGTTCCCTCATTAACACAATGAATTCTTCTCCCTCTAATTGGTACACACTTCAAATATAATAGCCATACAAGAAAGACGATCTATTTAATGTAATTGTTCCAAGAAATTGCATCAGGAGTTGTAGGATGCTGCACACTTCTAATAAGCAGCAACCTCGGTACGGTACCTCCCAAATTAAATAAAATTCAAAAACATGTTTAGTCATCGATCAAAGAGGTGCTAATTTCTTGTTTCAAATCTGAATTGAAAAGTGTTTATTAAGACTGTTCGGTAAACTTTTTTTCATTCAAATTGGATAATCTTTTTCAATATATATGTTAAGATCATTATAAGAGTGAGTAGAAGTGACAACTGAAATTTTTAAGTGGTCTAATATGCGAGTTATAGGTTGTTGAAGTGCTAACTTTCCAGATTTCGTTTTCTTTCCAGATCATAAACGGTTCAGACTATATTAACAGAACTTCTCTTAAAAATTCAAAAAGTGTATCTTTCCAAACTAAAACATTTTATTCCCCATATCGTTCATAAATAAAGAAGTAACATTTTTTGTACTTGGATAATTTGTTTATTTTGGCATTGATCGCGAAAAAACGCATATTAGAACAAAGCCAATGATATACTGAATGTATTAAAAAAAAATTACAATGGAAAATTCGAAACCGTTCATGATCTGGAAAGAGAACGGAGTTAGCACTTTCAACAACCCATAACTCGCTTATTAGACCACTTAAAAATTTCAGTTGCCACTTTTTCTCACTCTTATAGTGATCTTAACAATTATATTATTGAAAATGATTACCGGTATCCAATTTAAATAAGAAAAAAGTGTACCAAATAGCCTTAATTACTGTACGCCAAGTAAATAGCAAAACCTCTTCCAAAAAAACATAAAAACATGTTTCTATATGTTTCAAACCTTACAGTAGGATGTCAATTACATTATAGTGCTCCATAAATAAGCAGCAAATCCCACCCTCCCAGATAACATAAAAAAACAAGAGAAAGCATGTCTTTTGTGCCCCTAGCTACATTTGGACTGTTGTATAAATTAGAATTGGAACCATTTTTGGCTTATAAGCCTGTGGTACTTTTCAATAAGTTGTGTAATCCTGCATGATTAAATAAATAGATAAATAAAAACATGTTTTAAATCATAAATATAGTCGAATGTTAATTATTCATAGTGCTCCAAATGAGCAGCAGAACTTTCTACCCTCCCAATGTCCCAGATAACATGAAATAATTCGAAATATTGTCTTTTGTGAATGTGTTTTAAACCATAAATAATTATAATGATTGGTGATGAACTTGTCTGCAGCAATACACAGCTCGTGATCTGGCAAAATGGCTTATGGAGTCGGCTCAGAGAACCGAGAAGCGCAACCGAGAGATCACCAATTCACTGCTGAATCTGCCCAAGACCATGATGGAAGCTGGCCGCAAGTAGACTCGCCTCGCCCGCCCGTCAACACTTTCCATCCAAACATCAATACCCTCACATTAGAAGCCATTATAGATCTCTATCATAAATGAATAAATCATGAATATGATTTGATATGATATGATAACAAATGAATATCATGTTATGAATAAATTTGACTTCTGAATAAATACTAATGTTTTTTTTGAAACCAAAACATTGAACTAAAGAAAATTTAAATGAATAATTCATTCAATTGCGTTGACAAAACTAACAAGAATGCAGTACGTAAATTACAGGTGAACTAACTTCATCTCACATTAATGCTGTGCAAAGGCTAAAAATAAACTTTCCACTGGTGATATTTTTCAAAGTTTTTAGCTTGAAGCTATCAAAATGAAAGAGGTTTCTCAGGAAAACATTTTTTTTCCGATCATTACTTTTTGAGATATGAGCGCCTAAAGTTTAAATTTTTGGGACAGAACATTTAAAGTTCGGTAAGAGATAAATCCATGAGATTTGGTGGATAGATTTTTAATGGTATTGTTGATTTAATAAAATAAACATTTTCTGAAAATATTGATTTTTGAGAAAGCTATTTAATTTACCAAAAATGACCAAAAATAACTCTATTAAATTTACCAACTAAAAGTTATTTTTAGTAAATTGAATAACTTTCTCAAAAATTTATATTTTCAGAAAATTTTTGTTTTACTGGATCAACAATACAATTAAGAATATATTTTATAAATCTCATGGATTTATCTCTTACCAAACTTGAAATGTTCTGTCCCAAAAATTTAAACTTTAGACGCCCATATCTCAAAAAGTAATGATCAGAAATAGTTATTTGTATATCTTGAGTGAAATGTGCTGTTTTTTCTCCCTGAGGGAAAAGTTTGAAGCCCGAGGCGAAGCCGAGGGCAACAATTTTCCTGAGGGAGAAAAAAACATTTTTCACTCGTGATATACACAACCTTTTTCCTCCACCTACATTTTTATAAAAACTGCAAATAAAATAATTTTCAAAAACGTACGTGACCAAACAATGTGCTACAACATAATCTAAAAAGTAAACAGAAACAGCTGGCTTGTAATCACAGTTCTCCGCCGACAGCGCTATCTGTCGGCAAAAGTTGTAACAACAATGGCCGCCACAACTACAACTATGATGAAGTTTCCGTTTCAAATTTGATTAGTTAATGAGGAATATTCGTTGGCTGGTATTTTGAATAACATGGAATAAAAAAATATACATTTTTTAGTAAAGTGATATGAAGTTTGTAATAATTTTAGCATACAAACATAAATTTCATATATTGATCAAATGTCTGGTTGAGGTATTGAATTTAGTTGGTTTAATGACTACTCTAAATGATTCCTCATCTGAGCTTAGACCTTCTAACCTATTTAAAATGTACGTTTGATAATAGAGAGATGCTTCCCAATGGAGTCACTTTTACACTCTAGGGAGTTTTCCTGTTTTTTTCTACCGAGAGCGAAAAAGTGACACTTTAGTATTATGTTCCAGGGAGTAAAGTCAGCACTTTAGACAGGAGGTGGAGGAAAAAAATGTTTTCCTGAAAAACCTTTTCATTTTGATAGCTTCATGATATACAAATCGAAAAACTTATAAAAATAACACCAGAAGAAAGTTTATTTTTAGCCTTTGCACAGCCTTAAAATATCATAATAAGATTGATTACATACAGCCAGGCAGATTAAACGTAAACTTGAGCTGCATTTACACAACGTAGAAGGTTCAATGGTATTAATTGTTGTGGCTGATAGAAAAGTATCAAGCAAAAGCATGGAGTCACTGCAGTTTTCTTTACGTAGCTAATCAACCTGTTACATTGAAAAACATCGAGAAACACCGAAAAAACATTGAAAAACATTGAAAAACATTGAAAAACATTGAAAAAGATTGAAAAACATTAAAAAACATCGAGAAACATCGAAAAAACATTGAAAAACATCGAAAAAACATTGAAAAACATTGAAAAACATCGAGAAACATCGAAAAAACATTGAAAAACACTGAAAAAACATTGGAAAACATTGAAAAACATTGATAAACATTGAAAGACATTGAAAAACATTGAAAAACACTGAAAAAACATTGGAAAACATTGAAAAACATTGAAAAACATTGAAAATACATCGAGAAACACCGAAAAAACATTGAAAAACATCGAAAAACATCGATAAACATTGAAAAACAATGTATCTTGTAGGGAAGAAATGTAATTCTGGAACAATCGTGGGGAAGCCCGAAGATAACCAAGGATGGTGTAACAGTCACTAAGGGTGTGGCTCTCAATGAGTGGAAACTTGGTGCGGTATAGGTATTTCAAAATTGAGAGTGTTAAAGATGTAGTTTGCATGCGTATTTAAATGGGTCAAAACCCTTCGAGTCAAAACATAAGGGTGGGCACACACCAGCTAGTCAAGACAACACTAGTCACGATTAGTCACAATATCAATCAATCAATAATCCTTTATTGTCATGAAAAACAAAGTGTTGCAACAAACGTCAAGATACAAAAAATTGAAAACAGTAAAAAAATGGAATTAAATAGATAATGCATTCATTCAAATGCTAATTAATATATACCGTAATTTTTTATAATAATTAGCTAGCAAATAATTACTTTCCTTGCCCTATTACCATAGGTAAGGAAAGTATTGCTTTCCAAAAAAAATTAAGGTATCCAAATTTCAAGTTTTCTATACGTTTCAAGGTCCCCTGAGCCCAAAAACATGATTTTTGGGTATTGGTCTGTGTGTGTGTGTGTATGTGTGTGTGTGTGTATGTGTGTGTGTGTATGTGTGTGTGTGTATGTGTGTGTGTGTGTATGTCTGTGAACACGATAACTCCATTCCCAATCAACCGATTGACTTGAAATTTTAAACTTAAGGTCCTTATACCATAGGGACCCGACAATAAGAAATTCAATAAAATTCAATTCAAGATGGCGGAAAAAATGGCGGATAATTACTAAAAAACCATGTTTTTCACGTTTTTCTCGAAAATGGCTCTAACGATTTTCTTCAAATTTATACCATGGATAGCTATTTATAAGCCCTATCAACTGACATGAGTCTCATTTCTGGGAAAATTTCAGGAGCTCCGTAATATTATTGAGAAAAATGGCGGATAATCACTAAAAATCCATGTTTTTCACGGTTTTCTCGAAAACGGCTCCAACGATTTTCTTCAAATTTATACCATGGATAGCTATTTATAAGCCCTATCAACTGACATGAGTCTCATTTCTGGGAAAATTCCAGGAGCTCCGTAATATTATTGAGAAAAATGGCGGATAATCACTAAAAATCCATGTTTTTCACGGTTTTCTCGAAAACGGCTCTAACGATTTTCTTCAAATTTATACCATGGATAGCTATTTATAAGCCCTATCAACTGACATGAGCCTTATTTCTAGGAAAATTGCAGGAGCTGCGTAATATTCTCGAGAAAAATGGCGAATAATTACTGAAAAACCATGTTTTTCACGATTTTCTCAAAAATTACTCGACTGATTTATTTAAAATTCATACTCTGTATAGTTATTTATCAGCTCCATCAACTGGCATGAGTTTCCTTTCTGGGAAACTAAGGGGGGTTCACCCCATCCTTCAGAAATGGACTTTGTAACCTCCTTCTCGTGCATGTGGTAGGTAGGTAAAGCAGTCTATAAAAATAACACATAGTCGAGATATTTCATCTGTAGAACAGCTGTTTTGACGATTTTTAAAAAATCATCGGATTTCACAATTTATACAAAGGAAAAAGTACTCTGAAAACAATATTATATACACACATATACAGTAGTCTGATCGTAGTTTCAAATAATTGTTGTTTTACAATAAAGTTTTAAATGTTGCCGCCAATCGTCATTATGTTATTTCTCTAATTTTTTTTTTTTTTTTTTTTTTTTTTTTTAAGATTACGTTCTAAAGACTCCAGTCATGGAGTATAAGACAAGTCATGTTATTACATAATAATTCTAACACTAAGTAGTTCAACCTAGTTTAGGTTTGAAAGGAATTCTTGTACACTATAAAAAGCTCTATCAACTAAATATTTTTTAATTTGTTTTTTGAAAATCTTCAAATCATCATTACTTTTCAAGATTTGAGGTAGCTTGTTATAAAATTTCCTACCAATATAATCTGGTTTTTGTTCAAATAACCTACTATTGTGACCCATTATATGATAATCTGCTCTGTTTCGCGTATTATACTCATGAACATCTGAATTCTGGATCACACCACTCGTTTTCACATGCATTACAACTTCATATACATACAAAGATGGCACAGTTAATAGACCAAGCTTTTTAAATAAAGGCCTACAAGAGTCTAACCTATTCACTTTCTCTATACATCTGAGTGCCTTCTTTTGAATCTTAAACACCCTGTCCATATTTTGTTGAGATGAATTAGGCTACCCCATACTAAAATAGCATAGGTACCTAATATGAGATAGTATAAGTCCATGGTAAGCAGTTAACAGTAGTTTTTTATCATTCAGCCTAGCAAGCTGCCGCAGGACAAATACCCCAGATGATATCTTATTACATATCCTCTCAATGTAAGGATGCCATGTTAATTTCCTGTCCAATAAAATTCCCAAGAATGCTACTTTCTCTTCTTGGTCTAATTCATTTTCCTCTACAAACACATTTATTTCTCTATCCTCTACTGAATTATATTTACTTTTGAATTGTAGGAATTGACATTTCTTACTATTTATTGTTAATTGCCTTTGCTTCAAGAATTGGACAATTGACTGTACTCCAGTAAAAGCATTTATTTCTAGACTATCTAATAAATAATTGTTAAAGATAAGCGATGTGTCATCAGCAAACAACAGAGCTCTGTGATCTTTTAACTCTTTTGGTAATTGGTTCACATACAACAGAAACAGTAAGGGACCCAGAATTGAGCCTTGAGGTACTCCAGCCTGGACCTCCAGTTTTTGAGATTTAATTTTTACTATTTCATTCCCATCCACCTTGGTAAGCTCAACACACTGGTTTCTACCTATGAGATGTGATTCAAACCATTTTAGTTCTATACCATTCACACCTACAGTTTTTAGTATTTCCAATAATATTCTATGGTTCACACAATAAAAAGCTTTGGATAAATCAAGAAATATTGCGGCTGCCTTCTCACCTGAATCTATTATATCTATTAGTCTTTCAACAAGGGATACTATTGCAGTCTTAGTAGATTTCCCTTTCTGGAACCCATGCTGTTCATCACATATGAAATTAATTTCTTCCAGGTGCATCAATAGCCTATTTAAAACTACTCTTTCAAAATTTTACTTATTACATTTAGAATACTAATGGTCTATAATTTTCAACTCTTTCAGAATCACCGCTCTTGAAAATTGGCAAAATTTTTCCTTGTTTAAGATCATCAGGGAAAATACCCTGCTCTAGTGAAGTATTAAGGAGATGCAATAAAGGGTCCAGTAATTCATTTTTACATTCTTTTAAAATTTTGCTTGAGACCCCATCCAATCCTACTGTTTTTTTGTTATTCAAATTTTTTATTATTCTTGACAACTCATCTCTTGATAATGGATGAAATTTAATACCTTTTCAATTGGCTCAGCATTTAATGTAGTTGTATTACAAGTATTAGTGTTCAGTGACTTTTGGAGATTATATGCAACCTGTTGATAATACTTATTGAAAAAGTTACAAATGTCTATACTATCATCCATATAATTTCCATGTTCATCGATTATCCTAGGGACATTAGTAACTGTATCTTTTTGAGCTGCTCTCCTATTTCTATTAATTACCTCCCAAACAGCAGAGTTAAAATTGGTACTAGTTGTTAATATTTCAGCTGTTTTCTTACACTTAGCTTCACTCGGAACATCCCTCACTAATTTAAATTCCTCATAAGCTTCCCTAACAATATTTCTTTGAGTAAGAATATCTTCAGTTATCCATTCATCTACTTTGTTCAATTTACTTTTTACTTTGACTTTTTTTATTGGACAGCATACACTAATGTGAAATCTTAGAGTATCAATGAATTGCTTATATTTGTAATTTAGGTTACAACTGTTATAAACACTACTCCAATTTTCTTGAAGCAGTTCCTGCTTCAAACAATTTATATTTCCTAGCTCATATTGCTGAATTTCTTTCACAAAAGTTTTTTTTCTGCTTGGATTTTGGCCCTGCAACTTAACATCTAAAATTTGATAGTTATGATCTGATAGATCTGAGCTACCTAACCTGACATTACAACCTTCTATATTTGTGAGGATATTATCAATAATTGTCTGTGAAGTTCGAGTTACTCTTGTATATTCGTGGACCTTAATTTCTAAATTATTCATGTTAATAATATCTCTAATATCCTCTGTCATTTTATCCTGCCTGGGTTATTGTTGTTTAAGAATGAGGCTCCCAGTTAAATGAGCAAGGAAAGTTGTGTGAGTGTACCACACCAGATTTTTTTTTGGATAGTAGCTCTCATCGAATTTCCATCTAGCTGTTACTGTAACCCTGTTGTCAATGTCTGCAGTAGCAGAGGTCTTCGGGGTGTGATTTACAGCATTTATTTAGGATTTTCGTTAAATAATAATTATATATAAAAATAAATGTGTACAACAAAATTGGCAAATAGTAATAAACAGCAGTAATTGATAAATAGTACGGTAGTTATTAAAACGAGGTCCAACACAAGTCAAAACAAAGCTGTTACAGTTTAACAGATGAACACTGATGCTATTAAAAAAAAAAACTTCACATAGTTGCTTATGAAGCAACACAACCGATTAGTCATTGCAATTGGACATGTCTTCATGAGCAACTATGTGAAATATTGTGACTAAACGTGTCTTGTCTTTTCTTGACTAACTGGTGTGTGCCTACCCTAAGTTTGCTTATGAAGACATGTCTAATTGCAATGACTAATCGGTGTGGGTTGCTTCATAAACAACTATGTGAAGTATTGTGACTAATCGTGACTAGTCTAGCCTAGCCTAATGGAGCAGCAAAGGAAGTTAGTTTTCAAGCTTGTGAATGTTAAAAATAATGCATGCATTCAAATGGGTCAAACTATATCGTTCCACTATTTATAACATAGAATTATAGTAGGCTACCCTTTGAAATTAATAAAATAATAAGATAAAAATACAAATTATAACTACTAGTTTCGCTCCACTATATGCGTGACCATTTGAATACAGACATTCTTGTCAAACTCTCTCAAGCTTGAATCTTCCTTCGCCGATCCACTTTCCTTTACCCTAAGGAGTATCGTGCAATAATTATTGATGAGGGGCATAGACTGTTGTACAATATTACTGTATACAGAAATAGAAAGGTATGAACTCTTGTGAAATACATTAAACAGATTTTCATATCCTGGGTTAGAAAACGCTACAAAAATGTTATAATAATTTATTCATTTTTGTGGAGTTTTATATTGGAATGCATTCTACTTCTGAGTTTGGCCAGTCTGAGTTAGATATATTCCAGAATAATTGAGAGAAACTCGTGAATCTTCTTAGTTTCCTCCTACTCCCCCTCCTCCTCCTCCTCCTCCATCTCCTCTTCCTATTCATCAATGTCCTCCACCTCCTAAATTTATTTCTACACTTCCCTACTCTCCACCTACTCCTTCCTATCATTAGGCTACCAAACAAATTGGAAATAAAAAATTCTAAAGCAATTAGAAATTTATTGAATGATTCAAGTGGGAGAACTACGTCTATTTTATAGTTATTACTATTCAACTTTGCAATAAATATACAATACCTAATAACAAATGAACTTTTGCATCGAAATTTAGTTTTAGATAGGCTATTTGTTTTTCTTTTTTATTAATTGCAATCCTACCCTAAGTTCTGTTGCTAGCATAGTCTTTATTTTCACTCATCTTACGTATTTTGTTTAAAACAAAAATAATTGAAGATACTGCTCTTTGATGGCATCTCCCACACAGAAATTTCTCGGGAGTGTCTTTCTCAGTAAATTTAGAGATTATATTTAGAATATATATTATTGTAAGTACATCATTTTTCTAATTTCACAGAAGCTATATGTTTTCTATTTTGTTTGTACTTTTGTTCACTTTCTATACTGAAGAATAAAATTTATTATTAAAAAATATATTGGAAAAATAATTTGATAATTTGAAAAATAGAAGATGAAATAATAGGATATAGATACATTATGGAGAGGTAGGGTATTCATTGATGACACCCATCTGAAGAATCATACTATCACTTATTACACTGTAATTATTATCATCAATCATACATTGTACATTAAACAGTTGTAGTACTATTCTTTTCAGTTTCATTAATTTTTCATTATTTTGTAAGCAAAGATCTAAATCAATAATGAAAACAATTAATTATTATTATTAAACGAAAATCCAAATTTTTTGCTGTAATTCACCCCGAAGATTCCTGCTACTACAAATATTGACAACAGGGTAAGCAGCTAGATGGAAATTCGATGAGCGCTACTATTCAAAAATTATTTGTCAGCCCGGGGAAAAATATTTTTTGAATAGTAGCACTCATCGAATTTCCATCCAGCTGTTTACTCTGTCATCAATATTTGCAGTAGAAGAAGTCTTCGGGCATAGCCACCTCTATAGTGAGGTCCACGTTATAATGGCAGTGGATAAAGATAAAGGGATAGGGATGCTGATTCTCTGCATTAATTAATTATATTTCTACACTGTCAAAAACATAATTGGCATCGTTGTGGACCTAGAAAAGGATAGTACCACCGGCTTTGTCGAATGATAGACAAGGAAAGCAAAACCAAAGTTGATCAAATACTGTCATTATAACGTGGACCTCACTATAATACAGGATTAGAGGTGGTTATGCTTCGGGGTGAATTACAGCATTTAATTTGAATTTTCGTTTGATAATAATAAATTCATTAGCATTTGAATAATTGCAATATCTCAGTAATTTCCATCTGTAGGATGAAAACAATATATTACATATTGGAAAATCTTGATCTAGCCCAAGATTCATCAAAGCATCTCTATAACCTACTTTACATCTGAAATAATGCCAGATCTTGAGCTCCGGTACACTATTTCAGAAGCCACATGGCCAAAATGCATCACGGTTAATAATTTAGATAATAGATGAAACACTTCATGTTCCACATTATTAGTGGAATGCATAGAATATTATTATTATTTTTAGTTCCGTTCATCAGTTTGGTGGTGCAGCGGTAAAGTAGTACTAGTTAAAACCTTGACGAAACGAGCAAGAGGGGATTCTCGCAAGAACACCTATAAATAAGTCTAACTACAGTAAGACTAATTGTCCCGGTAATTGATAGGAAATTTTCAAATAGCGGTCTTTTTTCGATTAACAGGCCGTACTGTAACTTAATAATCAATTTTGACAAAATCTTGTGATTGCATATTTGGGAGTGAATTTATTCATGTTTTTTGACATGTTGGTGGTGGAAGTCTTTGAACCGAGGTTGGTGTATGGTGTGGTGGTGACTGTATGTTCAGAAACACTTTCGGTCGTCTGTTGGCTCGCATTCAACTTGTAGCTGTCTAATTTTAGCCAGAAGTTCCGCGGTTTCAGTGCGCGTCTGGAGTATTGGGTTATCGGGTTTGCGGCTGTTTCTGCCTTCCTGCCTGCGAGCATGCCATTATGCAGGTGAGTTTATTTCCTTTCATCATCATGTTTATTCACAACACCTGTAACAATCATGACATTGACATATCAGACAGTGAGAACTTCAATTTGAGAACTAAATAAATAATAACAATAACAACATTTAAAATATTGGCAGTTCATTTGAAATATTAGCTGTTCAAGTTAACACTAAAACTGAATTTGCTTATTAATAAAACTAGGATCTGTGTATATAAGCTCTTCGATGTGATTGATTTTGTGATTTGTCAATTTGAGAACTACATTAATAATAACAATAACATAATAATAATTAAACAACATTTAAAATATTGGCAGTTCATTTGAAATATTAGATGTTCAAGTTATCACCAAAACTGAGTTTGCTTATTAATAAAACTAGGATCTGTGTATATAAGCTCTTCGATGTGATTGATTTTGTGATTTGTTGTCAAGTTGAATAAAAAATATATTGAAGTTGCTTTCCATGACGAAACACTATATAATAACTTTGTTGTAGTCCATACACTGTGTTACTTGTAAATTTTTTTTGTGTAGTTGAGAAGTTGATATCGTGGTAATTGTTCATATTGAATGAAAAAGACTAAGAAATTGTCAAAAACCACAGATTTATTGATACTTAGAAAGACCGGTTTCGGTTATTACACCATTGTCAATCTCTGATAAACAATGATCAGTGATCAGAACAATGATCAGTGATCAAACAATGATCAGTTTATCAGAGATTGACAATGGTGTAATAACCGAAACCGGTCTTTCTAAGTATCAATAAATCTGTGGTTTTTGACAATTTCTCAGTCTTTTTCATTCATTACTTGTAAATATTTGAAAAAAACACTTACTTTTCGTGGAGTATTGAGGAATGCATTTCACTCCTGAAGCCTGAGCTTCATCACTCCTGTTGACGAGGCTGATGAAGCTCCTCTTCAGGAGTCAAATGCATTCCTCAATACTCCAACAAAAGTAAGTGTTTTTTCAAATATTTACAAGTACACAGGGTCAGAACTACAACGAAGTTGAAAGATATAATATTGTTATTGAAAATATGACATGAATAATTTATTATTGGTATTAAATTATACAGCCTACCAAATGTTTTATGTGATGTATCTTACTGCGAAATAGAGTGACAGTATGGTTTCATCATGCCATTGAGTTTAGCCAATTATACGGTTTTAATATGAGTGGATCCATTATTCAATTATTATTAAATATTTATATCAGTATTAGTACAGAGTGTAACTTCTTATTAATTTTTAATTATCCAGTGTCTTATTTGAATTATCGCAACTTGGAATTTTTAACACCAGTGTGTAAAAAGTGATGACTAAATTTCAAATCAAATCAAATAACTTTTTATTCATTATTCAACAACTTTTAATTTGAAAATCTACTTTGTGAAAATATTTGAGGACTGAAAATTTTGTGAATTAAAGAACTACAAGACTTAACCTATTTCGGACTATGTGTTATCTAAATTTGAGAGAGGAATATCACAAGGTTACCTTATTTTTCCTCTCCCTATCATTTTGATAATGTATTTATTGTATAAATGAATAAAGAAGAAGATGAATATACTTCTATCAATTATTTTTGAATGGGATACAATATAGAATTCACTTCAAATAATTTTAAATTAGCTACGGTATTACATGTTTTGTACTTAAAAGCTCAATTTTGATTCAAATCTAAGTTTTGTGTGCTTCAAATAATAACCATAACTCACTCTTGATTATATAAATATTACAAATACAATGAATGAAGAAACTGCCATATTAAGAAACCTTCATATTGTATGAGTGATGAGTTTATTCATAGAATTTCCAGATATTTAATTCTAGTTCCTATTAGAAAATGTAAAATAAATTTCAACAAGAGACAAACTGACTGGCAAAATCATGAAGGTTTCACATTCTTAAGGCAAAATGTCTACACTTTTCGGTTTGCTGTTGAACCCCAAAACTAATGAAATATACTTAAGTCTGGTGCTTTCGATAAAAGTTGACCCTTTTATCACTTTTATTGAATTACGGTGAATAAATCCTTAGAACCTTTGAATTTTTATATTCAACTATTTAAAAGCTCCCTCAACATGGATTTGTCAAAATAGATAAATGTGATATGAATAAAATCCCTACCTAATACTTAAATTTGACTTGATAATGGCATTATAGACGGAGCATGTAGTGCCAATAAAAATATATATAAAAGGGTGCTACTAGTTAATTCGGTATTAAAAATATAAAAAAACTCTGTGTAGTTAAATAATTTATTGAGAAGTAGCTTCTACATTAAAAAAATCAAAATCACAAAATCATAGACGAGATCCATGTACCGTACATGTTATATGTTTGTTGATCAATAAAATGTATTCTATTCTATTCTAATCAATATGGATTTGGAAAAAGAAATACCCAATAAATATTGATGAAACATTAATAAAGAAATTTGATTGTAGCCATGAATTATTTTTCAAAATACTAAGGAGCTTTTTTACAAGGAGAATATCAGTTTTAAGATTTTGAACTATTTCTAAATTACTAATCGCTTTCAACTTACCGTATTTAATTTAGAAAATTATAATTATTTCAAAATACGTTAAGGCTGTTGATGAATGATTATGCATCATAATACAGTACGGTAGTGATATAAGAAATTAATTATAATTACAATAATATATTCAGAGAATTCTTAACGATTCAATGCTCTCGCTCCAATATTAAAATGCAATGAGAAGTCCTATAACTGGAGTGACCACTCGGCAATTTCAAACTTCTTGGCAAAAGCTCCTATCCAGGACTCTCCAGTATCTATTTTTGATCAGCAAACTGGATTCAGTCCCCGTCTTGGCATAAAGTTACACAAAGAGATCAATGGGTTCTCTGCCCTAAATACGTTTTTAGAGTAAGTTTTCAAATGGAACAGCAACTGAACAGGCCTAGAGATATGAAATTAAAATAATGCTAGTAAATAATTCTTCACTTCAATACCTATGCAATCAATTCGATTTACTTATAGGCTAGTATGATTTTATAGTGTTCAACAATTTTAAAATATTTTCTCATCGTTAAGCTGCGTTTACACCAAAGTTATTAACAATAAAATGTTAATAACTTACCGTAATCCTTATAGATTCTATTAGATTAAACATAACTTATCATACACATGATGAACATACATATGAAGCACATGTATGTGTTTGTCAAGTTCCGTTCAATCTAATAGAATCTATAAGGATTAAGTTATTAACATTTTGTTACAAAATGTTAATAACTTAATCCTTATAGATTATAATACACATGATGAACATATTTGTTTGTCAAGTTCCGTTCAATCTAATAGAATCTATAAGAATTAAGTTATAAACATTTTGTTAATAACTATTAAGTTATTGAAATTTTGGTGTAAAATAACTTTGGTGTAAACGCAGCTTTACTTTAACTAATAGTTTTGGAACTCATAGTTGTGTAAAATCAACAAATTGGAATATCAAATATATTCAAATTTGTATATTCAAATAATTTAGAATCATACATTTTTGATAAACTTTTCACACCCGAGATAAAATTTCAATCTTCGGATGAAGAATGGCTGCAATCGTGAAAATACAGATAATCTGATCACAGAATAAATTATTTCTGTAATTTTTAATGTGAATGAAACTAACAAAAGAAATGACAGTGTTCATTTCCATCTTCACGCCTTATATCAGGAATTAAACATTAATATTAGAATTTTCTTTTGAGGGTTCAAATATTGAATGAACGGAGCTCATTAGAATACGAGTTATATAAAAAAAGCCAAGTGATATAGAGAGAAAAATCATAGTATTATCTTCAGCATAATATATTACAAGTAAAATATATGTTTTGATGGCAATTTAGTAAGCAATAAAATAATGAATGAATAATGATAGGTAGCGGTAGTGGTCCTTGGAAATATTATCATGGTTTTTTCACTTGAAGAGTTATTGTTCAAGTACCTACCGTTTGTAATTTCAATTTTTTTGAAATCAGTCTATGATTATAATATCCTAATCCTTGATATTTTTTACAGAACATAAGTAATGAAAGATGGCGTTCACCCCAAGCTGTGAGCCCCAACAATAAACTAAATAATAAGACATCTCGCTCAATGCCACAATGGCTGGTAAGTACCCACTCAATCTTAATTAAAACTACTCCAACCAGTAATTAGTTCTTTAAAACTATGATGTATTTAGAAATAGAATTCATTATCAAATGGTTGGTTTTTCATATTGAACAGAATATCATCATAGGAATTGAGAACAGAAAAACCAAGAGAATATTATACACAAGAATGAATTATTATTTTTCAAATAATAGATTTATACTACATTCATTTACCAAACAAAATATTCTTGTAATAGCCTCTGGCCAATTTACAATATAAATTGCTGAAGTTTTATCAGTAAAGAATAGCCTACTAAGATTTTGGCATTAATCTTCAGTATAGCCTCAGCAACGTCACGAATAAATATATTTTTTGGGAACTTCCATAGAATTTTTCGTCAAATTTCTACTATTGTAGGTGGATTTCAAGTGAGAAATATGACATTTTTCCAATAATAATGCTCTTACAGAAAATGTTTCCACTAAATAACCGGTTACCAGTTATTTTTTTAATAATTCAGATAATTCCAAGAAAAATTTTAGGTAATTAATTTTTTGGGAACTTCCATAAACCTTTCCTCAAATTTCTACTCAAGAACCCCCGACTCAATCAACCAGAAATTTTAATAACAGACTCGCTTCGCTCGCCCGCATTCTTCATTTGAGCTTCCTTCCTACCCTAAAATAGTTGAATACAGATTTTTATTTATTTATTCAACAATGACAAAACAACTTAATCATAAAATGATTGGAAACGAAAAAACAGGCAAAAAACCTACTCTAGTAGGTGGATTTGAAGTGAGAAATATATGGCATTATTAAAATAATGAAACTCAACATAGTATCTTAATTCACATACAGCATCTTATTATACCTACTATTTAATTCCCAATAATATAATCATTCAATATGCTTATTGTTTGTTTGTTTGTATTGTTTGTTTGGTTTGTTTGCTTATAAGGTACACACAGTTTCTACATCCATTAACAGCACACAAGTTCTAAATAGCTTACTAACTCTATGCTAAGTATTATGCTAAGTATCACTCATCTCATATTATAGCACTAAAACACTCCTTATTATAAGAATTATTTCTTCTTCATACAAATTCTACATCGTATCCATGCTCCTTTTATGAGAATCATGGCATTGAGGAATCCCAATTAGAATATTCATTTATTTACTTTTTACAAAAAAACACACAGATTGAGAGAGAAAAACTAAGGATATATTTTACCATTATCTTACAAATTGAGATAGCATTACAAATCCAAAATAGGGTTGTCTTTTAGATATATTTAGTATTTGCATAGCCACCTAATACAGAGGTGTATTAGAGGTGGCTATGGCATTTGTCTGATTTTAAAATAAAAGTGACATATGAATTCAATTTTCAATATAAATGAATATTACATACAAATGTAAGATTACATCAAGTTTCAAATATTTCTTATTCTTTCAATTACAAATAAACAATATGTAGCTGTAGACAAATTTTCAGAAGCTAAGCAACAGCATCCTATAAAGCATTTTTGTAGCTCAATTTCACAGAGCAGATTATAGTTGAGCATAGTGTGCAGTCTGTTTTGTCATAAACAGAGAAATTCCACTCTCATAGCATGTATCTCTGAATTGGACAGAAAAGATGAATGCAAAGTCTAGACTACTTTGGATTTTTGCCAATTTTCTGTCTATCTTTAGTTTATCAACTGCTTCGATCTGTTTTATTTTAACACTTCAAGACATACCACAAGTATTGCCTCAGCAACGTCACCAATAAATATATAATTTTTTGGGAACTTCCGTAGAATTTTTCGTCAAATTTCTACTCTTGTAGGTGGATTTCAAGTGAGAAATATGACATTTTTCCAATAATGCTCTTACAGAAAATGTTTTCATAAAAAACCTGTAACTAGTTATTTTTTTAATAATTCAGATAATTCCAAGAAAAATATTAGGTAATTAATTTTTTGGGAACTTCCATGAAACTTTCCTCAAATTTCTACTCTCGTAGGTGGATTTCGAGTGAGAAATTTGACATTTTTCCAATAATAATGCTCTTACAGGAAATGTTTTCATAAAAAACCTGTTACTAGTTATTTTTTTTATAATTCAGATAATTTCAAGAAAAATATTAGGTAATTAATTTTTTGGGAACTTTCATAAACCTTTCCTCAAATTTCTACTCTCGTAGGTGGATCTCAAGTGAGAAATATATGGCATTATTCCAATAATGCTCTTTCAGAAAATGTTTTCATAAAAAACCTGTTACTAGTTATTTTTCAGATAATTCCAAGAAAATATTTATTATTAATGTAGGCTAGGAGATTTTAGTGTTGTTATTGAGACTATTTACTGAAAAATTTCAAACTAAAATTTCTTCTCACCTCTTGGAAGTAGTTTAATCAATATTTCAAGATTGTAAATTTGACTAGAGATATATATGCCACAATACACAAGTCGCCACCACTCAAATTTGCAATTCTGTACACGTTTTCAATAGTCTTTATTGAATTCTATTTTATAATCAATCTCGATAATCTGCAACGGCAATACATATATTATTCACTGTAAAGCTCCAGAATTATTTTAATACATTTAAAAAAATCAAATCTGTACTAAATTCAACTACCGTAGTTTAATAATATATAGCCATATACTCATCTATTCCACTATCCATGACGAACTGCAAGTTAATAATTCGTTTTGAACTATTTTGACGACACTGGTCTAATTCTTTTGAATATTAGTTATTAAAACTAGTAGTACGGTACTCACTTGTGAAGCGCAGAATAGTTCAAAACGAAATATATAGTCAATATAAAACGTGCAGCCAGAGATTAATACAATGCTAATCCTTATAATTATAACAGTTGCGGGGAAGGCAAGAATAAAAAATAATCTTCATTATAAAATAAACCTTGGAGAGCGAAACGGAAAATATTCAGCGACGAAGCTGTTTATTTGGATAGGATAGGATGTTAAGAATTTTAGGACGACTCAAGGTGTAGGTTGACAATTTTTGACAGCCAACTACCATTATGCTATATGCCTCTATGACTCCATGATAAATTTGATTACATTTGATTTTGATAGACTTCATTCGATTACATGCAAACACTTTTCAGTGGCTTGAACCCTACCAAAATCTGTCAGTCTTAATTATAATAGTGGAATAGTCTACATTGACCGTTTAAATACAGTAAATCAACTCACAAATACCATAATAGCAGTACTATAAAACAGTAACTATAAAACTATAAAAGTTAGGGTAACTATAAAAGTTCATGCATAGATTTTAGGATAATTCAAGAATCACAGAAGTAAATGAATTCCAGAATCACAGCTAATTCCAGTTCACAATTAGAAAAGAGAAATACGTCTTCTATTTTCTATGAAGAGGAAGTTTATCTGGAATGGGAGGTGTTTTGCCCAAACACTTGCATATGCAAACTGGGTCAAAAGCAGTCGTTGAAAGCCGAACTAACACTCATCTAATAAGTGCTCTGTGTGTAGTTCTTCTGTTCTGATGGATTGCCAAATAATTTGGAAGCTCAACATCAGAGAAATGTGTTTCTATTCTTGCTGAAACAATCAGGCTGCCGAAAACGATTGACAACTGATTTTTCTCAGTTTGATTGCTGCAGTACAGAACACAACATGAATTAAACGTACAGTGATTGTGATAAAATAAATATCTATTAATTCGACAAACTTAATCAAACATTTTTTCTAGTTTTTCCGTAAGTTGTGTAGAATTTTACTGGAACGAATTAATAATCTTTACTGTAACACTGTAACGTAAAACGGTTCAGAAAACAAGAAAAGTGTATGACTGTTAATAGTTTATCTACAAAGAATTACGGTACACTTAATCAAACATTTTCTTCTAGTTTTTCCGTAAGTTGTGTAGAATTTTACTGGAACGAATTAATAATCTTTACTGTAAAACTATAACGTAAAACGACTCAGAAAACAAGAAAAGTGTGTGACTGTTAATAGTTTATTTACAAAGAATTACGCTACACTTAATCAAACATTTTTTCTAGTTTTTCCGTAAGTTGTGTAGAATTTTACTGGAACAAATTAATAATCTATACTGTAACACTGTAACGTAAACGACTCAGAAAACAAAAAAACTGTGTGACTGTTAATCGTTTATCTACAAAGAATATCGGTACACTTAGTCAAACATTTTCTTCTAGTTTTTCTGTAAGTTGTGTAGAATTTTACTGGAATGAATTAATAATCTATACTGTAACACTGTAACGTAAACGACTCAGGAAACAAGAAAACTGTGTGAATCTTAATCGTTTATCTACAAAGAATTACGGTACACTTAATCAAACATTTTCTTCTAGTTTTTCCGTAAGTTGTGTTGAATTTTACTGGAACTAATTTATAATCTATACTGTAACACTGTAACGTAAACAACTCAGAAAACAAGAAAACTGTGTGACTGTTAATAGTTTATTTACAAAGAATTACGGTACCGGTACACTTAATTTTGTATAGTGAGAGTTGAAGCGCTACTGCAACATAGAACCTATTCCTGAGAAGTAAATGAAGTCCCCTCTATTTTTACAGATTGAGAAGTCTCGTATTCTGACACATCAAGCTCAATAGTTTCTTTTGGCTGGGAAAGTTTTTTCTTTCGGTACGGTAGGCCTGAGCTACTTCTGAGGACTGAACATTTGTATATTGTTCCCTAGTTTGAACCAGGCTGAATGTTGTACAGTGGGTGTTTGGTTTTATAGTGTTTTGAAGGACTTGAAATTTTGGTGCAATATGAAATCCAAAGTAAAGATCGATGATTCAATTTTAAAATTTCTCTTCATTATTCCAATATTTGTTACTTCTGTTGCATTTACTACCAAATTTCTGGTTCCAATGTCTTAGTACGGTATTATATATGTTGGTAGCTTCTAAAGCAACTAGAGTTTGTGTTTTGACCCCATTATAGTTATTTGTGTAACTAGTGCGCAAAGTGACAGTTTGCTGCACCGAAAGAAACGTTTACGCACGAGCCGTAGGCGAGAGCGGAATGGTTTCTTGAGTGCAGCAGAGGAACTTTGCGCACGTATTTCACATTAAATTTTTCCTACAGTTACCATTGAATATGAGAAGTGGTTGATTATGGGTAAAATGATGGCTGAAATCCATCAAATGTTTGTCTGTATAATTTTGTTATTAATAACAACTTTAATTTATTTTAAACTTGATAATCCAATTAAAAATTAATAATCGATAATTTATTCAAATTAAAAATTTAATTAATCCAATTAATTTGAAAATTTGAATAATTTTGAGTGAATCTTAATTTCTAAATAATTTTTCAACCAATCAATTTATGAATGAAAAAATATTATTTGAAATAATGAATAATTAATAATATTCAAAATGTTTAATTTAATGTGTTCTCATTTTTATTTATTTGAAAATCAGAAAAAATATAGATAGAACAAATTCGCATTCAAAATACACGCCAACAATGTCAACAGCTGATTGGGATGGCTGCAAGATAATACCTACGCAAAATATTAAGAGTAGGTACGCAAAGTAATACCAGAGAAAACTTCTATAATCTTGTATTCTGTGGTAATACTTTGCGCACTAGAGCAGAAAAGTGATTCTTTGCGTTCTGTAATCAGTGCTGGAATGGTCACTTTCCAAGGTAACTGTAGGATATAGTTATTTGTGCAACTAGTGTGCAAAGTGACAGTTTGCTGCACCGAAAGAAACGTTTACGCCCGAGCCGTAGGTGACGGCGGAATGGTTTCTTGAGTGCAGCAGAGGAACTTTGCACACGTATTTCACATTAAATTTTTCCCACAGTTACCAATGAATATGAAAAGTGGGTAATTATAGGTAAAATTCCCTGAAATCCATCAAATGTTTTTCTGTGTAATTTTATTATTAATAAATAAAATAGAATAATGTATGTGTGTTTGAATGGCGGAGGGGGGGGGGGGCTGTGTGGTGTGTGCTGTGGTGGCACTGTGCTGTCAACTGCTGTCATCCACTGTTGTCCACCACCTCAAGATTCTTATAACGTGCACCACAGTCACAGTTACCAACTTAATTTTGATTTTGCTGCACTGGTGCTCCATATAACCTACTAACTATTTTGCGTTGCCATGTTGCAAATCTGGAGTGCAGGAAAAATTTTTCCCGCACTAGAGCGGAAAAGTGATTCTTTGCATTCTGTACGGTAATCAGTGCTGGAATGGTCACTTTTGAAGGTAACTGTAGGAAAAAATATTTTTTACAGTTGGTTAACTATTTTCAGTATAAATATAACCCGGATGTGTTTTGGTTTCCTTGTGATTCAATAAATATGCATTTTATCAATCAAGAAGAATCTATAAAATAAATAAAAATAATTTTCCTTTTTTCAGCAGGCAAGGGGTTCTGTATTGCCTCCCCCACCACCCCCACCAACCCAAGCAGACCTCACAAACCATGTGGATCCTGATTATGAAGTTATAGAGTTTTCAAACAATCAAGCTTATATTAATGCACCGACAATAATGAATCACGGTAAGAGTTTTCAAATAATATTTTTATTTCAAAATAATTATCAAAATACACATATTTTTATTCATATAGTCCCATTTATAAGAAAATTAATTAACTAATAGACAATATAGGACGTTGATAGGAAACCGAACCTATGCATCAAGTTTGGTATCTTTACCGTTCACAGATTCACCATAAACAAAAATAACTATAGTGAGATCCACGTTATAATGGCAGTGTTTGATTAGCAATGGTATTGCTATCCTTGTCTATCATTCAACAAAGCGGATAGCGCAATCTCTTTCTCGCTTTGCTCTGTTGCCAGGTCGTCTTTTAACAATGTAGAATTAATAATTAATCAACAAAATATTTCATCTTAATTATGAAAATTCATTATGAAAAAATATAATTTCTTGCTTAATAAAATATAATTGATTAGGTTATTTTAAACGAGAATGAACAGTTAATATTATATCAATAAACCTGTATCAGCTACCTTCTATAGAAGGCATTGACAAGATAGAGGATTGGCAACGTTTTTCTCCTAGCTATCTTTCTCCACTGCCATTATAAAGCGGACCTCATGATAGTTCAGGAAACAGTAATATACACATGATGGATGATGGAATATACTTATTTAAAAAGTTATTTATTATATAATAATTGAAAAATTATAAAGTATAAAGTATACTTTCTTATGAAATTAAATTGACAGTAGATTCCTGAATCAGTGAGACCAATAAGTGCTTTACATAGATACTACGGTATGCACTTTACTGACAGTTAGCCTATACCACCCAGAATTCAGCATAGTATAGTATACCGTAGTAGTTATTATAGTAGTTTTCTCTGCCTATACCGTAATCGATCTGATGTGAGGACTGATCGAATCTTGCCGCCACCAACATTTTTTAGTCGAATTTTTACTTGGTTTTAGATTTTTCAGTTATGACACTTCAATTTTAAATACAAAAAGAAAGTGCGTTCTTATTTTTACTTATAGGCCTACTTACATTTGTTCACTTTTTCTTCACAAAATATAAAAATTTTTGAATTGAAAAAATTGAAAAACAATTTGTAATTTTTATTCTCAAATTAGGTAAAGGAAAAGAAGGAAGGAGATGTGACCTGTGCGGGTCATCAGCTCCCAGTGTTAAATGTGATAAATGTGCTCAGCAGAACTTCTGCTATTCCTGTGATGATATGTACCATCGACATCCAAAGCGGCAAAGCCACATAAGGAAGGTGAGAATCGTATTAAAAAATATTTTTATTCATCTTTAACGATCAATCAAGTTAAAGTATAAGTAGCCTAAAAGTACCTCATGATAGAATAACTTTAGCATGTAGGGTATTGACATAGAGAAACAATAGCATAAGTAGATATCCCATGGTATAGGGCGTTTATGTCGTGACTTTTACTGTTATCTCAAGCTGACAGTACACTTACTTCTTTCCTGTGAAGCTTTATGACGCTGGTAGTCTCTCATATTGTGCCGTTCATACACTCTTACCCGGTCAAAATAGTAAGAATCGAGAATAATCGACAGTAATCGGCTTGAGATAACAGTAAAAGTTGCGACATAAACGCCCTATACCATGGGATATCTACTTACGCAATTGTTTCTCTATGGTATTGATTAATAGATAATAATTGACCGACGAAGTGAGGTCTAAGATTCAAGTCGACGGTTTGGCATTTCTCTTAATGTTTATATGTTGCGCATTCACGGTGAAACGCGGTAATAGATTTTCATGAAATTTGACAGGTATGTTCCTTTTTTGATTGCGCGTCGACGTATATACAAGGTTTTTGGAAATTTTGCATTTCAAGGATAATATAAAAGGAAAAAGGAGCCTCCTTCATACGCCAATATTAGAGTAAAAATCAGACTATAGAATTATTCATCATAAATCAGCTGACAAGTGATTACACAGATATGTGGAGAAGCCAGTCTATTGCTGTATTTCCATAAGGTCTATAGTTTCAATCAGGTACTTGTGGATGAGAATACTGCGTGAGGTCTACTGTTTACAGTGCTACTAGTAGTAAAGTCGTTAAAAAGAAAAAGTTTGTTTCGATCAATAAATTATTTATTTATGAGGTTCAGATTTATTAGCATTATGACCTAGAGCAAAGGATATACAAAATTTTATAATATATCTCATCAAGGAAGTTTATTTTAAATAAATAATTTATACTTTTCTCCTTCTTTGGCTGTGCCTTATCCCATTTAAATGGGGTCGGCATTCCTTTCTCTTAGTCTGCCTCTCCACAAAGCCCTATCCTATGCTTCCTCTCTCCTCCAACCACTCTCCCGCAAGTCAGCCGCTATTCTATCTCCCCACCTCATCCTAGGTCTACCTCGTCCTCTCACACCATCCAAAACCAAATCCTGCACTCTTCGTCCAACATAATCCTCCTCCCGTCGCTGTACATGCCCAAACCACCTCATCCTTGTCTCCTGCATTTTCTTTCCCAGTGGTCCAACTTTTACAGTGCCTCTGATCAATTTATTTCTTATTTTATCTCTTCTTGCAAACCCCACACATCCATCTTAACATTCTCATTTCAGTCACTTCCATCTTTCGTTTCTGTTTTAAATAATTTATACTTTTGCAGTGCAATAATCATTCATCCTACGTATACTCTCGTTTAAAATCGAATCAGATTTCAAGAAGATTTGATGTGTTTGATTAATCAGTTCACAAATAAACTATTTAGTTGAAAATAAAATTGAATTCTAATAGAAGTCTAGGTTCAGATTTATTAGTATATTATGACCTAGAGCACAGTATACACAAAATGTTACAATCTCATCAAGCAAGTTTATTTTGAATAAATTACACTTATGCTGTGCAATGATTATTCATCCTACGTATAGGCTACTCTCGTTTAAAATCTAATTAGATTTCAAGAAGATTCAATGTGTTTAAATAAAAAGATCACAAATGAATTATTTATACGTTGTTGGTTATCCATCGTGTTTTTACTTATATTATTGCTATTTTATTTTTATAACTTTAAAGTGAAAAAACACTCACATTCATTGATGTGGCGACGACCGTTTCGTGCTGGTGTTGCACACTCTCAAGCCAAAAAGAAACTGTCTTACGCTAGGCACACACCAGTTAGTCAAGACAAGACAATAAGACATGATCAGACACGATACTTCACATAGTTGCTTATGATGCAACACACACTGATTAGTCATTGCAATTGGACATGTCTTCATAAGCAACCATGTGAAGTATTGTGACTGAACGTGTCTGATCATGTCTTGACTAACTGGTGTGTGCCTAGCTCAAGTCATTGCAATTAGACATGTCTTCATAAGCAACTATGTGAAGTATCGTGTCTGATCATGTCTTGTCTTGTCTTGACTAACTGGTGTGTGCCTAGCGTCAGTTTTCGCCACCCCAAAGAATGTGAGTGTTTTTCACTTTAAAGTTATAAAAATACAATAGTAATGAACTTTTTAATTGAATTCTAATAGAAGTCAACTGCCAGATTCATATTCCTTATTCGTACATTATATGTCTATTTATGGTAGAGATCTATATGTTGAATGAAAATGACTGGAAGAGATTATTGTACGATATTTAGTGGCAGAAAACATAACGGTATATATAATTTTCCTCAATAATTGAGGTTAACAACACAGCAAATTGTTTACAGCCGTTGGAGCCGTCGAAAGCAAATTTCCGTCCCCCCCTACCCCCTAAAGGAGAGAGCTCTTCTGCCCCTGTCCCTCCCCCACGACGAAATAAGAGAATGAGTCGAACGTCAACCCCTGGACCACCTGATCAGGTAAGTTATCTTTTTTTTAGTAGGTTATTCATTAATAAATTGACAAATTAACACATAAATAGACCTTTAAGCACGAATAACGCACGACATCTCAATTCAAGTTTTCATGGATGTAGTTTGCAAAAGGCTAGAACAGTATTCTGAACACTTTACCAACTGAATGAAAAGAATGTAGTAGCACGATAAATTAAGGCTGTGCAAAGGCTAAAAATAAACTTTCTACTCGTGATATTTTCCCAAGTTTTTTGATTTGTATATCATCAAGCTATCAAAATGGAAAAGTTCTCTCAGGACAAAATTTTTTTCTGATCATTACTTTTTGAGATATGAGCGCCTAAAGTTTAAATTCTTGGGACAGAACATTTCAAATTCGGTAAGAGATAAATTCATGCGATTTATAGGATAGATTCTTCATGGTATTGTTGATCTATTAAAACAGAAATTTTCTGAAAATATCAATTTTTAAGATAGTTTATTCAATTTACTAAAAATAACCAAAAATAGCTTTTAGTTGAGTTATTTTTTTGGAAATTGAATAACTTTTTCAAAAATTGATATTTTAAGATAACTATTGTTCTGCTGGATCAACAGTACCATGAAGAATCCATCCTTTAAATTTCATGGATTTATATCTTACCGAATTTGAAATGTTCTGTCCCAAAAATTCAAACTTCAGGCGCTCATATCTCAAAAAGTACGTAATGATCGGAAAAAAATGTTTTCCTGAGAAAACTTTTTTATTTTGATAGCTTGATGATATACAAATCAAAAAACTTGGGAAAATATCACGAGTAGAAAGTTTATTTTTAGCCTTCGCACAGCCTTAACGCTTAAAGTGACTAACTTTACTGGTAGATTAAATGTTTGGGAAGTAGTTTTGAGAATAATCGAGAATTCTTTGAGTAGTTTATTAAATGAACTATGACAAAGAAATCGTTGCAATAAAATACTACTAACAAAAAAACTACGTTGCAATAAAACTACTTTTATAACGCAGATTTATTTCCAAATAAGAATTAAAAGTGCATTTGAAATCCAACTCACCGAATATTAGTTTCCGGATGTTGAGATGCCAATAACCAGTTCTTGCCAAAATGTTGAAAGAGTAGGTGGTAACTAAAACTAAGACTGCGCGCCACTACAAAATTATTCTGAATACAAAAATATCGAAGGAATCTTTATTTTTGAACATTTCACTCCTTGTTGCATAACATGGCTCTCTAGCTTCAGTAAAGTACTAGATCTAAGCTGGTCTGAAAAAAGCAAATGAGCTAGTAAAAAGGTATAGAAATTAGCTAGAAAAATGTCATAGTAGTTCAATATTTTTCATATTACAAACTGCGAGTTGAGAATTAATCTTCATTTCTTTATTGGCAAAGACAGAAATTTTATAAAACACAATATTGAGAATTCATAAAATAATAATACACTTTTTGTGTAGTTGAGAAGTTGATATTGTGGTAGGCTAATTATTCATATTGAATGAAAACGACTAAGAAATTGTCGAAAAATCACAGATTTATTGATACTTGGAAAGACTGATAAGCTAGTTTATCAGAGATTGACAATGGTGTAATAACCGAAACCGCTCTTTCTAAATATCAATAAATCTGTGGTTTTTCGACAATTTCTTAGTCTTTTTCATTTAATAATAATACAATTTGGACAATTTGAGCATATTATAATTACCAAAAAAATAATGCTAATAAGCCTGTTGTCCATCTCGAGTTACTAGATCTGTGTGAGAAATTATATTGAAATAGCAGTGCTCAATGGAAAAGTATTGCTAAGGCCGACAATTTGCTGATCTAATGATACATATTAATAATAGGATCACGGATTTATCAACTTATGCTTTGAAAAAAAAAACTTCTACAAAAGTATCTTCTTTTAATTGTTATTGATTGAGATTCTTTTCTCATAGAATGCATTTTAATTGGGAATGGAATGAAGATTATGTCTTGATAGAGTAGTTAGTCAAAATAATCGTGCCTAACCGTAGGCCTACTTGAATGGTTGAAAACTTTATTTCCACGAACACCTAAAATGCATGCCCGTATTTGATTAGAATTCAAATGCTAGTTTTTAACACATCAATACAGTTGAAATAACCAAGTAATCAATGAAATTATTAGAATTCTCAAAGTAGTTCTAAAACTATTTAATACCGTACTAAAGATGAAGCACGTCCTAGTGCATTAATAATTCAATTATCTTACTGTGTACAATGTATTACCGGTAATGGGTTTAAATGCAAAGCATGCTTCATGCACAGTCTAATGAACAATTCTAAAAAAATAAATATAATTTAAGGAATTTGAAACAGAACTGAATAATATTATTCCTTGTAGCCTACACGATTTACATTGCTCAAACTGAAAACCACTTCTCACATAGTTATAAGCTATTTTTTAAACTTCATCATAACCTTCTGCTTTCAATGTATGTAGTTCTATATGTAGTTCTGAATGTATTTTTTAATTATTTCAGGATTATGTTTAATAATTTTTACTGTATTAGCCTATTTGTCTAAAAATAAATCACTGCTATTATTGTTGAGTATTATGTTGAATGATTTGTAATAGCTTGTAATGTGTTATGAACTGTCATTTAATTGCTTTGACTTATGGTATTATCCCACTTTGACATTACCAAATTATTATGATTATTTATTTATAATTATGAAGATTGAATTGAATTTGAATTTTCATGTCTAATTAATATGCTCATTGTGATTTGTTCAATGTTTTGCTCACAATTATTCCAAAAATAATTATTTACTGGATCAGAAATGATTGCCTATTAATCAGTGGATAAAAAAACTTACTATTGTAGACCTATATCATCTTCCTAGACTTCCTATGACTCCTAGACTACCTATGACTTTCAAATCATAGGGTTTTCATCACCGTGAAGTAAAAGGCTTTCTGAATTGATCAAGTTTTTAATGAATGAGTTGAATCAATTGGGCTCTGAAAATGAAATTATTCAAAGCATTGAATCGGTGAAGGGAACATGAATATTTGTTTTCAATAATTTGTTAAAAATCTTTGTCGTTCAATTTAATTCATAATTATTGTATTTTATGTGTATGTCGCGGGAGAGGTACAAACAGAATGTTTTTTAGTGTAGTCGTTCTCATAGTTCTCATAGAGGACATAACATAGAGAATCCTACCAAAACAATTGAAATTCAACTTGATTTGTTGATTTTTAAAAATATCATTTTATTTACAAGTGTTACTTATGTTGGCAGTGCCAAAAGGAAAAATTGCTTTTACAATGAAGTTTACTGAACATTTCATTTTACTCCTACTACTGTACTATGTCAAGTTTGTTTATTAAGTTATTTACTTAATCTATTGTACATAAGTATTTAGTATAATTTATAATTTTGTTTCTGTTTTGTATAGTTAAATTTTCATTTTGTTTCATTTCATTTTAATGATGTAATATGTGCTTTTTGGCGAAATAAAATTCAATTCAATTTGATTATGATATCCGAAGACACAATATTTCACCCAAAGTTAAACTTTATCTAACTGGATATAGCATGCCTATAAGAAAAACTTGACTTACCAACAATGAAATTAAAGTTAGTATTTCAAAGTATATTGTAAGCAGGTTAATAGTTTATTTTTCCGGGTTTATTTGAAACTTCCGGTATGATTACAGGGGTTCAAAAAAGATGGAAGTTTAATGGGCAGCCTCAGAAGAATGATGGGCACTAGGCCACTGCCTCCCACTCCAACATGTAAGCCGAAATATTCATATTTCATTATAAAGTTAGTAATAATAATGAGGCTGCTGGATACAGTAAAGAATAACTATTTTGATTTTATTGAATGGCATTCCTTCAATTAGTTTCATATTTGCACTATAAGATGGGCAATCTGAAATGAAAACTTACTTTGCAACTGTTTAAAAATGGTAAAGAACCTTCTAGACTACAGTACCTATTACTTCTAAATCGATATTTTTTAAATGCTGCTATGGAATAAGGATTATAAGGATTTGAATAGGTCGTTCATTTTCATTCAATGTATATTGGAGAAAAGTTTTTCAATTCAATGAATTGGTTTTTAAAAGGCAAGAAATGAATTAATTGATTGATGAAATATCGTGGACATATTTTATGAGATTCTAATGTAATCTTTAAAGATTAGATAGATACGGTAATCTACTTTTCAGCAATTTGGAATAGTTATGTATTGTAAATTTTAATGAATTTATAGCGTTTTTATGTCAATGACGACTATTAGTTCTCTTGTAAGTTATTGATTATCTAATTGAAAAAAGTGAAGAAAATTGAGAACAACAGTATATGATTAGAAACCCAATGAAATAGGCATTTTAATTCAAAAGGATGGAATGAAATGGGTGTATCAAATTTTGTTTGAAATGTAATAGGTGATCATTTAAATAAATATTTTCAGTAATTTCAAGAGATCCAAGACAAGACAAGATGATGGAGTTCCAGGATCATCAGGTGAGTTTCATCAATAACTTGATTTGTTAATTGATTAATTATTACAGTTGAACAAGAATTTATCTTATACTATCCGACATTCATGGTTACGGTACTATTTATTTCAAATAACCCAAACCCAAATAACCCATGAGTAGGTCATGATTAAAGAAAAATATAATTTCATTTAAAAAAAAATTCATTTCATTGAAATGAAAAATATCATTTCATTTAAGAAAAATATCGCATCAATCACTAATTTTCTATTCACGCTACTCATGATAGATTATATGTATTATTGCTTAGTGAAGAACTGGTGAGAAAATATACAGTTGTATGAATAGATATAGTACAGTAGTATAAACTATACATAATGTACTGGGTTGCTGATGTCAGAGTTTTCAGGTAGTACCGTACCGAATCAATAATTTCAGGGCCTCTCACAAGATTTATCACCCTCAGTATTATTATTTTTTATCAACTGTCTTTAGGCAGCTCTATCCAAAACTCGGGAGTGACTAAAGAATATTTTGACTCACCGAGGATCAAACACTAGTAGAACTAAGGCTCAACTAACACGCGACTCAGGTCGAGAAGAGACTCGATTCTAGTCGAGAGCTTGTGTTTTCAAATGATGACAGTCGCGGAGACTAGAATCAACTGGTCTGAGTGTCACCATTTGGAAACACATGCTCTCGACTAGAGTCGAGTCTTTTCTCGACCTGAGTCGCGTAAGTGTGAGTTGAGCCTTAATGTTGAAAAAACTAGAGCTAATGAGCAGTTTTGAAAAATTAAATAGTTCAAGAACGGGGGACGACTTTGATAATATATATTTACAATAATGATTAAGTTACAAGAAGGGTACCATAAATAAATAAATCCATAGCAGATATGATTTTAACGCGATATATTATCCATCGGTAGAACTATAGCTCAAAGTTTATTTATCCACATTTCATCATACACAAATGAAATACATGATTAGAAAAGGACTAACAGGTCTAGCCCAATACTTCTTTTTTTGTAAAAGTTTGTCCAAGTGATTGAATTGAATTGAATGACCGGTTTTTTTCCTAGAGAGCGAAGTTAGGGCGCAGTCGGCCCTCTCTTACACTTAACTCTCTAGGTAATTTTATTGTGGTGAAATGAAAGAGATTATTATCAGATCCACATAACTTGTAGAAATTATAATGTGGAACTGACAATATCTTTTCCATTTCACCTTAATTTCGATAAATTCCACAACACCTTTGTGTCTAGTTTAAATGTTGTATAAAATATTGTCTTTGACAGCCTCCAAGCAGAGATAGCGGCTACTTGGATTGGGAACTGGACAGTCGACACAGATCAGGCAGCCTGACAGCACTCAATGCGCCAAACTTTGCACCATTAATGCATGTGAGCATGATATTATACAAGCTTATACGAAATATATTAATTAGAAACAATGACCAAGAGAAGATTCAAAATAAATTCCTCCAAATAATGAACATATGAATGATTTTGATCAATGAATATGTCGATCAGAATTTTGATGTTTGGTTTTGTAAAAATAAATTTTACTGAATAATAATGAACATATGAATGATTTTGATCAATGAATATTTCGATCAGAATTCTCATGTTTGGTTTTGTAAAAATAAATTTTACTAAATAATGAACATATGAATGATTTTGATCAATGAATATGTTGATCAGAATTTTGATGTTTGGTGAAGAGTGTTGAAACATAAGCTATTCATAGTTTTAGTACAAACAGGTAACCCGTGCTCCACAACGGGCTAATTTAAAACTTGACAAACTGAAATCTTGAAGAATTTGAAATATGCCTATTACCATATTCGGAAAATTGAGAATTGACAAGGAAAATTTCAAGTTAATCAGTCCAGTAGTTCAGATGTGATGATGCGTCAAACATAATTTTCCTATCCGCCGTACGTGTATGAGCCCGTTCTTTCCTTTATTATAGTATAGATTATAACACTATATCAGCAATCCTCAAAAATAACATCGATACTTCCCATTTAATGAACGCTAACAGTTCAATGTGAGTCTCATTATAGAAATAACCTTTTCATTATTAGAGTTTGTGAACGCTTCTTTTATTAACTGAAGATACAAAATATGGATAGCATTAGAATTATACAAAATAATGAAGTATTTCAAGAGGGTTTCTTGGATTTTCAATTATAGAAAATTACAAAAGGGAAATATTATTTTTCTATACCTAATCATGCAAAATAATGAAATTAATTAAATATGTGAATATTTCCTATTCTAGTTATGATAATGTGAACTATTTCTGCTAAGTTTAGTTTTGAAGCATCTAAATTTGAAAATATACTTTGTCAAAATACAATTTTGAGTACGGTACTGAGAAATTTTGTGAATTGGAGAACTACAAGACTTGACCTATTTCGGACTGCGTGTCACGTTATCTAAATTTGATTGATTGATCGATTGAGTACTTTATTTATGTAGATTACAATATATACTGGCTTATACACTTATATACAATAGCTTACAATACAGCAAAATTATAGATGAATTTACATAATAGAGACTAAGAAAATAATTATTGAACTGTATATGATATGAAAAAGCAATTTGTGATATAATAACTATAGATAATAATTATATTGTTATGCATCTACATAAATTGGCGGAGCTTTGGACATATCAATGTCCATTCTTCGGAAAGAATATTAAAAATATCCTCCCCACTAACTCTCTACCAAAAAAATTTGGGAGAGGAATAGCACAAGGTTACCTTATTTTCCTCTCCCTATCGTTTCGATAATGTACTTATTGTATAAATGAATAAATTAATTCATTCATATTCCTCATTCATTCATACAATAAGTAGGCTACATTATCAACATTATAGGAAGAGGAAAAATAAGGTGACCTTGTGATATTCCTCTCCCAAATTTAGATAACACATAGTCCGAAATAGGTTAAGTCTTGTAGTTCTTCAATTCACAAAATTTTCAGTCCTCAAGTATTTTTACAAAGTAGATTTTCAAATTTAGATGCTTCAAAACTAAACATAATGTGATGTAGACCTATATTCACTGGATGTTTTTAAATGAGGAAGTGATTTTAATAAAATTGTAATATGTAAATTGCAGGCACAATCAATGGCACAACTGAACTGCCCCAGCTGCCAACACCACGGCATGGTCTGGGATTGGAACCATCAACACATGGCCGGAGGCTTCAACAGGCCGGCCTGGAATGGACTGCCAACCGGCACCTGGCACGGCTCAGCCATGATCCCACAATTCAAACAAGAAAGCTCAATGGATGGCCTCCGGAGGAACAGTCTGAGGCCGAGAAGAAGCCGGCGGGATTTGGCTAGTGATATGTCAGGTGAGGAGGACGAGACATTCTTCAGGCGACGCCATACGTCTCCTGCGCGGTCGCGTCGGGGCATGGTCAGCGACTTCGATGACTCAGATGATGACGACCTTGTGTCTCATAAGAGTGGCAGGCGATCTAGGAGGAGGGGATCACCGACTCGGAATGTGTCTCCGGCGATGTCTAGGAAGAGTTCAGTCAGGAAGATGTCCGTTGAAGAGATGATAAACCAAAGGCTGAGAAAGAATGATGAGGAGAGCTTCTCATCGAAAGGGCGTAACTATGATGACAATGATACTGTGTCTCTTCGAGGAGGAAGAAGGACGGATGATCATGATACTGTGTCTCTTCGTGGAGGAAGAAGGACAGATGATGAGGTCTCTTCGAATAGAGGAGGAAGACGCTACCAGGATGACGAGGTAGCCTCAAACCATGGACGGAGCAGGAGGTACGACGACGAGACCATGTCTCAGAGGGGCGGTCGCCGCAGTAGCAATGTGTTGGACGACACACATTCCAATCGGGGAGGAAGAAGGAACTCTGAGATTCGGAGACGGCGCAATAAATCACCTGAGCCAAAGAGCCACGCGGCTCCCGTGAGGAGAGAACCGTCAAGTGAGGACTCCGGCGATGAGCTGTCCGATGAAAACAAGCAGTCAAGGATGACAACAAACAAGAATGAAGAAGTGGAGAAAGAAGTTGTCAAGTCTACAGAGGAGACAAACGGCAAGGAAAGTGCGAATGAGACTGAGGAGCCTCTGGGTCCAGTCCCGACGCAGCAGTGGGAGTGTGACCACTGCACGTTCGTGAACCGGGCCGGCACACGAGTCTGCACCGTCTGCTGCAAGACCACGGCCAAGCCAAAGTACATCGAAGAGAAGAAGAAGGCAACGCCTGTCGAAGCTGCCACAAAAGCCAAACCTCTGCTACCCAAACAGAAGAGCATCACCGAAGTCGACTTGGTGAAGAGGATGGACGACATGTCGTTCAGCGACAACGCTCACGACAAAGAAACTGCACAAGAAACAGAAGAGGAGAAGAGGAGGAAGAAGAAAGGTAGGCGGAGGACTATATCATTTTGGATTGGCACTAAGTTATATTCGTAAATTGAACCTGACACTCCGCAGTCAAAATAATTGATGGTTGTTATTCAATCACACGTTCAATGCTATCTCTCTGATTATGATGACACCACAATAAAACGTCTAATTCGATTGAAAATTTTCGTGTTTCTCTCAATTTTCCAATATCACATAGAAAGTAAAAAAAATATTTTTGCAAATAAATGCATCTTTGTTGTCAGTGAAAATCTATATAACCAGTATCTATCGGTACTGATAAAACTTAAGTTCCCGACATCCATAATGATTCTTGATTTTTGTTTTTAATTTATCATGAATGACATACTTAACTGGATTTTGTATTCAATGATTTGCTAGTATTGAGTACATTCAAAGTTCATCTAAGATAGACCGTACATCGCGAAACTGTTAATAGAAATCGCTGTATGATTAATAAGTGATATATTCTTATTGAATAGTAAATTTTCATAAACAGGATGATAAAAAGAAAAAATTATTTGTTCACAATCAAATAAAAAGAAATCAAATGATAATAAGTCACTAGTAATTTATTGATATAATCAAGTGCATATTTCTATAATAGAAAGGAACACATGAGTAAAAACACACTCTTATTTCTAGAAAATAAACTTGTTCCCAATCAAACCATAATTTTACTTGAACAAAATGTTTTCAAGTTTGAGAATCATATAATAAATCATTGATAAAAAATAAATATTGTTTCTCAATATTTGAAATAGAGTGGATAATGTTGAAAACAAAAATTAATACAAATTATTGAAAAAATGAAGCTTGAACAGCCAGTTTAAAATGTGCCAATCCAATAACCCAAATAATTAATTCAACAAAGGAATTTTTTTCCAACAATCCAGGCAATTACAATAAAGATTGATGAATTTTTTCGGTTTTTAAATCAAGAAGGCGTTATCAACTAAGTAAGTTTACCTAGAAGCAAGCTTCACTATCGTTTTAAAATCCTATTATATTAAGCGAGCAATTTCTGTATTTTTATATTTATATTTATATCTGGTTATTTATGTTCAACGGATCTCAAAACGGCTCTAACAATTTCCACAAAATTTGGAACATAATAGGTTTATAATATAAGAATTCAATTGCACTAGGTCTCATCCTTGGGAAAACTCGCTGAACGACATTAAAAGGATATTATTCATCCTTGTCTGAAACAGATGTGGATAGTAAAAAGTGAGAAAGCGATTGAGTATGTGAAAAATCAAAATATCGCATCCCCGAAATTCATAAGATGACATAATTATAGCCAGCTGTGAAATATAAACATGATCATTTTAGAGAATTGTGTTCTGTTTATCAATAAATAAAAATAACGAGCAAAGCTCGGTGCCCCGATATTAATAATAATAACAATTCTACTACTAGTGGAGATTTGACGAAACAGTTAAGCTGCGTTTACATCAAAGTTATTAACAAAATGTAACTATACAAAATAAAAAAAAATGTTATTACAAAATGTAAATTTTTTAACTTTGGTGTAAACCCAGCTTTTGAAGATAAATTTGATATTTTGTTAAGAGTATTTTTGACACTACTTGATAATAGGATAAATATACCCAAAACTAGTCATGTCTAAAATAAAATCAAGGGTACTAGTAAGTTAATTCTTTAAAACTGAATAAATACAAATTCATTTGCAGACTTACGACATTCTGAGACCGAAGCTGCGGCGAGCAGCGTCATTGGCTGACCACGACTTATGGGCGGCGCCACAGCGGTCAGTTAGTCGACAATCGCTGACAAGTGACAGTCAGGTGAGTTCATTTCAGTCCTCACCACCTTGACACTGACCTTGACCACAGCAACTGACCTTGACCTCACCAACTTGACCTTGCCTTGACCTCATCTTTCCTTGACCTCACCAACTTGATCTTCTCCTTGCCTTGACTTCACCAACTTGACCTTGACCTCACCACCCTGACGCCGACCGTGACACCACGTGACTGACATACGTTTCGTTGATCCTCAGAGCCTGCCGCTGACGCCGTCCCGCAGCCAGAGCCCGGGTGCCGAGAGCCTGCCTTCGTGGGGCGACCTGCACCTCAAACGGGACGCGGCCGCCAGGGAGCAACTCTGGGGAGACCTGCAGTCCGAGAACGGCAATGTCAGAAACAACTTCCAAATGACACGCAGACCCTCGGAGCCGGCACTCAATTCAAGGGTCGCTAATTTACATTCACTATCTTTTCATAATGTAACAAAACACAAAATGTATCACTCATGCTGTTTTATTTGGATGAATGTCTGTTGCATCACATTATGCAGTTATTTCAATGTACTATATTTTCCAATAATTGTTTTAATGCATTTCATTTCTCTATGTTGTATTCGATTGGGTAATTTCTTCAATGTATGTCTAATATGCATATAATTAATTTTTGTTAATGATTTGCAATTTGTTTTGTGTGTTGTTTGTTGATGCTATGTTATTTGTTAGAGTTTGTAATAATTTGCATATATTATTGTTGATGTTTTTTTTATTCTTGATGTGTTATAAAAAGAGTGTGTTGTGGATGTGATAATCTTTTAAAGGAAAAAGGACAATACAAGCTGTCCAACTTTGAAAAATGTATAGCCTTCAAATTTATCCCATTTACTTTCTAATAGAACAATCATTATGCTTAGACACAATGCATACTACATAATTATTGCATATTGCATATTGTGTTAAAATATGATGCACCAGCTGTATGTATAATAACCTGTATAGTTTCTGACAGTTGCTTCTTCTAAAAGTTTTGATGGTTTGTAAGCATCAAGCACCTTTTCTAATTATTGGTTAGAGCTCTTCTTGGTAAAATAAGGTACAGAAATTTCAAATCCTGGTTGAATAATAATAATTATTTCTTGTTGGTTATCCATCTGGTTCTCACTAATATTATTACTATTGTATTTTTTATATAACATAAAAGTGAAAAAACGCTCACATTCTTTGGTATGGCGACGACCGTTTCGTGTTGGTGTCGCACATTCTTAAACACAGTTTCTGAATTCAGTTTCTGTTTGGCTTGAAAATGTGCAACACCAGCTAGAAACGGTCGTCGCCATACCAAAGAATATGAGTGTTTTTTCACTTCAAGTTATTGAAAAAATACAATAGTAATAATAATTATTTATTAATGAATGGTAGGTAGAAAAAGTAAATTCGTATGGCTTTTGATGGTGGGGAGTCCCTAGCTGGAAGGTTCCACCGCCTGAATATATAATTTAAGCCGTCAATGGGCCTTACGACTGTCATACTTCAGCCTGGACCGACTGTTTTACGTGCCCATCCGATAACACGGGAGTGATCTGGTTAAAAAACTTTTGTCAATGAGAGGGTTTGAACCCGGGGTCTCTAGGCTGCTACGCAAGCACTCTAATGGTAGGTGATTTTTAACCAGATCACTCCCGTGTTATCGGATGGGCACATTAAACTGTCGGTCCCGGCTGAAGTATGACAGTCGTAAGGCCCATTGGCGGCTTGAATTATATATTCAGGCGGTGGGACCTTCCCGCAAGGGACTCCCCACCAACCAAAGCCTTACGAATTTACTTTACTTTTTTACATAAATATAGGTACTCCATAAGCCCATTCGGTGTTCCATTTTATCTAATTGTATGTGTTTTTATTGTTGTTAATTACAGTATATTCCAATTTTTGTAAACTAATTCTTTGCAATAGTTTCAATATTAACTGTTTCTGTCTCTATGAAAGTCAGATGTAAACTGACCAATTTAACAATGAACCTATGATTGCACTAATTTGTAATAAATTTCCTCAAGCACACTTATTACACTAGTATTATATGATTATGTTTCTAATGTCAGTGCCGCATAAAGACAGAACATTTATCATGGAGGTGGAGCTGCAGTTGAATAATAGCCAACTTAGAAATTAATTTAATCTTATATTGGAGTGGAAAAAATTCAGTACACAATTATTGTCACTCTTAAGGAATACCGTAATCACCCATGGACGTAATAATAGGGAAACGCTCTGTCTCCTCCTACTGTCACTCCCATAATTTTAATGATAAGAAAATTTGGAATTGAAAGAATTTAATGTGAAGTAACTTCTAAATGATTCGGAAGAACAATAATATTGTAAACGCTATCAACAGTGCCAAACTTTAAAAGTCATTGTCCACATCTATCTACTAGATGGCGAAATCATCTTTCTGTTGAGCATATCTTCATTTGGGCTGTGTAATGTGGTACGTTGTATTATTTGCAAGCTCTGAGTTCAGTTCAAGTACGGAAACACTTCTTAGTTACTGGCTCAACTAATGATGAAAATGATATATTTTTAGCCTTATTCTCAATTTGATGCATACTCTTCTGATTTTCTAAAAATATATGTAATACATCGTTACGTTTTTTACGATCTTTAAAACTCTACTATCCGAAAATCAAAATACAAAACAAATAAATTTTATTTCCATAATTATACAAATAAACAATCTAATCAATAAAATGTACATAATATTCAAAAATACAATACATGAAATTTACTACAAATATAAATAAATTGCATTTTTTCGGAAATTAACCTACTCAACTATGGGAAACCCATGTTCTAGAGCAGGTGTAGTAGTAATGCAATTAAATTCAGAGTGAGGGTGCAAATACATTATGTAAGTGAGCTCACATATTGTTCGAAATTATGCTTTCTATATTCTGTCTTCCAGTTGTTGTGATCCAGTTTTTTACGGCGCATTTAAATTTTCTTGAGTTTTCTATTATCTTGATGTATACAGGAAGTAAAATTTGTTAACATATGTTTGATTGTCTGTGATTTTTATCTGGTTTGCTTATTTTTTATTAGTTGCTTTTATTGATTGTCAGAATCTGATTTTAACTTTTCAAGGTAACTGAAAAATACTGATGTTTTGGTTTAGATGAATATGATGGTAATTCTCGAATTGATATTGTTTTCTTGTATGAAATTTCATTTGAACGATGAAAAAGTTCTAAACCGTAGTCAAATTAAGTCTGATACAACGTCAGTACTTACAATCGTTTGAAATTGTAATTGAAATTGTTTTCTTGGTTATTTCTCATGTGGGATAAGGCCCGCCGCAAAGTAGACCCACGCTAATCCACGAAAAGCAACCCACACTGTGGGATGTTTTGTAAACCATTGCTCCAGACATCTGTGTAATGATAATGATACATGCAAGAATAATCCACTTGTCAGCTGATTGATTATGAATAATTCTATAGCAATGGTTTACAAAACATCCCACGGCGTGGGTTGCTTTTCGTGGATTAGCGTGGGTCTACTTTGCGGCGGCCCAAGGTTTGAAATAAGTTCAATATATTAATATATTATTGCATGAATTAATATTAGCCCAGATACAATATTAGATGGTTTAAGTGAGATGTGGTTTTCAGTTGATTTATTATGATTCAGATGTCTTACGTCTTTATTTCTTTTAATTGTAAATGTTATTTATTTACGTAATTTTTGTAACACATGAATGGACAAAAGTGAGATGTGGTTTTCAGTTGGTTTATTTTAATTCAGATGTCTTTATGTCCATATTTCTATTAATTGTAAATGTTATTTAGTGACGTAATGTTTGTAGCACATGAATGGACAAAAGTGAGATGTGGTTTTCAGTTGATTTATTATGATTCAGATGTCTTACGTCCTTATTTCTATCAATTGTAAAAGTTATTATTTCAACAACTTGAGTGCTCAGACAAACACTTAGGCCAGACGTATCATCAGACACGTTTAGTCACAATACTTCACATTGTTGCTTATGACGTAACTCACACTGAATAGTCATTGCAATTAGACATGACTTCATAAGCAACTATGTGAAGTTTTGAGACTAAAAGTGTCTGATCATGTCTTGTCTTGTCTTTACTAACTGGTATGCGCCTAGCCTAATGTTTGAATTTGGGATGTTTCAGGCAGTTGTAAGACGAGCTGGTTCTCAACCACCAGAATATTTCAACACTCTTGTACAGAAGCAGATGAAACAGGGATTAGAAATGGTGAAACTTTTGAGGGTAAGTGTCACAGACAAATTCCAATAGCATGGGTACTCATGAAAGCGAGATCCATAGTATATAGTAGGTCTATTCTCAACTTTCCTAAAACTCTAGTCAATTCATCTCATGAAAACATTCTATTTTTTTCAACTCTCAAATCAGCTACACACATCTAATTGTCATCCATCCAGTGTTATCGGATGGGCACGTTAACTGTCGGTCCCGGCTGAAGTATGACAGTCGTAAGGCCCATTGACGGCTCAAATGATATATTCAGGCGGTGGGACCTTCCCGCAAGGGACTCCCCACCAACAAAAGCCATACGAATTTATTTTTTATTTATCTATTTTTTTTCAACTCTCAAATCAGCTACACACATGTAATTGTCATCCATCTAATTATCAATTATCTAAATTTGAAATTGTCTGTACTATTTTGATTTGTGATTTCAAGATTAATGATTTGGTGAAGAAATTGAAATGGACATAGCCCATATAATATTTGGAAAATTCTAGAACACATTTAGAAATAGAAAAAGTTTTGGAAAATAATAGCCTGTTTTTTATTTTCTGACTGTTGTATTGTATTGTATTGCTCTATCAAATGAATAAATAAAGTTTAGTTATCTATCATTACTCTAAATAAATTGAACTGCTTATAAATAGCCTGCTTTTTATTTTCTGACTATTGCATTGTTTGATCTAACACATGAATGGACAAAAGTGAGATGTGGTTTTCAGTTGGTTTATTTTAATTCAGATGTCTTTATGTCCATATTTCTATTAATTGTAAATGTTATTTAGTGACGTAATGTTTGTAGCACATGAATGGACAAAAGTGAGATGTGGTTTTCAGTTGATTTATTATGATTCAGATGTCTTACGTCCTTATTTCTATCAATTTGTTATTATTTCAACAACTTGAGTGCTCAGACAAACACTTAGGCCAGACGTATCATTAGACACGTTTAGTCACAATACTTGACATTGTTGCTTATGACGCAACTCACACTGATTTGTCATTGCAATTAGACATGTGAAGTATTGTGACTAAACGTGTCTGATCATGTCTTGTCTTGTCTTTACTAACTGGTATGCGCCTAGCCTAATGTTTGAATTTGGGATGTTTCAGGCAGTTGTAAGACGAGCTGGTTCTCAACCACCAGAATATTTCAACACTCTTGTACAGAAGCAGATGAAACAGGGATTAGAAATGGTGAAACTTTTGAGGGTAAGTGTCACGGACAAATTCCAATAGCATGGGTACTCATGAAAGCGAGATCCATAATATATAGTAGGTCTATTCTCAACTTTCCTAAAACCCTAGACAATTCATCTCATGATAACATTCTATTTTTTTCAACTCTCAAATCAGCTACACACATCTAATTGTCATCCATCCCGTGTTATCGGATGGGCACGTTAAACTGTCGGTCCCGGCTGAAGTATGACAGTCGTAAGGCCCATTGACGGCTCAAATGATATATTCAGGCGGTGGGACGTTCCCGCAAGGGACTCCCCACCAACAAAAGCCATACGAATTTATTTTTTATTTATCTATTTTTTTTCAACTCTCAAATCAGCTACACACATCTAATTGTCATCCATCTAATTATCAATCTATCTAAATTTGAAATTGTTTGTACTATTTTGATTTGAAGATTAATGATTTGGTGAAGAAATTGAAATGAACATAGCCCATATAATATTTGGACAATTCAAGAACACATTTAGAAATAGAAAAAGTTTTGGAAAATGGCCTGTTTTTTATTTTCTGACTGTTGTATTGTATTGTATTGCTCTATCAAATGAATAGATAAAGTTTAGTTATCTATAAATACTCTAAATAAATTGAACTGCTTATAAATAGCCTGCTTTTTATTTTCTGACTATTGCATTGTTTGCTCTATCAAATAAATAAATAAAGTTCAGTTATCTATCAATACTCTAAATAAATTGAACTGCTTATAAATAGCCTGCTTTCTATTTTCTGACTACGGTATTGCATTGTTTGATCTATCAAATAAATAAAGTTTAGTTATTATGTGTATGCCCAATCTATCTCACAGTATGGTATCTTAGCTTGGGGAGGCGCCACAAAGACTGTCTTGAATCCCTTGGAAGTGACTCAAAAATCTATTATTAAAACGGCGTTACAGAAAAATAGTAGGTACCCTACTGAAACCCTATTTAACGAGTTTAAAGTATTTAATATTAATCAGCTGTATGTTCGATCCCTACTTATGCACATCTACAAGAATAAACCAGACATATTCGCTCAAGTGCAACATGGCTACACAACCAGGAGCTCGGTGAACGTTGGCATTGTTATTCCTAGAGTATCCAAATCAATAAACACAACAAATTCCATCTATAAAGCAAGTATACTTTACTCAAAACTCCCCCAACACATTAAATACATTGAAACACGATCTATAGGCGTATACAAACGCCACTTTAATAGATGGCTTTTGGAGGTTGGTAGGATAAGAATTTTAGATTTTCTTAAATCAAATTATACTTTTTGATAAGACTAGCCTTAATGCATGCTGAGTCGGTTGGCCATTGATCTGATCCGTTTCACTTGTACTTGGCTTGACAGTGAGTTTTCTGCCCCTCATTCATTTTTTTCTCTCTCTTCTTCTTCTTCACTTCATACTTCATTTTTCCATCTCTCACATAATTATATTGTCATGTATTTCATTATGTTAACTTATTATGAACTATTCAGATTGCTACTCTTTCCTGCACACAGGCATTTTGCCCATGCATGGAAAAAAATGTGTATTATTTTTATTTGAAATGTATTCTGTTTGTAACATGAAATAAATAAATAAAATAATAAAATAGTTATCCATCAATACTCTAAATAAATTGAGCTGGTTATAAATAGCCTGCCTTTTATTTTCTGACTATTGTATTGTTTGCTCTATCAAATAAATAAAGTTCAGTTATCTATCAATCCTCTAAATAAATTGAGCTATTTTTAATTGCCAGGAAGCCGAAGATAACCAGTTCAGCGCGGATGAGCTGGGCATTGCGCTGAACCAGTGCGGCGAGGGCAACCCGGTCACGTGGTTGGTGAACAACTGGCGCAACATGGTGGACACCGTGGTGACGCTGGCCACCAACTACGGCCACGAGCGCAAGGAGAACACAGTGGGCACCATCTCTGTGGCTGAGGCCAAGGAGGCCCTCATCACCCACAACGGCAACGTGTGGGCCGCAGTCACAGAGTGCATTGAGCAGCGACAGAAAAAGGTTATTTACAGAAATTCACCACTATAATAAGCATCAAGCATTACACTACACAGTTCCCAGAAAAAAAAAATCTGGTGTGGCGCACTCACACAACTTTCCTTGCCGTTATGAAAATTGATCACCTGACGCTAGTGTTCACGCGCATCCCAAGTCTACTATTCAAAGATCTGAGTCAACTGGTGACAGGACAATAACGCTGGAGACACACGAGGTCTGCTATCTCTTCATAGCGAATGATTTAATAGAATCAACAGATGCCAACAGTTTGCAATTGAATAATCAGATTTTCTCACATTTTGAAGCCTATTTTCAATTTTAGGTGAAAATGTTACTGGACATTAATTGTAGAGATTTTCATGCTCAATCTTTTCCACTAGAAATTTTTCGTTTAAATTATATCTGAGACCTGATAATTGGAAATCTAGAATCAAACTTTGCATAGATGGGGCGGAGCTCCTGAAATTTTTACAAATATGGGACTTGTAGCAGTTGATAGAGCTTATCAATGACTATTTTAGGTATAAATTTGATCAAAACCGTTGGACCCGTTTTCGAGAAAATCGCAAAAAATCCTGTTTTTGACAACATTTTCGCCATTTTAGCCGCCATCTTGAATTGAATTTGATCGAAATTGTTCGTGTCGGATCCTTATAGTGTAAGGACCTTAAGTTCCAAATTTCAAGTCATTCCGTTGATTGGGAGATGAGATATCGTGTACACAAACGCACATACACTCATACACACACACCCACACACACACACATACAGACCAATACCCAAAAACCACTTTTTTGGACTCAGGGGACCTTGAAACGTATAGAAATTGGGGTACCTTAATTTTTTCGGAAAGCAATACTTTCCTTACCTATGGTAATAGGGCAAGGAAAGTAAAAAGTTATGAAAGATAAAAGAAAATAATAGTCTAATGAATAGATTTGAATTAGAGACATTAGAAAAGAGTTTTTAACAAACGTATTTAAATTTTCTTACAGTATGCTGACTTGATGTCGAGAGGCAATTTCACACGCGAAGATATAGTGACCGTTCTAACAGCAAACCATGGTAACCTGGAATCAGCATTCCTCGAGCTGAATAAGAATCAGCTGAAACCTTTTTTGATGAGAATATGGGGGCCACCTCAAGGCACTGACAATGATAGTGGCAACATTATAGGGCTCCAACAAACAGGTTAGTCTGATAAATCAACAAGGATAATCAATAATAATTATTGATTGAAATTTAAAAAAATGGAATCAACATACTGTACTATATTGTAAGCATACTCTATTAAAATGTGTAAGCTACTAAGTTTGGTCATGAGATTCATAAAATGAAAACTTATAACTCCATCCTCCTTTAAATTTTGCAGCAAAAACAGTAAGCTTACTACTTCTAAAACAAAACATGTTTATTGCTCGTATTGTACTATTGAAAGTTCATAGGAAGGCTACATAAGAGTTATATACTAAACAGGAATTTTAGATTTTCTTAAATCAAATTATACTTTTTGATAAGACTAGCCTTAATGCATGCTGAGTCGGTTGGCCATTGATCTGAACTGTTTCTCTTGTTCTTGGCTTGACAGTGAGTTTTCTGCCCCTCATTCATTTTTTTTCTCTCTCTTCTTCTTTTTCACTTCATACTTCATTTTTCCATCTCTCACATAATTATATTGTCATGTATTTCATTATGTTAACTTATTATGAACTATTCAGATTGCTACTCTTTCCTGCACACAGGCATTTTGCCCATGCATGGAAAAAAATGTGTATTATTTTTTATTTGAAATGTATTTTGTTTGTAACATGAAATAAATAAATAAAATAATAAAATAGTTATCCATCAATACTCTAAATAAATTGAGCTGGTTATAAATAGCCTGCCTTTTATTTTCTGACTATTGTATTGTTTGCTCTATCAAATAAATAAATAAAGTTCAGTTATCTATCAATGCTCTAAATAAATTGAGCTGTTGTTAATTGGCAGGAAGCCGAAGATAACCAGTTCAGCGCGGATGAGCTGGGCATTGCGCTGAACCAGTGCGGCGAGGGCAACCCGGTCACGTGGCTGGTGAACAACTGGCGCAACATGGTGGACACCGTGGTGACACTGGCCACCAACTACGGCCACGAGCGCAAGGAGAACACAGTGGGCACCATCTCTGTGGCCGAGGCCAAGGAGGCACTTATCACCCACAACGGCAACGTGTGGGCCGCAGTCACAGAGTGCATTGAGCAGCGACAGAAAAAGGTTATTTACACAAATTCACTACTATAATAAGCATCAAGCATTACACTACTCAGTTCCCAGAAAAAAAATCTGGTGTGGCGCACTCACACAACTTTACTTGCCGTTATGAAAATTTATCACCTGACGCTAGTGTTCACGCGCATCCCAAGTCTACTATTCAAAGATCTGAGTCAACTGGTGACAGGACAATAACGCAGGAGACACACGAGGTCTGCTATCTCTTTCATAGTGAATGATTTAATAGAATCAACAGATTCCAACAGTTTGCAATTGAATAATCAGATTTTCTCACATTTCAAGCCTATTTTCAATTTTAGGTGAAAATGTTACTAGACATTAATTGTAGAGATTTTCATGCTCAATCTTTTCCACTAGAAATTTTTCGTTTAAATTATATCTGAGACCTGATAATTGGAAATCTAAAATAAAATTTTGCATAGATGGGGCGGAGCTCCTGAAATTTTTACAAATATGGGACTTGTGGCAGTTGATAGAGCTTATCAATGACTATTTTAGGTATAAATTTGATCAAAATCGTTGGACCCGTTTTCGAGAAAATCGTGAAAACCCCTGTTTTTGATAACATTTTCGCCATTTTAACCGCCATCTTGAATTGAATTTGATCGAAATTGTTCGTGTCGGATCCTTATAGTGTAAGGACCTTAAGTTCCAAATTTCAAGTCATTCCGTTGATTGGGAGATGAGATATCGTGTACACAGACGCACAAACACTCATACACACACACCCACACACACACACACACACAGACCAATACCCAAAAACCACTTTTTTGGACTCAGGGGACCTTGAAACGTATAGCAATTTAGAAATTGGGGTACCTTAATTTTTTTGGAAAGCAATACTTTCCTTATATGGTAATAGGGCAAGGAAAGTAAAAAGTTATGAAAGATAAAAGAAAATAATAATGAATGATCTGAATTGGAGACATTGGAAAAGAGTTTTTAACAAACGTATTTAAATTGTCTTACAGTATGCTGACTTGATGTCGAGAGGCAATTTCACACGCGAAGATATAGTGACCGTTCTAACAGCAAACCATGGTAACCTGGAATCAGCATTCCTCGAGCTGAATAAAAATCAACTGAAACCTTTTTTGATGAGAATATGGGGGCCACCTCAGGGCACTGACAATGAAAGTGGCAACATTTTAGGGCTCCAACAAACAGGTAGGTCTGATAAATCAACTAAAGGATAATCAATAATAATTATTGATTGAAATTTCAAAAATGGGAATCAACATACTGTACTATATTATAAGCATACTCTATTAAAATGTATAAGCTATCAAGTTTGGTCATGAGATTCATAAAATGAAAACTTATAATTGAATGAAAAAGACCAAGAAATTGTCAAAAAACCACTGATTTATTGATAATTAGAAAGACCGGTTTCGGTTATTACATCATTGTCAATCTCTGATAAACAATTTCATTGATAAAATTGTCATTTTTGACAATTTCTTAGTCTTTTTCATTCAATATGAATAATTACCACAATATCAACTTCTCAACTACACAAAAAAGGAAAACTTATAACTCCATCTTCCTTTAAATTTTGCAGCATAAACAGTAGGCTTACTACTTCTAAAACAAAACATGTTTATTGCTCGTATTGTACATCGTATTGTACTATTGAAAGTTCATAGGTAGGCTACATAAGAGTCATATACTAAACAGGAATTCAAAATTCTACAAAAAAAAACCAATTAAGTTTAAAAATATATAATTATCTACATTTAAAATGGAAATTTATACAGAAAGCAATACCAGAGCATCAATAATATTATAATATTCAATTTTATATGAATAATATAACTTTCTTATGATCAGTGAATTCTATACTCATAGTCTTACAAATACTTTTAAAATCAGTAAGCTAGAGTATCTAGATTCATAAGCTAGATATACTAGAATGATTAAGGGCCGGTTTCCGAGCTCGGGATTTAGCTAAGTTCTTAACAGTTTTAAACAGCTGGAGTCAGAAAATTGGCTTTCCAAAACGGGGCGTAGTCGCAGTAAATAGTTGCAGCAAAATAAATCTTTATTTTCTCATTTCTATAATATTGGAAACGTTTTTCCTTGACGAAATAAAACATTCCGAAATAATACAAAATAGCTGAAACTTTACACTATTTCCTCTTTATTTAATTTGGGTTCAATCTTCTAGTTTTTCGGAATTTAATTTAAACGTGAATTTGACTATGACTAAGACTACGCCCCGTTTCGGAAAGCCAATTTTCTGACTCCAGCTGTTTAAAATCTAGAACTTAGCTGAATTATCATTTACATTATCATTAAATTATCAAGGTTTAAAGCAGTTTTGGGCGAATGCCTGTTCTTTTTACGTGCGTTGTATCTATTGTCTATGGATAAATGAAATGAAATAGATCCCGAGCTCGGAAACCAGCCCTTAGAGTGTTTCTGTAAGCTATCAATTGCTTGATAAACAGGTTGTATGATTTCAGATGGTACGGAGTTTGTGGAAAAGGCAAAAAGCATTGAAAGACAAGGGTCGAACACTTCGGATGAGGTGAGTGATGACAATAACTCTAACGAGGCCCCTAGATATTCTCAAGTAAAATCGTGGCTGGAGACCGCTCAGGATTCAGACAAAGACAGCGACAGAGTCGAAATGAACGTGCTAGAACAGCAACTGAGGAAGGTGTCACTGCCGGGTGACGAGGAGTATGTCGGCACCATGTTGCTGAAAAGCATCCCCCACAAACCAACCAATCAGCAGCTGATTGAACTTGCCAAGCAGCAGAACAAATGGAAGTCTGAATCACAACTGTTGCATTACTACGATAATGAGGAGTTTATAAGTAACCGAAAAAGAAAAAAGAAACTGAGGGAGGAAAAGTCCAAGACCGTGTACACCGATACCCTGGGAGATACAAATGTTATTGAGAGATTGATTCTTGACGGAAATATACAGCAGGTTACTCGACACTTGGAAGATCAATATAGATTTGATGATGAAGTTCCAAATGATATACAAGATCAAATAAAGAAAACTGTTCTAAATAATGCAAGCCACAAAAGAAATGAGAGACCCAATGATACAAATCTGCCTTTTGTTGACTTGAACGAACTAGCCAGTAGATTAAACTTGAAACCAGCTGCTTTAGAAGATCAAGAGTTTCAAGAGAAGAAACGAAATAATGTATTGAAAACTTATTCCTATGATGATCAAGGAAGAAACTCTTCCAGTGAAGAATTGGCCATTCAACCACAAAACATCAGACCAACTATTTACAACGCTGTAAATAACGTTTCACTCAGTCCAGAGAGCTTAAATCGTTCAGAGGATGATACAATCAAGTCAGTTGATAACAACTTTGATTATGCTCAATTTGATAATATCAGTGAACCAGAAGTGTTAACATCATCCAAGCTAATTGTAGCTCTTGATAAAGGTATGATAGATAAAATTAAGTCAGATCAAAAATCTGCAAATAGTTCTGTGAGTGATGATAATTCTCAAATGAACAATAATAGAAATCCACAAAAAGGAAATAACCCTTTGAAACGAAGCTCATCAATGGACATTAAAGTAAGTACACTTCAAATTCAAATCAATGGTAGTCCAAATAATAATAACAAAAAAATTAGTTTACCAGAATCAGTTCAGAAGAATGATATATCGAATGATACCACTGGTAATGTAAATGATGCAAAGCAAGAATCCACCAGAAGTGAAGTTGTTGTTCAAGAAATTGATCGCAAAATTGATGATGTTGAATTGATTCCAGAGGTCGTTTCAAAAGACTCTACAAATGGGAAGTATTTTGAAGAGATATTTGTAAGAACTGTTAATTCGTCCGAGAATGATACAAAGACTGATGACAATGAAGATGAGGATACAGAGGAGTTTCTTGATACACTCCAGAGTCCAATAGGTGATACCGGTATTCAAGATATTAATAACATTATTGAAGAGCCAATTGTTCCAGTAAATGTGAATCAAACAATCATCATAACCCAAGATCTCGATAAAAATGAAACAAGTGATGAGAGCGTTCTCTATTCATTTCCCAACAATGACGTCACGCCAATCTCTTCACCATCCACTCCAATTTCGGAGAGATTGTTGGAGTCCTATTCAAGTAACAGTTCACAGAAAACTAGTTCTTCGATCGCAGAAAGTCGAGCGGAAATTTTGGATTTGCTCAAAGCTAGCCTATCAGACGACCAAGTCTTGGATAGAATAGTTTTTAGTCTATTTTCAAACGTTTTGGGTGACAGAACTACTCCGACACAAACAAAAGTTGATGATCATTCCAAATCGTTCGATTCATCATCAAAATCGCCTCTGCCAACAAAACGCCTGAGCTTCTCTTCTGAATCAGAGATAAATGCTGAGAGCGAGTTTTATGAAGCTGAAGAAGAAGTTGAAAGTGTTCCCGTGCAAACGGCACCAGTCACTGTACTTCCACAATCGACTCTCCATGATTCGAAAGAGCAAGACTCAGGTTTATCAAATGTAACTAATAAGGGAGTTGTGGCCGATCAGAGAGAGATAGAAATTCAACCTACTCTGATCTCAAGTGAGAAAGAAATCACTCCCATAACGCGGGACGTAACTTTGGAAAGACTGAAAGATATTGTTGAGAATACCGTAGTGTTCAAAGACACTAATCCTTCATCAGCGAAGAATAGCTTGGAAAGGAATTATAACACTGAAAAACTCAAGCTGAATACCGGAAATAGAACGCAGAATATGGCAGATGAACAAGTCTTCAGAAACGAGGATGCTGAAGCCCCTGTGGTACAGGTTCAAGTTACACACACAGCAGATGCTCAACCGAATATTGGAAGAGCAATAGATGCAACAGAAGAACTAGAGACAGAAGAAGAAGAGGAGGAGGAGGAAATTGAGGAGGAAGAAGAAGTGGAGGAAGTAGAGGAAGAGATCGAAGAAGAACCGATAGAGGAGAGAGAGGTGGAAGAAGAGAATTTGGGGGAACCAGAGAATGATCAGAGCTCAATAAAAGAGAATCTCGTAGTTGAAATTGAGAAAATTGAAAATTTGAATAACAGAGAAGGAGAAACCAATTATAAAAAAGGAGAGGAGAGTACCATTGGAGAGGTTGCCAACCAAAACTTGGATAACTCAACAACCACAAATGATCCTATTTTGAATAGAGAGGTGAGTCTCAATACCCCAGAATGTATTTTCGTTGCTTTGCGATTTTTAGAGAGAAATCTTCGTTTTCAAATTGGTGCTTGTACTGTACAAACCAGAGCGTCCACATTCCATCCATACATGTTTTGTTTTCTATCTTGTAAGATACCACCTTCCATAGAAGTGCAGGTTTTTTATTCGCATGTTGATAAAACTGGGAAGCAAAATTGAATCTAACAATCTATACCATAGATATATTCAAATTAACCAATTATTCAAATTTGCTTACTCCTGTATTTATGTGAAAATAATTTTGTTTGAATTTTATGTTTTGAAGTTCATAGATGGAAGTTCTCCTACTTTTTAGCGAAATCACTGGAGAATAATAAAAATGCAATGAAAATAGCAGGAATCAAATCAATTTCAGACAAATAAAACAAAATGGAATAGAATCCATGTTTATTCGGACTTCCAATACAATAGTAATCTACATATAAATTTTCTATGACTATCGATAATAGTTTCTATGGATCAAAACCTAGTTGAAATAATCATCTAAGGTGAAATTTTATTAGCAGTAATAATAAAAAAATATTTATTTATTTCCGGGGAGTGGCCGTAGTCGAGTGGATCAGATGCTGGCTTTATTAGCAGTGAGCCTTGAATATATAATCAGAATTTGAAAATTCAATAATTTCAGTATAAAGCTTAAACAATGTTGATATTTTTGTGAACAAAGTTCAGAAATGGCAATTGAAGACTTGAACGACAACGAGACGACGGGAAAGAGACAATTATAAGCCGTGATTAAATGGTTCAAATTGTCCCCCTCCTGTTGTCATCACGTGCCATCACTCCCCGTTTTACGCACTCATCCCGCGTCGTTAACGCGTTTACGTTTACGCGTTTACCCTTTTACGTCGTTAACGCGTTTACGTTAACGCGTTTACCCTTTTACGTCGTTTACGCGAGGCTCAATGCTGAAAAATGAAATGGAAGTACTGCTATTCAATCTAATAAGTCCAAATTATTATCTTCGGATCAAAATCTACGTGTGGTAATTAATTGAATTATTGTCAATATTTATTTATTTATCGGATAGAGTAAACAATAGGTACAGTAGTTGGAGAAGAAAAAAACATGCTATTGCCCAAAACTTCTTCAATTTCCTAATTTTGTCTTAAATTGTCCAAATATTATGTAGTCCATTTCAATTTATACACTTAGGGCCGTTTGCACAGTGAAAGCTTAAACTGAATTCAATCAGCTGTTGGCTTAAACTCAAAATAAATCGCATTATAACAATTTATTATTATAATGAAAACCATGTTGTTTCTCGAATGAATCTATATTTAATCTAGTTTAAGATTGAATTTAGTTTAAACTGGCACTGTGTAAACGGCCCTAAATCATCAATCTGAATAATATACAAATCGAAATAAAACAAACAATTTCAAATTTAGATAGATTAATAATAACACTTTCGTAAAAACATAAAACAAACTTCAAATTCACAAAATAATTCTATGAAAACACATAAATTTTGAGCTCGAAAATATCACGTTCACCAAGACAACAGTTATTTTCAATGAATATTTTTATTCTATTTATTGTTGCTATCTGACTGTCTTGGAAGACATGGGTCTGATTGCACGAACCTCTATTAAGTTTAATCGTGATCAACCACTGATCCTATCAAGAACCGGATCTGATTTCATCATTGGTTCTTGTGGCATTTAATAAAGGTTAAACTCAATAGACCTACATGCAACTGGGTAAAAATGTTTATTGCGAGTGAATACTTTCCAAGTTCTTATAACTTCTTTCGCTTACACTGAGTAGCTTATTGTACATAATTGCCGACAAGCTTCCCTTTAACTTTATTTTTCGAAAATATTAGATGACTGTATCTAAAATGTAACGTTTTGTTGATTTAATTGAACAGAGACAAGCGAGACGTTACCTAGCTGAGGGATTTGTTGAGACTTACGACCAAGCAGAGCTGGCAGTTCAGCTGATGGAGTTGGAATTCGAGCGGGAGCTGAGTCTGTCGACGGCCAAGGAGTGCAGCTCACTTCCAGCTGCATTGGCGCTGCTCCAACAAGAGTGCCAACTCTGCGCTGAAAAATATACCATGAAACAGGTTAGAGATTAGAGATACAAATCATATCATCAAATTCAAATATTTTTTATTCCTTCAAGTATTTAGAGTGAAACAGTGATTGCATACCAACCTCTTTGTATGTTTCATGGGAACAAACACAAATAAAATATTCTTAGAGTGAAACATTTACAATGAAAAACTCAATATCACGGAATTCCTCCACAAAGACTAAACGTCTGCGTTTGGAGGAGAGTTTCAAAGACAACACAAGCAGTCACTACATAAAATAATTATAATAGAAAAGATAAGCTTCAGAATATAATAATGATAATAATGGATCAATTACTTATTCAAATAATAGTAAAATAAGAAATAATACTTAATTATAAGAAATAAAAGATAAAAAGAAAAATATTAACTAAACTTAGGATTGATTTTATTTCTTGTGCAGGCCAATAAATCCCAGGGAATGAAGGAGGCTGTGAGTTCGCGTCCTGTATTTATTTTATAATGCAATGAATTTATAGAGGAAAAAAATCAATATGATAAATCCTTTGATAGTTCTTGCTTTCTGATAGTTATCGAATATAACGTGAGCGGAGCAGAGCTTCTGCTGCCTCCCAGCCAATGTGATACAGACACCAGTCCACACCCCTTCGGTAAACGGCTAGACTATACACCTCCGCCTCTCTTATTTCATTCGGCAAGTTTCTATATAAAATGTGAGCCAGGTAAAATGAATTTGACAGTTCTGACCCATGTGTCAGTTGTGGAACATCATAATTATAGTTGGTAAACTATAATTATCTTAACTATATAATTAAATCAAGTTGATATTAGGCTGATCATCATGTTGTTTGATAGCAAACATTTAAAAATTTTATAATATTTTTCAAATTTGTTCAAAATAATAATAATAAATATCGGGGCATCGAGCTTCGCTCGTTATTTTTATTTATTGATAAACAGAACACATTCTCTAGAATGATCGAGTGTATATTTTACAGCTGGTTATATGTTAGCTTATGAATTTCGGGGATGCGATATTTTGATTTTCCACAGACTCACTCGCTCACTCACTTTTTTACTATCCACAGACAACGAAAGTCTCAGCTGTTTCAGCCAAGGATGAATTATCCTTTTAATGTTGTTCAGAGAGTTTTCCCAAGGATGAGACCTGGTGCAATCAAATTTTTATATCATAAATCTACTATGTTCCAAATTTCGTGAGAATCGTTAGAGCCGTTTTCGAGATCCATTGAACATAAATGAATAACCATAAAAATAACCAATTATAAAAATATATACAGAAATTGCTCGCTTAATATAATAGGATAATAATTCTGTGATTAAGGAAGAAGTGGCATATATCAGCGCATTAACACTTCTCCAAAACATGTGGCTGGAATTGGAGAGGCTAAAATCTACTCAATCTGCCCTACAAAAGGCTGAGAAAAAAGTTTTTCTAGCCAGAATGTAAGACTATAGCAACAGGCTTCCAGCATCAGCAAAGGTTCTATCAACCCTCTTACCAATTTTGTTGACAACGTTGAAAAGACCATGAATCACATCAACATATGTGATCAAAACGGACCAGATCACATTAAGCGTTTTATCGACCGTTTTTTCATGTGATTTTGTAGTGGCCAACCAAATCAACCAATCGGAGAGCTTCCTGCCCTGCCGACTCTAAAAACGCCTGGAAAAAACGCTTAATATGGTATAGCCCCAAGGACTTTCTTTTGTTATCCACTTTCTCATTCACTGATGTTTAACGTTAACTGTGATTTATTGCACCAATGCTGAAACAGAAATTCTGATAGACTGAGAAGATGAGACTAAACTACATTTTATTTTCAACTTTTTGATACTTGGTTCTAGGTTTTCTTCATCAGTTTGTTGCTTTGATGAACGATTTTTTAGGACAAAATGCGATAAATATGAACAAAATTTTTAAATTTCAGATGATTTCAATGCTGGAGTGTGAGTATTTCTGTTGCAAAGGCTGCATTACCAACTTATTATCAATATTTTATAAATTATTATAAATTACAAATTATTGTAAATTATACTTATTATCAATTATAAATGATAGATTTGAACGATATTCTTATTTGTAAATTTCAGATGATTTCAATGCTGGAATGTGAGTATTTCTGTTCTGAATAAGGCTGCGCTGCCCACTTATCCTATACTATCAAACAAGAAATTTCTGTTTATTTGTTTAGATGTTTGTATTTTACCGGATCTCGAAGACGGTTCTAACGATTCTCTGAAATTCAGAACATAGTAGGTTTATAATATAAAAATTCGATTGCACTAGGTCTCATCCCTGGGAAAACTCGCTGAAGGACATTGAAAGGATAATTATTATTCACCCTTGGAAAAACAGCTGATAATTATTTCGTCGTCTGTTGATGATGGAAGTGAGTGAGCGAGTTCATGTGTGTGGGACAGTGTCAAAATTATGACTCTGCTGTTGAACTTTTGTAATCATTCAATCAGGTACTTAGTGCCGGTTGCAAAAAAAAAACGGATTATTTTCAATCCTGATTAATTCCAGTAGATGCATCTTTTTGAAATGGTCTTCTCTGATTTGGTTCACGTGAAATTAATTTGGATTAAAATTTAACCGTCTTTTGTGCAACCGGGCCTTTGTGAGGGAAATTTTTGCATTCCTCTGGAATTAATCTCCATTTACTGTGATTAGATAGAACATTCTGTATGAACTATGAATGTTAATATAATTTCTTCTTTCGTAATAAATGTTTTATGCTTTTTTACTCCAGATCTTCAAGTTGCAGAAATGGGCAATTCGTGTTATAGTAGGAGAGTCAATAAGAACTAGTTGCAGACCCTTTTTTAAGCAATTAAAAATTCTCCCACTCCCTAGTTTATATATGTTGGAAGCAATTTGTCTTATAAAAAAATGAGTTTATGTTCAAGAAGGGTTTTATGATACATTCCTATGAGACAAGATACAGACATGTACTCAGGGATGAAACACATCATACAGCTTTATATACAAAAGGGGTAAGAATTCATCTATTCAATGCATTACCAACACATTTAACGTGTCTAACGCGTAGGAATTCATCTATTCAATGCATTACCAACACATTTAACGTGTCTAACGTGTAGGAATTCTTCTATTCAATGCATTACCAACACATTTAACGTGTCTAATGGGTAGGAATTAATCTATTCAATGCATTACCAACACATTTAACGTGTCCAACGCGTAGGAATTCATCTATTCAATGCATTACCAACACATTTAACGTGTCCAACGCATAGGAATTCATCTATTCAATGCATTACCAACACATTTAACGTGTCCAACGCGTAGAAATTCATCTATTCAATGCATTACCAACACATTTAATGTGTCCAACGCGTAGGAATTCATCTATTCAATGCATTACCAATACATTTAACGTGTCTAACGCGAAGGAATTCATCTATTCAATGCATTACCAACATTTAAAGTGTCCAACACATAGGAATTCATCTATTCAATGCATTACCAACACATTTAACGTGTCTAACGCGTAGGAATTCATCTATTCAATGCATTACCAACACATTTAACGTGTCTAACACGTAGGAATTCATCTATTCAATGCATTACCAACACATTTAACGTGTCCAATGCGTAGGAATTCATCTATTCAATGCATTACCAACACATTTAACGTGTCTAATGCGTAGGAATTCATCTATTCAATGCATTACCAACACATTAAATGTGTCTAACGTGTAGGAATTCATCTATTCAATGCATTACCAACACATTTAACGTGTCTAACGCGTAGGAATTCATCTATTCAATGCATTACCAACACATTTAACGTGTCTAACGCTTAGGAATTCATCTATTCAATGCATTACCAACACATTTAACGTGTCTAATGTGTAGGAATTCATCTATTCAATGCATTACCAATACATTTAACGTGTCTAATGCGTAGGAATTCATCTATTCAATGCATTACCAACACATTAAATGTGTCTAACGTGTAGGAATTCATCTATTCAATGCATTACCAACACATTTAACGTGTCTAACGTGTAAGAATTCATCTATTCAATGCATTACCAACACATTTAACGTGTCTAACGCTTAGGAATTCATCTATTCAATGCATTACCAACACATTTAACGTGTCTAACGTGTAGGAATTCATCTATTCAATGCATTACCAATACATTTAACGTGTCCAACGCGTAGGAATTCATCTATTCAATGCATTACCAACACATTTAACGTGTCTAACGCGTAGGAATCATCTATTCAATGGATTACCACACATTTAACGTGTCTAACGCGTAGGATTCATCTATTCAATGCATTACCAACACATTTAACGTGTCTAATGCATAGGAATTCATCTATTCAATGCATGACCAACACATTAACATGTCTAATGCATAGGAATTCATCTATTCAATGCATTACCAACACATTTAACGTGTCTAACGTGTAGGAATTCATCTATTCAATGCATTACCAACACATTTAACGTGTCCAACGTGTAGGAATTCATCTATTCAATGCATTACCAACACATTTAACGTGTCTAACGCGTAGGAATTCATCTATTCAATGCATTACCAACACATTTAACGTGTCTAACGCGTAGGAATTCATCTATTCAATGCATTACCAACACATTTAACGTGTCTAACGCGTAGGAATTCATCTATTCAATGCATTACCAACACATTTAACGTGTCTAACGTGTAGGAATTCATCTATTCAATGCATTACCAACACATTTAACGTGTCTAACGTGTAGGAATTCATCTATTCAATGCATTACCAACACATTTAACGTGTCCAACGTGTAGGAATTCATCTATTCAATGCATTACCAACACATTTAACGTGTCTAACGCGTAGGAATTCATCTATTCAATGCATTACCAACACATTTAACGTGTCTAACGTGTAGGAATTCATCTATTCAATGCATTACCAACACATTTAACGTGTCTAACGCATAGGAATTCATCTATTCAATGCATTACCAACACATTTAACGTGTCTAACGTGTAGGAATTCATCTATTCAATGCATTACCAACACATTTAACTTGTCTAATGCTTGAAAAACTGAGAGTTCAGTTGAAGACAGAACTGGAAGGACAGTGCTTTTATTCGATTCGGGAGTTTTTCAGTTGCTTTAGTTCATGGTGATTTTTCGTAGACCTTTGAGAGTATTATATGTTACAATCTGTTTTATAAATGCACAATTTGAGTTGAATAATTTAAATGATTGACAAGTCCTTATACCCCTTTGAGAGGAGGTCAGTGGCTGCTAAATTATACTATCTATCTATCTATCTATCTATCCAGAGCGAAGCTCGGTCCCCGATACGATATTCATCATAGATTAACATAATATCATTTATTTGTGAATTTCAGATGATTTCAATGCTGGAGTGTGAGCATTTCTGTTGCTTAGGATGTGCGACGCACTACTTTACTCTGCAGATAACAGAGCGCAACATCAACGACTGCGTGTGCCCGTTCTGCAAGCAGCCCAACCTGGACTCGTGCGACGGCGACCAGGCTCTCAACTACTTCAGCAACCTCGACATCCAGCTCAAGGGCTTCCTCGAGCCCGCCGTTCATGAGCTCTTCCAGAGGAAGCTCAGAGACCGCACTCTCATGCAAGATCCCAATTTCAAATGGTGTGCAAAGGTAAGAAGGACTGATATCGGTTCCCATTGTTATGATTTCCCTTAATAGTAATTCAATAATATTACACTTATTCTTAATACCAATTAAGAATATGTCTGAAGCGGAGAAAAAAGGCCACCACAACAAATGAATTGGATGTATTCCCAGAGGCTGTGCAAAGGCTAAAAATAAACTTTCTACTGGTGATATTTTTCTAAATTTTTCGATCTTTATATACTATCAAGCTATCAAAATGAAAAAGTTTTCTTTATGTGCGTACAGATATACGCGCCGCGAACATGAGCAATTAACTTTTAATCAGCTGATGCCAAGCTTTTTATATCTGTATCTTACCGTTTGTGTAAAAATACAGATATAGTCAGCTGATTAAAAGTGAATTGCTCATGTTCGCGGCTCGTATATTATCCGTACGCACCTTTAGGAAAACATTTTTTTTCTGATCATTACTTTTTACTTTCCTTGCCCTATTACCATATGTAAGGAAAGTATTGCTTTCCGAAAAAAATTAAGGTACCCCAATTTCTGAATTTCTATACGTTTCAAGGTCCCCTGAGTCTGAAAAAGTGGTTTTTGGGTATTGGTGTGTGTGTGTGTTGTGTGTGTGTGTGTGTGGTTGTGTGTGTGTGGTGTGTGTGTGTGTGTGTGTGTGTGTGTGTGTGTGTGTGTGTGTGTGGTGTGTGGTGTGTGTGTGTGTGTGTGTGTGTGTGTGGTGTGTGTGTGTTGTGTGTGTGTGTGTGTGTGTGTGTGTGTGTGTGTGTGTGTGTGTGTGTGTGGGTGTGTGTGTGTGTGTGTGTGGTGGTGTGTGTGTGTGGTTGTGTGTGTGTGGTGTGTGGTGTGTGTGTGTGTGTGTGTGTGTGTGTGTGTGTGTGTGTGTGTGTGTTGTGTGTGTGTGTGGTGTGTTGTGTGTGTGTGTGTGGTGTGTGTGTGGTGTGTGTGTGTGAGAGTGTATGTGCGTCTGTGTACACGATATCTCATCTCTCAGTTAACGGAATGACTTGAAATTTGGAACGTAAGGTCCTTACACTATGAGGATCCGACACGAACAATTTCGATCAAATGCAATCCAAGATGGCGGCTAAAATGAAAAATAAATAAATAAATAGAAAGAAAAATAAAAATCTCAGTACCCTTTTGAATTATTTTATCACAACATATTTCAACATTGATGCCATTTTAAAGTGATTTTATATGAATATTTTGTTTGGTGAAGCGTCCACACTGGCCACGGGCAAACATTGTTTGTCAAACATAATAAAACTGTTTCAACAAACATGGTTTGTTCAGTATGAATCCGGCTTAAGACTGTATGAGCTTTGATAATTTGTGAAAAATATTAACTCTGAGTTAGCTATTTGTATAATGCAATATTTTGTTATAATTTACCTATATATTAAGAGAGATCTTGTTTCACAGTGTTCTTCAGGTTTCATAGCCAATCCGAGACAGAGGAGATTGGTTTGCCCTGATTGCAGATCAATGACATGTGCCAGTTGCAGGCGACCTGTAAGTATCTTATTGAGATTTCAAATACTAAAATTTGATGTTGCTTTCCATGACGAAACACTATATAATAACTCTGTTGTAGTTCTGACACTGTGTTACTTGTAAATATTTGAAAAAACACTTACTTTTCTTGGAGGCTGATGAAGCTCCTCTTGAGGAGTGAAATGCATTCCTGAATACTCCAAGAAAAGTAAGTGTTTTTGACGTGACAACGTCTTATAAATTGGTTTGCCGGGAGACACTTCAAGAAACTGCGTTACGTTCCCACGTTATGCGCTCACAATGAGAGCGAGTGAGAGCGTTCGTTTCGGTTCACGGTCGTCTGGAAAGAGCACGAATAGGAGCAGTGGCAAGCCCAGCAACCCGAATGCATTCACCTGGAGAGCGAGTGAAACGGAGCAGTCAACCTGCGCAGGCGCCGCAAGCAATCTCCTGCGACTGCGCCACTAATTCAAAATGTCAAGTCAATGGTTGTCTCTCTCGCTCTTAGGTGGGCGCGGGCTAACCATGCCCGAGTGGAAGGGACGCGTGCCTCTCACTCACTCTCATTGTGAGTTATTATTTCATCCTTCTTCCTACTATACGAATGAATATTCACATTAAAATTATTTTACCACTCAAAGTCGTTGTCACGTAAAACTTTCGCCCATATACCGACTTTACAGGCAACCATGCAATTTTTTATTCAAATATTTACAAGTAACACAGTGTCTGAACAGCAACAGAGTTACTAAAATTTATGATACTGTAATAATTAAATCAAATATCACAAGAGTTCAGAATTTGTAATACAATTTCTCACTTAATTAGCGTATACAATGCAAATGGATTATTGTTATTCACAGACAAAAGTTTAAAATCACAAACATATTTCTCAATTATAATAAATATTGATTTATGAATTCCAGTGGGAGAAACAGCACGAAGGCGTATCATGTGCTGAGTATGCGGCATGGCTGGAAAAAAATGATCCGGAAAACCAAATCGATCAACATCTGGCTGAGCATGGTGTTACATGTCCCAAATGTATGGCAAGGTATAAATTCCAAGTAATACTCAGCTATTTTTCTTCGTACCTAACCATTGACTACTATCTAATAAGATAATGGATTGAAGATGCTAGACACTCATAGAATTCTTCTTCTTCTTCTTCTTCTTCTTCTTCTTCTTCTTCTTCTTCTTCACTGTACATGCTCAAACCACCTCATCCTTGTCTCCTGCATTTTCTTTCCCAGTGGTCCAACTCTTACAGTGCTTCTGATCAATTAATTTCTTATTTTATCTCTTCTTGTAACCCCACACATCCATCTTAACATTCTCATCTCAGTCACTTCCATCTTTCGTTCCTTTTTCTTTGAAATGGGCCATGTTTCTGTTCCATACAGCATAGCTGGCCTCACAACTGATCTATACACTTATTTTCCCTTCATTTGACAATTCACTCTCTTATCACAAAGAGCACCACTGATTCTTCTCCAGTTCATCCATTCACAAATTATTCTATGCTGTATTTCTACATCAAGCCCTCCATCTCTCTGTACACTTGAACCCAGGTACTTAAAACTCATCGAATTCCAATTTTTAATATAATTCCACATTGTTTATATCATTGGACTGGTGAGCGTTCATTGGTCAGCACCTAAAATACCCAGTTTTGTACGTACTTTCAAAATGAAAATTCTCAATTCTAGGGAAGCCTCCCCAAACTTTTCTTCAATACTCAAGTGGAAATCATTTTTGACAAGAAAACCTTGAATTATTCATCTTTTTTGTAACACAGTTATAAAAATTTGAAAAGTATTTCAATCACTAAGAAGTTTCTCATTTATAGTAACCAGATTGAGTACGGAGCTTACAATTATTGATCAATTATAATTACTTTTACATTTTTAGCATTCTAAAACAGCGGTTGAGTATTGATAATTGAACATCCGTCATATTAAAGTTAATAAGAACAATATGAAAACTTGTAGTACCCTTCATTATTTTTTGCCACACTGCAAGGAAAGCAGCTGTTTTCCAGTCCCTACGTAGATCTGAAACACATTGTTTGCAGAGTGCAGTTTGCAGAGTACCCTTTCCGGCCGCTAAATTTGAAGTGTGCTAATACAGCTGATCAAAAATCTTTTTATTATTTGAGTTTATTATTCAATAATTACAACATTTATAATAATATCAAGAATAAGAAAGTATAAACTCAACCTCCCACATAATTGAACATAATCTTTTAGGTTATTTAGACAAATCAGAATAGAAAATAAAAATACTTGGACAATTTCCTGATATTCAGATTAGCTCAGATTTGCTAGAGCTATGACCTTCCACTTTTGCTTTCGGAAGTGCTTAATAAACAATATTATTCTCATATATATGTATATATTTTTTATTTTTTTCTGTGTGGCGAAAAATAGCGTTCACACCACGGGCAAAAATGTTTTTTCGCCCCACTTGGATGTAATGAGCTGGTTTTCGTTCGTCATATGGAGGCCGAAAATGATTGTTTTCTGACCAGGCCGGTAAAATTTTTACGGCCCTAGGGCTGTAAAATAACCTTGAAGTCAGCTGATTCTGATTTGATGTGAACGTGTTTACAAAATAGTTTATGAAACGAAATCAGTTTATGCTTCTAGAATTGAATAAAGTATTTTGCAATAAGATACTATCATTTTATTTGGATGAATGAAATACAAATGAGATATTATAAACTATTCAAATTCAATTTTCAGAGTATAATAGAATCTAACCTCAAACCTCCTAGTACTGCGTTTATCACAAAACATGGTGGATAAACGGAATCAGTTTATTCTTCTAGAATTGAATAAAGTATTCTGCAATAATATACTATCATTTTATTTGGATGAATGAAATACAGATGAGATATATATTATAAACTATTCAAATTCGATTTTCAGAGTAGGATAGAACTTCTAACCTAAACTTCCGTTGACATTCAGATTGGCCAAATTTCAAGTGTGCTAAAACAGCTGATCAAAAACTTTTCATTATTTGTGTCATTATTAATTCAATAATTAAAACATTTATAATATTATCATCTTATTGTCATTTGAAAGAATGAAAAAGTATAAACTCAACCTCTCACATAATTGAACATAATCTTTTAGGTTATTTAGACAAATCAGAATAAAAAATAAAAATACTTGGACAATATCCTGATATTCAGATTTGCTAGAGCTATGACCTTCCAGTTTTGCTTTCGGAAGTGCCTAATAAACAATTCTTCTCATAAATATATATTGTTTTATTTTTGTGTGTGGCGAAAAATAGCGTTTGCACCACGGGCAAAAATGTGTTTCCGGCTCTCAATCTTTTCTAGTCCTCGGCCTACGGCCTCGGACTTAAAAACCGATCTCGAGCCGGAAAAGTCTCATTTTCGGCCCTAGGTGCGAAATATACTATTCCGGCTCTCAATCTTTTCCAGTCCTCGGCCTACAGCCTCGGACTTGAAAACCGATTTCGAGCCGGAAAAGTCTCATTTTCGGCCCTAGGTGCGAAATATACTATAAAATATTACAACTAGTTTCGACCATAATAATAAAGGGTACTACAAGTTATCATATTTTTCTTATTTATTTGTAAAAAAGTAGCCCATTCAAGTGAAGTGTTTTTTTTGTCATATTAAAGATATTCACTGAGTATTTATGATGGAACATGCGATTACAGGTACTCACTGTCTCGCGGCGGTTGTATGCACCTGACTTGTCCGCACTGCAAGCACGAGTTCTGTTCGGGCTGCGCCAATCCTTTCCTGATGGGCACCAAGTGCACTGTCTCCGAGTACTGCGCCAAACTCGGCCTTCATGCGCACCATCCTCGCAACTGCCTCTTCTACCTGCGCGACAAAGAGCCACAGCTGCTTCAGAAGCTCCTCGACGTAAGACAAGTTTGGAATACAATATTTCGGACACATCATAATAAAACAATAAAGGCCAGTTTCCGAGCTCGGGATTTAGCTAAGTCCTAGACTTTAAGGCTGTTTGGTACACTTTTTTTATTATTTAAATTGGATAATCTTTTTCAATATAATAGTTAAGATCATTATAAGAGTGAGAAAAAGTGGCAACTGAAATTTTTAAGTGGTCTAATAAGCGAGTTATGGGTTGTTGAAGAGCTAAACTCCGTTTTCTTTCCAGATCATAAACGGTTTCGACTACCTATATTATTAGAACTTCTCTTAAAAAAATGTATCTTTCTAAACTAAAACAATATTTTATTCCCCATATCGTTCATAAATGAAAAAGTAACATTTTTTGTAAATTCGATAATATTTTGGTATTAATCGCGAAAAAAACACATATTAGAACAAAGCCAATGATATACTGAATGTATGAAAAAAACGCCAATGGAAAATTCGAAACCGTTTATGATCTGGAAAGTAAACGGAATCTGGAAAGTTAGCACTTCAACAACCCATAACTCGCTTATTAGACCACTTAAAAATTTCAGTTGCCACTTTTCATCACTCTTATAATGATCTTGACAATTATATTAGAAACGATTATCCAATAAAAATAAAAAGGTCTACCGAACAGCCTTAAATAGCTGGAGTACGAAAATTGGCTTTCCAAAACAGGGCATAGTCGCAGTAAAATAATCTTTATTTTTATAATTGGAAACGTTTTTCCTCAATCAAATAAAACATTCCGAAATAATTCGAAATAGCTGAAAATGTACACTAATTTCTCTTTATTTTATTTTGTGTTCAATTTTCTAGTTTTTCGACATTTACTTTAAACGTGGACTGCGACTACGCCCCGTTTCGGAAAGCCAATTTTCTGACTCCAGCTGAAAGTCCAGAACTTAGCTAAATCCCGAGCTCGGAAACTGGCCCTGAATTGTTTGAAACATTTCGATTCAAATTTTCAAACATTTTCATTTTGTAACGAAATGCAGTCAATAAATTGTTTAAAACATCCAAATAGTTTACTATAGTTTACATACAATAGTTAGGAAACTGATGATTTAAACAACGAAACGCAGTCAATAAATATCGTTAAAAACATTTTTATCTATTAAAGACACTATTTTGATGTTTCAAACAACGAAATTCAGTCGATTATTGTTTAAAACATCAAAAATAGTGTGTTCAGAATGAATCAATAAACCATCATCAATAATAAGGATTCATCAATTAATTCAAATCTATTGAAAAGTTCACTCTCGTCATTTGATTGAAGTATGACAATACATTGTTGTTAATGAGGCAATAGATAGAACATCAAAGTCTCATTCTTTCAATAAAGATACGCTATTTTGATATTTTAAACAACCAAATTCAGCCAATAAATTCAAATTTCAATAAAAAGTTGAAAAGTTTCTCATGAAGTCCTGGTTAAAATATTCTATTCAATAACTTATTTCAAATGCAAAATATGATGTGTGTTGTAAATCCACTTTTTTCTACTATTAATTGGAACTTTATATAAAAAACACTTTTAAAGTGGAAACACGTTCTTTGTAGCAGTGACAACGTTGTTGGTCATCTCCAGACTAAGGAAATTGACTCTTGCTTCAATATTACAATATTTTCTCTACACTGCACAGAAAGCAGCTGTTTTCCAGTCCCTACGTAGATCTGAAAGTCATTGTTTGCAGACGACTCTCGTCTGACGTCAGAACAGGTTTCTTTCCGGCTAAGGCCGGAAAGAGTACCCTTTCCGGCCGCTACATTTCAAGTGTGCTAAAACAGCTGATCAAAAAATTTTTCATTATTTGAGTTTATTATTCAATAATTAAAACATTTATAATAATATCTTATTGTCATTTGAAAGAATAGAAAAGTATAAACTCGATCTCCCACAAAATTGAACATAATCTTTTAGGTTATTTAGACAAATCAGGATAAAAAATAAAAATACTTGGACAATTTCCTGATATTCAGATTACCTCAGATTTGCTAGAGCTAAGACCTTCCACTTTTGTTTTTGGAAGTGCATAATAAACTATTATTCTCATATATATATATTGTTTATTTTTCTGTGGTGGCGAAAAATAGCGTTCGCACCATGGGCAAAAATGTTTTTCCGGCTCTCAATCTTTTCTAGGCCGTAGGCCTCGGACTTGAAAACCGATTTCGAGCTGGAAAAGTCTCATTTTCGGCCCTAGGTGCGAAAAATACTATTACAATGGTATGGAGAGTAGGTAACATGTCGAAACGTCGCTACTGCTAAAAAGTAAATGTTTCCACTTCAAAAGGGTTTTTCTATACAAAATATTATGCATATTTATTGAATAAATATATCATTTTTTAACATTATTGTTCCCAGGACAACAATGTGGAATATAAAAAAGATTTACCAGAAAAAGAGGGAACTCGATGTACGATGCAATTGCAAAGAGAGACTCCCGATGGAATGATTGACGTCACCTGCTCTCAGCCAGTCATTTTCAGCGGTCTTTGCAGGTGAGATGAGTACGGTACCGTATTAGTCAAATTTTACATATTGAAAGGAATTTTCTGCAACAATAAATTGAAAAATTATAGTATTTCACAATCGAGAAATCTGAGGATACATGAAAGTATTTATCATTATCAATGCCTCACATTGATGATCATATTCAATGCAAATATTCATTGACGTACATTATTGTGTTTTATTATCTATTTGAAATCTTCAACTTATATACCTATTTTCAACAACTACAAGTTAATGTACAGAGTGTTCTGAAAAAGGTCCCATACGTCAGGGCGTGGTGATTCCTCTCATCAAAAGAAGAAAAAATCTGGTGTGGCGCACTCACACAGCTTTCCTTGTCGTTATGAAAATTGATCAACTGACGCTAGTGTTCCCGCGCAACTCAAGTCTACTATTTAAAGATCTAAGCCAGCTGGTGACAGGACAATAACGTTACAGACACACGAAGTCTGCTATCTCTTCATAGTGAATGATTTAATAAAATCAACAGTTGCCAACAGTTTGCAATTTAATAATCTTATTTTCTCGAACATCGAGCTTATTTTCAATTTTAGGTGAAAATGTTACTGAACATTAATTGTAGAGATTTCCATGCTCAATTTTTTTTACTTGAAATTTTTTGTTTAAACTGTATCTGAAGCCTGATAATTGGGAATCTAAAATTAAACTTTGCATAGATGGGGCGCAGCTCCTGAAAATTTTACACAAATGAGACTTGTGGTAGTTGATAGAGCTTATCAATGACTATTAATTTCAGGTAAGAATTTGATCAAAATCGTTGGAGCCGTTTTCGAGAAAATCGCGAAAAACCCTATTTTTGACAACATTTTTGCCATTTTAGCCGCCAAATTGCATTTGATCAAAATTGTTCGTGTCGGATCCTTATAGTGTAAGGGCCTTAAGTTCCAAATTTCAAGTTATTCCGTTAATTGGGAGATGAGATATCGTGTACACAGACCTGTAGCTACAGTAATTTTTAATATGTGTGACGAAATACGCGAAACTTGGTCCCGAAAAACAAGTTCCTTTAAGGTTTGAAGCCTATTCACTATGTTAAATGTACAATGAACACAAAATATTTTCTACAGAGCTTGTAGAAAATTTAATTTTGAAGAGAAAGATGTAGAATAAGTCTATAATAGACAAACGCAACCTTGAAAAAATAATCCTTAATTACATACAAAACGCATGAAAAATAGACAAAATCTGTTAAGCTCTCTATTTTTCATGCGTTTTGTATGTAATTAAGGATTTTTTTTAAGGTTGCATTTGTCTATTATAGACTATCGTCTATTCTACATATTTGGCTCCGAAACCAAATTTTCTACAAGTTCTTTAGAAAAATGTTTTATGTTAATTGTACATTTAACATAGTAAATCTGCAACAAACCTTAAAGAAACTTGTTTTTCGGGACCAAGTTTCACGTATTTCGTCACATATCTTAAAAATTACAGTAGGTAGCTAAAGGTCTGGAAACGATTTTATTCAATTTCTGAGTTCATTTTACATAAAGTACGCTAAATTGTACATCTTAATTAACAGCCAACAAATACCCATAAGGCCTCGTTTCAACGGGGGAACTGAAATTCTGTCGAAATCTTTCACCCTGTATAACTTAGTAACTGAGCATTTTCGGACCTATGTTAACTAGTAGTCCTGTGAACAGTAGACCTCACGCAGTATTCTCATCCACAAGTACCTGATTGAAACTATAGACCTTATGGAAATACAGCGATAGACTGGCTTCTCCACACATCTGTGTAATCACTTGTCAGCTTATTTATGATGAATAATTCTATAGTCTGATTTTTACTCTAATATTGGCTTATGAAGGAGGCTCCTTTTTCCTTTTATATTGTCCTTGAAATGCAAAATTTCCAAAAACCTTGTATATACGTCGAAGCGCAATTAAAAAAGGAACATACCTGTCAAATTTCATGAAAATCTATTACCGCGTCTCGCCGTAAATGCGCAACATATAAACATTCAAACATTAGGAGAAATGCCAAACCGTCGACTTGAATCTTAGACCTCAATTCGCTCGGTCAATTAGAGTTTTTTTTTCTTCTTTTGATGTGAGGAATTACGCCCGACTTATGAGCACCTTTTTTCAGAACATTCTGTATAATTTTTTTACGATGTGATATAAGATAACCCACTACAGATTAATGAACTCTTTAAAGAGTATTATTATTTCACTTTGATAGCATTGATGTAGTAAACTTTTAGCTTTATGTAATAATTACATAAATTATTTATAACAGAATACTTGAATGATCATACTATTTCAGACGTCACTATATAGAATATATAAGTCGATTAGTGCGTAAGCTTAAGATTGAGACACTTGGAATCCTCACATCAGAAGACCTTGAAACTGTGATTAAGCGAGCAGGAAAAAATCTACCACCAAATCCCTATGGCACTCCAAAGCTGCACTACCTCAACGCTCTGTTAGAGGTACAAGCAACATATCACATGACTTGCTTCACATTCCGATTTCATCCATTCTCTATAACATCCACTTTTGTAACCACCTTTAAGCATGCTCAGGTTCTTGCTCCACAAGTTACAAGTAAGTTTCCTTAAATAATTATCTAAAGCTGGTGTTTCGTTTGTGCGTAAATGCCGTCATCAACCACGACAGGGTGAGGATCTCAGATTGGGTAGATTTCAATTTGCCTAAGTAACTTAAAAAATTATGTTCAATTATGCTTTAATGAGGGAGGTTTAGTTTAAACTTTTCTATACTTTTAAATGACAATATGCTGATATTATTAGAAATGTTTGATTCTTGAATAATAAAACACAAATAATGAAAAGTCATTTGATCAGCTGTTTTAGCACACTTGAAATTTGAACAATATGAATGTCAACTGCTTGTTGTCGGCAACTGCTGAAATTTTCGCACAAACGAAAACACTTGAAATTTGGACAATGTGAATGTCAACAATGCTTGTTGTCGTCGACTGCGGAAATTCACGCACAAACGTAAATGCACCTTAAGCCATCAATTTACTTGACTTATTAAGTCATTTATTCTCATGAATATTATGAGAGCTGATCCACTAAATAGTTCAAAATGAATACTATTGAACATACATCAATCATAAATTTTATGTTAATATTTATGACAGATAATAGACAGAATATACATGAATATCAGCATTTATTGTGTCCCGGCACCAATGTGTAAAAATAGGTACATTTCTTGTTAAAAACTCAAAGGTAATAATACAGAATATTTGATTTCATTGGCTTACTACATTCGACTATCTATCCTACTATCTATATTCGATTATCTATCTATATTACTGAATGACTGTCAGATTAAGAAGTGGAAAATAAAATAATAGAACACTTGTCTCTTTTCTGTTTAGGGCTACTTGTAATATAAATAGAAATAAAAAATCTCAGTACCCTTTTTTGAATTATTTTATCACAACATGTAATTATCACATTGTGCACAAATACTTAAAATGAGGAAAGGCACAACAGGCTCATGCCCAAAACTGTCCCATTTCCAATTTATACTATACTGTCCAAATCAAAATGTTGGTTATGTCACTTCCACTTTTCAAAATACAATTTACGCTCTTCAATACTCAGATAAACGAGCAAATTTTGAATCACATAGATACTATTAGAGTCTAAAAACAAAAAAATCTAGAACAGTAACTTAATAATCATTCAAAAACTATAAATTTTGAGTGAAACTAGAAATTTTTGAGCTAAAAACTTCACACTTTACAAAAAACCACAGCTGGTTTGTTTCAACATTCATGCAATTTTCAATGAAAATTTTTAATGAATTTTGAAAAATGAAAATTGAAAATGGCATGAATTTTGAAACATGTTGTGATAAAATAATTCAAAAAGGGTACTGAGATTTTTATTTCTATTTATTTAGAAAACGTGTTTTATTCTTGTCAATCCCCCTTCTATTCATTTAATAACAGAACTGCAGTTTTGTGTTGCAACCAACACATCTTCAGCTGTAGAAGTTTTTTTTTTAATTATGGAGGAGTTCCACAAGAATCAACGAGTTTTATCAATGAAACATAAATTTCAACTACTCAGTTTATATTTAAGACTCCCACATTACATTAACATCTTAATAGTTCACAGTTTGACGGGAAACACTTGTCGAGCAAGAAACTCATGAGACAAACCCCTAAAATCAATTCTTCTACAACTGGCTGATTCAGTGTGTGTGAAAGACAACAAGATGGAATCACGTGCAGTTATTTCTATCATCGCTTTCACTCTTGTACACGTTTTGAGTGTTGGAGACTTTTTTATTTTTGGCATGACCTGGTTACTATACAGGTTTTGTTGTTTGTTCTGCTTAGGACACATTACATTGAATATTTGGTGAAGCAAATTGGTCAGCAGAAGTTGGATCCGATTGCAATTCTCGATCTGAATGAGGCTCAACAGGAGCTGCGCAGGCGAGGCAAAGCGTTGCCGGAAAGGCCAAGTCATCTGACCGACGATGACTACCTCAAGCTCTGTGCAAAGGTATGTCCAGTCCAGTCCGAACAAGCCTCTGCCCGCCCGCCCGCCGGTTCTCTCTAACTCACAAGCAAATTTCTGAAAAACAATTCACACAGTTAGTTTGCACATACCATACATCATGAACATGACTCCCAACAACATTAATTACTTACAATAGTGGATGGACTCTGCTATTAAACACTTCCAAATCTATCACTCCGTTGAAGCACATATTGAGGGACTCAGAGACTGGAAACGCGTTCAAAATGAATTAAGCTGCGTTTACACCAAAGTTATTAATAAAATGTTAATAACTTAATCCTTATAGATTCTATTAGATTGAACGGAACTTGACAAACACATATGTTCATCAAGTGTATGATAAGTTATGTTAATAATAATAATAATATCGAGTGACCTGGCTGGCTCAGGTCTGGTGTCAGAGTTTTCAGGTCGCAGCTGATCAATTTCAGGGCCTCTGACATGACCTAACGACTGCTTTTTAGGCAGCCGGGACCGACGGCTTAATGTGTCCATCCGAAACACGGGAGTGGCCCGAGATAAATATCTTGCCCGGGCCGGGATTTGAACCCGGGCCTCTGAATCATAAAGCCAGCATCTGATCCACTCGACTACGGCCACTCCTATAAGTTATGTTCAATCTAATAGAATCTATAAGGATAGTCTAACATTTTGTTAATAACTTTGGTGTAAACACAGGTTAAGGGTCATATGCTAACACTACGTTTAACGCTAAACCACGTTTACTTGTAGATATGGTTGCATTTATTATAATGAGTTTCATACGGGGTTTAAACGAACATCTGACATTTCTCCGATTAATCTGCATACGAGCCTAAGTTATTTAGTAATGAAGTCCTCAGATACTTATGCGATATAAAGGTAAATTTTTATGCGCAATTGATAGCACCCGCCAAAAAAAAATCAGTTTCTATGAATGACACTAAAACTATTTTCCAGTACAGTACTCAATCTTTAAAGTAGAATGGAAGATGGTAGATTTTATTATAAATTGCAGTTAACTAACTGTATCATAATTACTTTAAATATCCAATGAAAGCTATAAATAAAAATATTAAAACACTTCACTTACATGGGCTACTTTTGTACAAATTAATTTTTTTAATAAAAATATAAATCTGTTAGTATATTTTTATTTATTTTAAAAGTAGCTCCAACGAAAAAAGCCAATGAAAGCTATATAAATAAAATCAAGGACTTCTGCTACTGCAAATATTTGGTCAACTGTTGCAGTAGCAGAAGTCCTCAGTTTCATTTATACAGATTTCATTGGATATTCTAAATAATATTTCTGCCAATAAAACATTTATTTATTTTCTTTTCATTTATTATTATACAGTACAATGGAAGAGTTATATTTTTAGCATACTCATATATAAATCAAATCCGGACAAAAAATATATCATTTTAATGAAACCAAATCAAGGAAGAATTCAAAACTGAATTAGATTGCATATAGTTTGTCTTACGAATTAGTAGCCCAGATTCAAGGAATTTATATTCAGAATTTTCTATTCAGCTTTTGTTTGCTCAGAACAGAATCATTGATTGTCTAATATTGGGAGCTAACAGAAACTATTGAGATGTGCAAGTTCTTCAGAAGTGGCCATGGAATGTAGCTCAATGGCCCTTTCATGTAAAAAAATGTCGAATGGCTGTTCATGGAATAAAATTATAAATGAAAATTGAATTAAACGCTAATTGGAAAACACTACCTATTTGTGGGGTATAAATATTGATGCGCTCAACACAAATACATTGAATACAACGGTTACAATTTGTAATTAACCAAAGTATCAATAGTTTTGCATCTAAAGTAGAACAATCGTAGCTAAATAACCTATCAGTAACTGAAGCTGACCAGTTTGATTCATCTTGAGGATTATCCTGAATTATTCTAACATTTAGAATTATGATTTACTGATGAAAGTGTTTTTTGTTTCAAATGCAGCAAGCTGCTAACATTTTAACCATAGATTACTACTTCATTCTATAACACCACGCTTGCACGCTTCTGACATCCCTAATATTTTAATTGTCAATCTATAGGCCTAAGTGGGAGAAAAGTTTGCGAAATAATACCTAAATAAATGATTGTTGAAATAATATTTTCCAAAATATGGAGAACAAACGGCTCAATAAATAATTGAACTAAAGGATTAAATTGGCTTAACAATTTAGGAATGGAAATTCCATCTGATATAGTCCCCCAACACAATTATGAAATTATTATCACTTCACATTTAGAAATGGTAGAATATTAAAACCTGATCCAGCGTGGATATTCGACTACTTGATTAAATTAACAATATTAATGTTTTTGAGAATAAAGAGTAAGCCCATTTTTCCTATCAATCGTTTTGCCTTGAATCAGACACCAAGATCTCTTTTGTAAATTACTGATATATTGCAATTATTCAAATGCTAATGAATTAATATTATTAATAAACGAAAATCCAAATTAAATGCTGTAATTCACCCCGAAGACTTCTGCTACTGCAAATATTGACAACAGGGTAAACAGCTAGATGGAATTTCCCGGACTGACAAATAATTTTTGAATAGTAGCGCTCATCAAAATTCCATCTAGCTGTTTACCCGGTTGTCAATATTTGCTGTAGCAGAAGTCTTCGGGGTGATTTACAGCATTTAATTTTGGATTTTCGTTTATTAATAATCTCTTTTGTATGATAATAATTATTATTTATACAACTTGAGGAGAATTAGAGGGATTCTATTAATTTTCATCATATGAAATACGAGCGATCAATAACTTATTTCTATTCTTGAGTAGTGAAGGAAAATTTGCCAATTTTCAATAACTTTATTAGACTTCCACTCCAGAAACATGCTAAGTTAGTAACAGGAAAGTACTGATCTTAAAATATTTTTTTACACAAAGCCTTGATGCTTCAATGGAGGTTTTCATTTGGAAATTAATCAGCTTAATCTTCTTCTTATTTATAGTTCAGATTTAGATGAAAATCGTTGCCATTATTGTTTGTAATTCATGCAGATACAGTTTACTCAACATTTTACTGTTTATTAGTTATATATTATCATAGAGAAACAATTGCGTAAGTAGATAACCCATGGTATAGGGCGTTTATGTTGCAACTTTTACTGTTATCTCAAGCCAATTACTGTCGATTATTGTCGATTTTTATTGTTTTGTTGGGGTGAGAGTGAGAGAACGGCACAGTATGAGAGACTACGAGTGTCATACAGCTTCATGGGTAAGAACTACGTGGACTATCAGCTTGAGATAACAGTAAAAGTGGCGACATAAACGTCCTATACCATGGGATATCTTCTTACGCTATTGTTACTCTATGATATTATTTAGTGTTATCTTGATGAGTGCTACGGTATTTCAGTTGTAAATTTATAATTGACTATTTTCAGATTGTGAAAGAGGAGATTCCGCTGGAATGAAACTTACAGAACTTGAGAAAAATTCGAGCTGATAACATAACAATAGTAGCAGAGTCAACAGTTAACCGGTTTATTATTTGTATTTCATACAAGTGACAAGTTTATCAATAAAACCAATGTTTTTTTACAATAATTGATTTTTATACATCATGTTCTTCTCCTCTATTCAGAATATTCAAAGGAATGAGAATATTTCTTATATTCCATGAAAACACAGATAATAAATAAATAAATAATTTCAATAATATATTTAGTATTTTAGGTCCATAATGTGATCACAAGACCACAAGGACATGTCAAAAATTAAAAAAAGAAAGCTAATATCTAATAGCTGGTCACAACAACAGAAAGTCAAAAATCTGGTGTGGCGCACTCACAAAAATTCCTTGCTATTATGAGAATTGATTACCTGATGTTAGTGTTCACGCGCATCTCAAATCTACTATTCAAAGATCTGAGATAGCTGGTGACAGGACAATAACGCTGGAAACACACGAGGTCTGCTATCTCTTCATAGTGAATGATTTAATAGAATCAACAGTTGCCAACAGTTTGCAATTGAATAATCACATTTTCTCGAATTTCGATCTTATTTTCAATTTTTGTTGAAAATGTTACTGGACATTAATTGGAGTGATTTTCATGCTCAATCTTTTCCACTTTTTTTGTTTAGACTATATTGTATCTGAAGCCTGATAATTGGGAATCTAAAATCAAACTTTGCATAGATGGGGCGGAGCTCCTGAAATTTTTACAGATATGGGACTTGTGGCAGTTGATAGAGCTTATCAATGACTATTTTAGGTATAAATTTGATCAAAATCGTTGAAGCCGTTTTTGAGAAAATCGCGAAAACTCCTGATTTGACAACATTTTCGCCATTTTAGCCGCCATCTTGAATTGCATTTGATTGAAATTGTTCGTGTCGGATACTTATAGTGTAAGGACCTCAAGTTCCAAATTTCAAGTCATTCCGTTAGTTGGGAGATGAGATATCGTGTACACAGACACACATACATTCATACACACACACACACACACACACCACACACACACACACACACAACACACACACACACACACACACACACATATATATATATATATATATAATATATATATATTATATATATATATATCCAATACCCAAAAACCACTTTTTTGGACTCAGGAGACCTTGAAACGTATGGAAATATAGAAATTGCGGTACCTTAATTTTTTTTAAGTAATACTTTTAATACCTACGGCAATAGGGCAAGGAAAGGCAAGGTCTTCTCGTTTATCGTCTGTTATATATATATAAGAAGGAATGGTGATCGTTTTACAACTGTAAGAGCTAGCCACAATTATTCTTCAAGACATGGTACTAATTTGCTACTTCCCCAACATCGTCTTGCCTTGTCTGAAGGGGATATAAATGTCACTTGTATTAAAATGTATAATAAATTACAGATAGCTTGAAGTCGATTAATAATAATGCTTTGTTCAAAAAAAACCTTGAAAAGTTTGTTGTAGAAGGAGAGTTTTACTCGTTGAATGAGTTTTTGTCTGGCTGACTTTCTCTGACCTTTTATTATGTTAACTATATCCAAAAGACATGTTACACATTACCTATGTGTATATAATTGTACTTATGACGACTGCGATATACAGACATTTCTTGATATTGTATTTATGCAGAAAATAAAGAATTTGAATTTGAAAAGTAAAAATACGAACTCATTAGTGCCAGTGTGTTATCCAACATTAAGAGCTCACTGATGGAATACAATGGGGTCTCCACCAGCAATGCCATCAGCGCGTCCTGAAATCGCCAGGTCGACAGGTCTTTTGCCGCTATTGGCAGCTTGTTGAATAGTCTCACAGACAGTAGGTGGGCAAGGCCAGTTCGCGGCCTGCTCAGCCTCTGCTACGGTACGTCTAATTTATGGCCCCCCTTGTATTGTAGGCATGAAAACTCTGCCTGGTGGCAAGATCACCCACATTCGTATGTGTCCTGCAAAGCGTATTAAAAATATATAGTGCAAATACCGTAATTATCCTCTCTCTCTCTAACAAAGAGAGGACGACAATGAGCCAGTCTATCTTAAATATAATATATGAACATATTGAGTTATATTCCATAAATAATTAAATATACACTGCCTAATATAAAAGAGTACAGAGGTATAAAAATCAATTCAGTAAAAGGATATGAGAAGCAGTGAAGTTCTCTGCTATTCAACATTTATGAATTCTGTATATGAGACGAAAGATTTGACACACTTGTCGTAAGGAGAAGAGCCATCTCAATTTTTCAGATTTCTATGCAGAATTAGGCTAGGCACACACCAGTTAGTCAAGACAAGACAAGACATGATCTGACACAATACTTCACATAGTTGCTTATGACGCAACACACACTGATTAGTCATTGCAATTAGGCATGTCTTAATAAGCAACTATGTGAAGTATTGTGACTGAACGTATCTGATCATGTCTTGTCTTGTCTTGACTAACTTGTGTGTGCCTAGCCTAAAGGTTGTGGCAGATCAAACTCTTAGAAAATAAAGGTTGTAGTAGATCAAACTTTCAGAGCTTCTGAAAAACTTTCAGAGGCGGACACACTTGACGCAAGCTGAATTTCATAAATGACGAGTGACGCACAAAGTCACATTGGAGCAACTGACGAACTGAGTTTAGCAAACCTCTTGAAATTGAGAAGATTTATGTATAGTTCTATAGTGAGGTCCAAATTACTAGTAGTTCTGTGATCAGTAGACCTCGCGCTCAGTAAGTTACATTGACCTGTTGATATGTTTTCTCAAAAATTAATAAATAATTTATCAATTTAAAATGTCTAGAAAAATCCAGAATAAATATAGAGCTTTCTGTCCTATCGTACCGTGACGTGTCGTCCCGGAATGTGAGTGTGAGCGCTGTTATCAGGTCTGGCTGTAACTGTCTACAACGTTGATGGAAAGATACATTTTCAAGATGTTCGATGTTTTTGAACGGGTAGTATTATAGTCAACTGTCTACTAACGTTGATGGAAAGATAATTTTCAAGATGTTCGATGTTTTTGAACGGGTAGTATTATAGTCCACTAGACAGCTGATTTATGATAAATAATAATTCCATAGTCTGATTTTTACTCTAATATTGGCGTATGAAGGAGGCTCCTTTTTCCTTTTATATTATCCTTGAAATGCAAAATTTCCAAAAACCTTGTATATACGTCGACGCGCAATTTAAAAAGGAACACATATACATGTCAAATTTCATGAAAATCTATTACCGCGTTTCGCCGTAAATGCGCAACATATAAACATTAAACATTAAGAGAAATGCCAAACCGTCGACTGAATCTTAGACCTCACTTCGCTCGTTCAAAAATGGCAGTGGAAAAAGATAGAAGAATAGCGTTGCCAATTATCTGTTTTGCCACTGCCTTCTATAGCTGATACCGGTATATTCTGATGAAATATTAATTGTTCATTCATGTTAAAAATATTAAATGATATTTTATTCGTAAAAACATCTATTTATAATGATTTTCATTTTGAGATTTGACATTAATTATATTTCTAAATTGTTGAAAAACGATATGGCAGCGTTGCAGAGTAGAGAAGGGTGGCGCTATCTGCTTTGTCGAACGATAGACGAGGATAACAACACCAATTTTTATCAAATACTGCCATTATAGCGTGGACCTCACTACAGGTGCACTATAGCACACAGTGACACAGGACACGTCAAGTCACGGCTGTCATGAATAAATGCTCATGCTAACTTTTCTATTTAATCACTTTATTTTTACTAATAAAAAGAACGGTTCGGATTCAAATCTGACTGCTAGTTGTTTTTTATTATTAAAAAAGTGATTTAATAATAAGCAGTTCGTGATGGAAAACAACATTGAAGTTTTCTAATTTATGCTAATGAACATATATAATGATGTTGAATGGAGCTCAAAATCAGTTGATATCAACTAGCCAACTTTGAAAAGGAGAATAACATTTTTGATGAGAGCTACAATCGAAATTAATTGCTATTTTCAGTGGCGTAAATAACGCCAATGCAACCAATGCGGTGCATTGGGGCGCAGGCCAGGTGGGCGTGAAAAACTGATATTCTAGAAAATTATCACAAAAATGTAGCAAAACTCTTAGTAGTTTATCGTAGTATAGTAGTTTATCGTTTATAGTATTAAAGTTTATCGAAAATTTGGCCACGCAATTGTATTCGTTATACCATAGAAAAAGAATAGATTTAGTTCATATCTGGTTTTACTAGCAATACCATACCATGAACTCTTATATTTGATAATTATGATTAAACTAATTATATTTATTTGACTAATCCTCCTTCAATTGGATAGAGATAGTATAATTAGTCCAGGCAATGAATGCTCAAAAAAGGGTATAGAGGGAAAAATTTGGAAGACAATTTTCGACCCTGCAGTTCTGTTTAAGTTAGTGAGGAGGTAAACATATCAAGAGTTTCCTGTGATAAGAAAGTGAGGGAGTGGTCCAGCTTTCGCGTTGTTTGGTCGGTATGGCGTTATGGTCTTACAAAAAGTATTCTATTTTATTATTAATTCAAGTGAAATTAATTCACTTTAATTTGACGTGCTCTATCCCGTCCTGATGTAGGATAGAAATGTTTTTGTTCTACTTGAAAAAGACTCTGATGAGTTATCTTGCTTTCCTCAGTTCTCACTATCATCTAGGACACAGCAAATTTAAGGTAGGACATGAAAAAAAAACAGTTACTCCTAATCTTGAAAACATTTATAGAAATAGAATGTTCAATATATTTTAATATTATTCCCAAGTATTTTTTTTCATTTCAATAATAGCCTATCCCTCTTTAATGGGCCCTTTTTCATCTCCACACACTGTTACTGAACATGTAATTGAGGAGGAACAATTGGTTAAAAATGCATGAAAAAGATTTTTGCCAATCCCGGGATCCCGCCATTGATATTGGATAATCCCTAAATACCGGGATTGGAAATCAGTCCCGGGATTGACATCCCTATTTGTAATATTGCAGGAGGTACTGGGTTTGATTCTCGGGCTGGCGTATAAGCATAGAGAAACAAAAGCTCATTTCGCTATAACTTACGCTATTGTTTCTCTATGGTATAAGTTAAATTTTATAGAGTATGTGGCTCTCATCAAAATTCCTTCAAGCTATTTATTCTCCAGTATCTCTCGTTGTAAATATTTTCAGTAGCAGAGATCTTTGGGTAGTTGATAGCAATTAATTTGGAGTTTTGTTTAGCATTAGAGTAGCATTGTATCAACAAATTTATTAACATTGCAAAATTCAATAGAAAGTTTTATCAATGTTACTACAGAATAGAACAGTGTCATCAATCACTTAAGATACAATAGACACGTAATCAAATTGGGAAAATATACTATTTTACAGCACATTATTTTCAAATAAATCAAGAATGGACTGCTCATGCTAACTTTTCTATTTAATCACTTTATTTCATCAAAATTCCTTCAAGCTATTTATTCTCCAGTTCCAGTAAATACAATAGACATAACAAGCATTAAATAATTATCTTCAATTTTGAAAACAGGTTTACCATTTTTATCCATCTTTAATACAGAAGGTACTGTTTAGGTACTAGGTAGGTACTGTATGTGAGTAATAAAGAAGCAAGTTATTCACGAACAAGACTCGCAATCTCCATTTATGTCAGCCTTGAAGAGAATAAAGTGAGTTTGATTTTGAAAACTCTTGGACTGCAATAATATTTATGAAATATTAATTTCCAGCATTTGAAGGTAACTTGTTGAATGATATTAGGCTATGTTCATATAATAATGCAGTTTATATATTAGGTATTATTGTCAATCTAGCATAATTGACCTGTAACTGACCTCATCAAATGACAGCATAAACATTACTTGTTTGTGTTAATTTGTCTATTTCACTTTTAGTAACAAGCAATAAGGAATTAAAAGGAATGGTACAGTACTTTAAGTACCGGTTTACAGTATAGGGTATAGAGACCAACCCCAATTTTTGAAAAATTACTCCTACCCCCTAAATGATTCAGTGAATGAGCTATCAACTATTCTCCTCACAGATTTCTTCTGCCATCACAGCACATCTTCAGCGGTTTAGCACACAAGAGAAATTACCCCTTAGTAGGATTCCACACAGCAGTATTATCAAATGAACATGGAAAATTTTAATGGAAGGGTTGTTTTCTATGAAGAAACATTTTTGAATATTAAAAGGCTTATTTCAAAATAAGACTTGATTGTAAAAAGATAATTTGAATTACACAATGTATACTATGCTACTGATGGTGCAGATGTCTAAAATGAGGTTGGTTAAGGTCATATCACAAGTGAAATGCATAATTATTATTTAGCGGTGTCAAAAAGTGGGTTTTTCAATTTACTGTGAAATAATATACATCGTATAAAGTATAAAATACTGATGTACCGTACGACTTACTGCTACTGTACAAAAATTGACTGGTACTGCTGAAAAATACACTATTTCAATTACAGAATTAACAAGTAGCCTAAACCTCTCATAAGTCCTAGAAATATTTTTTCCCAACAAATAGCTATCAAATAATTAGCAATTGTTGGATAATAGCTATTTGGGAACAGCTGGAAAATATATTCGAACTGGACTTATTGTTATTTCATTCTTATTTCCAAATTCAAACTTACTTTTATCTTGCCAAAAAAGTAAAAAATGCAAGTGATCGCTTATCATTGAATTTTAAAATCTAAACAGGCTATTTATATTTTATTTTGTCTCTAAACTATTTTATAGTAGTATTGCGCAATTTTTACGTTATTCATATTATTTAAACATACTATAGTAAGGTCCAAGTTATAATGGCAGTGTTTGATTAGCAATGGTTCCTTGTCTATCATTCAACAAAGCGTATAGCGCTATCTCTTTCTCGTTTTGCTCTGTTGCCAGATTGTCTTTTACAATGTAGAATTAAAAATTAATTAAACAAAATATTTTATCTTAATTATGAAATAATATTGAAAAATAAAATTTCTTGCTCAATAAAATATAACTTAATTGATTTTTTAAACGAGAATGAACAGTTAAATATTACATCAATAAACATGTATCAGCTACCGCCCATAGAAGGCATTGACAAGACAGAGGATCGGCAACGTTGTTCTCCTATCTTTCTCTACTACCATTATAGCGTAGACCTCACTATTACCAAGTACTGTCCAGTCTTGCCTGATGACGTCAGATTTTCCCAGTTGCTTCAGTCCTCAATTTGAACTGTCTACTCTATATCTCCACGTCTATGGACTAAGAGCAAAAACAGTAGACGACAAAACATAACCTAAAAAGTGAAAATTAAATCTTATGACAGTGAACATAAAACGTGTTTAGCTTTTAGCCAGACTTTATTTATATTGGTTTTATTATCTTACACTACTAGATCTAACAGTGAATTACTATATTATATACATTTCATTTGATTATTAATGTTGCTTTTCCATAAGATCAATTAATAAGTGAACTGTATGACTTTGTTTGGGACTAAGCGTGAAACCGAAATGATTTCCTACGACTTAGAATTTGATTATAAAATGCATGTTAAACTTGCATTGAATGTGAAGAACTCCAAGGAAATATCCGAACGATTAAAAAGTGGTAATTTGAACTGTGCGTTAATAAGACCCCATCTAGTTTTAGACCCCTTTCAGATCGCCGTTGCTGCAAACAAAGCCGTTTACAATATGAAGATGTCTAATCTTGTGACCAAAAACATCAACAGTGAGATAATCTTCAACTTGGGCATTACGAGGAACATTAGTGCTTCATTCAAAGATTTCGGAATAAGAATTGATGATGATAATTTTCTGGTTGTCATAATTGGTGATGAACAGACTGCCGAAGACATTTGGCGGCTAATTGAATGTTCCTATGCCTTTCCATCATCCATCAAACTGAGAGACTATAATGATGAAAATGCAATATCCAAATATTATAAAATCTCGGAAAATGAATTGAATGCTTCAGATTTACTAAGTTCAGTAGTTTCAAGAATAGCTGTAAAAGGAATTGAGCTGATTAAACATAATTTCATAAATTTGCAATCGTTTATCATTATCTATTCCATTTTCAAATAGAAATAAAGGATCACTTTTTGAATTGTTAATCATTTCGGTTTAATGCATTGTTCCCACGATATAAGCGTGGAATCAAAATAAAGCTGGAAAATGCAACTTTTAAACCAACCTCATCCCTTTGGGGTAGGGTTGGGTACTTTTTGATATGTTGTCCTCCTTACTATTCCCAGCTAAGCTGCAAAGCCAAAAATTGTTTACGAAAAATTCCTTCGTCAATAAATCGGTTTATTGTTGCTAGACTGGAGATTTCACACTTAATTCTAAAGCTGCTGCAGTCGTAGGGAAATGCGTAACAATGTGAAATCACACATCAAATTGAAGAGAATCCATTGCTCTATAAGCTCATAATCAGCATGCATCTTTTTCATCAATTTTGAAAAAAATGTAAGAGCAAAATAGCAAAAAAATAGGAGGAAAACTGTTTTTCCAAAAATGTTGGGCCTTCAAGAGCGGATAACACAAAAAATATCTAGATAAAATGAATATTGTAGGAAATTGTGTAAGCAATTCTGTATAAAACAGTAATGTTCGTAAAATACATAGTTTTAGAGTACGGTAAGTTATATGCGAAAAAACAAAAAATGGTACCTTTGAACCTAATCTTCCAAATTTACCCTCTATAACATTTCCCTGACTGGACTACTTCCGAATTAGTTCTTGAAAAATGTGAGAAAGCGCAGTAGAACCGCCTATCCTAGGCATAACTTTGGAGTTCTTTTATTTAGACACTAGCCGTCAGGCTCGCTTTGCTCGCCATATCCGTATAGCCAGGGGGCTCCGCCCCCTGGACCCCCGACTGGTTCGGCCAAAAATGAGATCAGCAGGCTCGCTTCGCTCGCCTGCATTTTTCATTTGAGCATTTTTATCATATGTTAGGACGATCCAGTCGGGGGTCCAGACTAAACGTCTGGCTAAACGGATATGGCGAGCCTGACGGCTAGTAATATAATATTCCCAGGAATAGCTCCGATTGAAGTAGCAGTGCCCAATCAATTTTTCCGCAATAAGTGCATTTCAATCTTCAACTTGGTGCCAACCTAACAAAGTCAACTCAACTTAATGCCAACCTGACAAAATTATTTAGTTACCAGTTAACAACTGTTTCGAAGAGGTACTCTCTCTAGATTATAGTTCTATATTAACATATGGTATGGCCTTTTTTCAATTATAATTAAGATAATAAGAAGAATATACATGCTAAAAGACGAACTTTAAACCCTTAGAGTTGAAATATTGCCAAAAGATTTCTTAGTGCGCCTCTAAAGGGTCAACTGAACATACCTACCAAATTTGAACGTTTTTGGTCCGGTAGATTTTTAGTTCTGCGAGTGAGTGAGTCAGTCAGTCAGTGAGTGCCATTTCGCTTTTATATATATAGATGAATCACTTGTGTGATTACATAAGTATGTTACTCAAGTTACACAAAATGAGTAACAATACCAAAAAATCTGATGTGGCGCACTCACACAACTTTCCTTGCCATTATGATAATTAATCACCTGACGCTAGTGTTCACGCGCATCTCAGGTTTACTATTCAAAAATCTGAGCCAGCTGGTGACAGGACGCTGGAGACACACAAAGTCTGTTATCTATTCATAGTGAATGATTCAATAGAATCAACAGTTTGCAATTGAATAATCACATTTTCTCAAATTTCGAGCTTATTTTCAATTTCAGGTAAAAATGTTACTGAGACCTGGGGCCTGTTTCATAAAAGTTACAAGTCCTGTAATACAGGAGAATCACCATTACAATTACATGCTCAATATAGCCGATAAAATCAGCTGTTCCTGTATTACTGAACTTCTAAATTTTTATGAAACAGGCCCCCTGATCATTGGAAAATCTAAAATCAAACTTTGCATAGATAGGGCTGAGCTCCTGAAATTTTTACAGATATGGGACTTGAGGCAGTTGATATAGCTCATCAATGACTATTTTAGGTATAAATTTGATCGAAATCGTTAGAGCCATTTTCGAGAAAATCGCGAAAAACCCTGTTTTTGACAACATTTTTGCCATTTTAGCCGCCATTTTGAATTGCATTTGATTGGAATTGTTCGTGTCAGATCCTTATAGTGTAAGGACCATAAGTTCCAAATTTCAAGTCATTCCGTTAATTGGGAGATGAGATATCGTGTACACATACGCACATACAGACCAATAGAGATTTTCATGCCTAATCTTTTCTACTTGGAATTTTTTATTTAAATTGTATCTGAAGACTGATATTTGGGAATCTAAAATCAAACTTTGCATAGATGGGTCAGAGCTCCTATATTTTTTACAGATATAGGACTTGTGGCAGTTGATAGAGCTTATCAGCAATGATGACTATTTTAGGTATAAATTTGATCAAAATCTTTTGAACCGTTTTCGAGAAAATCGCAAAAAAACTGTTTTTGACAACATTTTAGCCGCCATCTTAAATTGCATTTGATCGAAATTGTTCGTGTCGGATCATTATATTGTAAGGACCTTAAGTTCCAAATTTGAAGTCATTCCGGGAGATGAGATATCATGTACACATACACTCACACACACACATACATACAGACCAATACCCAAAAACCACTTTTTAACTCAGGGAACCTTGAAACGTAAAGAAATTTAAAAATTGGGGTACCTTAATTTTTTTGGAAAGCAATACTTTCCTTACCTATGGTAATAGGGCAAGGAAAGTATAAATGGAAGGTACAATAGTTTTTGATTAATGTGATGAACATTGTGGATATAATTTGAGCCTAAAAAGGCGTCCTCATATAGTTTATGATACATCAAAAAACATTACATAGAAAATCAAAAAACTGATTTACATAATATTTCTTTCTTCAATAAATCAAAGTAAAAAAGGAACATTGAACTGTACAAATTCATTCATTATTTTGCAAAGTTTTGTCACTTTTCTCTCCGGTATTGCATTTTGAGTCCATTCTATAACCATCAATAATATATAATTATTTTTATAATATATCTTTTTTCAATAACATAATTACATTATTCAACACCAGCCTGTTGCTTTTTTTTGATTTTGAAACATTACATAACTGTTCAAACAAAAGCACAACACTCTTTAAACATTCTTCTTTATTTTGCTATAAAGCCAACATATTTATTAACCAACCAACAAGTAAAGCAATCAAATAAAACAATAGCATTAATTTACTCTCCTCCCATCTACATGAAATCTTTTACATTTTCACGTACTAGCACTATAGTGAGGTCCACGTTATAATGACAGTATTTGATCAACTTTGATGTTGCTATCCTTGGCTATCATTCGACAAAGCAGGTAGTACTATCATTTTCTAGCTCCGCAACGATGCCAACTCTGTTTTTGACAATGTAGAAATATGATTAATTAAGGCAGAGAATAGGCAACGCTGTTCTTCTATCTTTATCCACTGCCATTATAACGTGGACCTCACTATAGCACATTTTCACGTACTTCATCTAAACTAGCAACAATAAACAATCAACCAATTAGTAAGTAGATATTTTACTAATTTTATCAAGATGCTTAAATATTCATGTACTACCTGTAACCAACTTATTTATATTCTGGAATCAATACGATAAATTTTACAATCAAAGTACGAATTAGTATGAATATTTTGTCTAGTGAAAATAACTTCATCAACTACTGATAACGTTCAACACAGTATGAAAAAGTAATACTACAACTGTTAAATTGCCAGTTGTATGAGAAAAAAAATTTAATATACTTTACAATGAAGCAAAAACTATGAATGATATTTTTCAATAAGTTCTATTATAGAGAAACAATAGCATAAGTAGACATCGTATAATGCATTTATGTCGCAACTTTTACTGTTATCCCAAGCCGATAGTCCACGCAGTTCTTTCCTGTGAAGCTTTATAAATAAATAAATATAATATAAATTTAATGACGCTGGTAGTCTCTCATATTGTGCCGTTCATACACTCTTACCCGGTCAAAACAGTAAAAATCGACAATAATCGGCTTGAGATAACAGTAAAAGTTGCGACATAAACGCCCTATACCATGGGATATCTACTTACGCTATTGTTTCTCTATGGTTCTACCAAATGACTTTGACTGTTTCACATCCAACACAGTTTGATGAATATTCTAAAACATTAAAGAAAATTGCACTTTGCCTATCAACAAATTTCAGCCCATATGTGTGTATTTCTCTTCCTTGAAGCTACAAACTCTATCTCGTACTTTTTGTAGGCCACACGTTTTACACAATTGAACCACTACTACCATCCATGTTTTGCACTTGGAACACCAACATTATTTTTGTTCAATTTCAATTTATACAAAAACATTATACATTACATAGTATGAAAAAACAAAGTAAACGCAATATATCAGATTGTAACATTAATATGAAAAACAAGTGAAAAGTAAATGAATAACTGCATGCTTGGACGATAAGTCCGTGTGCATGGAGGAGTCTTCTAACTGAATGAAAAAGACTAAAAATTGTCAAAAAACCACTGATTTATTGATAATTAGAAAGACCGGTTTCGGTTATTACACCATTGTCAATCTCTGATAATCAGAAACCGGTCTAATTATCAATAAATCAGTGGTTTTTTGACAATTTCTTATTCTTTTTCATTCAGTTAGAATAATTACCACAATATCAACTTCTAAACTACACAAAAAGTCTTCTAACAATCGATAAGAAAATTAATAACAATACTTTATTGACACTAGATACTATATAAAATGTAGTTACTAAGAAAATTACTATAAATTGAAAATTATAAGCAAAAATAATAGTTTAACAAGTGACTTGAACTAAAAAAAATGTTCAATAATTAATAATATTAAAACTCAGTAGACATGAATGCTCGCATGCCATTGGTTTCCTTCAAATCCTCAATGCGAACAAATAGTGAGTAGGTTTTTGATTTTGTATCAACATTTTTTAAATAAGTGCAATATTTCTAAAGTTTCTAATTTATTGCGATACATTCTGTGATTCATTTAGAATATAAAATCAACCTTCAAAATTTTAAATCATCATTCCTTGAACAACTCACTGATTACGGTCTTCCACAAGGAACAGTCTTGTCGCCGATTCTCTTCCTAATCTACATTAATGATCTTCTCAAGTTAGAATTAAAAAATGGTGTCTCAATCGCTTTTGCTGATGACACTTCATTGTTATTCAGTGAAACGAATTGGGAGGATACTAAAAAAGCAGCAGAATCCGGACTTAAAATAGTAAAATCCTGGTTTGATGAGCATATATTAACATTGAACATAAAAAAAGTAATTTCATGTCTTTCTCTCCAAATTCTATAGGCCAGCCGCAAGGTTTGGATTCCATTAAAATCCATAATGTAAATTGCAAAGAATCTGATTGGATAAATTGTACATGCTCAAAGCTTAATAGAGAACATCGTGTTAAATATTTGGGTGTAATGATTGATCAACATTTGCGTTGGGATGTTCACATCAATAGTACATGTAACAAACTCAGACATTGGATAAGTAAATTCCGTAATATCAGCCAAGTTAGTAATAAAAAAATCTCAAGACTCATATATTTTGCCTACATTCAATCATTTCTGCAATATGGAATAAAAATTTGGGGTGGAACATACTCAAACCACTTGGAGAAACTTTTTGTAATTCAAAAACACATTATAAGAGCTATATTGGGAAAACCCAGACTCTATCCAAGTGAGTACCTGTTTAGTGAGCTAGATGTTTTAACTGTCAGGCAGCTTTACATAAAAAATTTAATCATCTACATAAATAAACATATGAATCTTTTCAACCTGCGTGTTTCACCATATAACCTCCGTCCCTCATCTATTACCTTTCAAATTACAGATACTATTTTATCAATTTGTAGAAAACAATTTTTATATCAGGTATCAAAGCTCATCAATGTTATTCCTAACCATTTTATCACTAGTAAATTGAATAGAAAACTGTTAATTGAAATTCATACATGGATAATCTCGAACAATGTAATTTTGACAATGTAATTTCCTCATAGCTTAGTATAAAGACTTCTCATGTTTTTTATGTAATCTTCAACTATTCTTTACTTTCCCCTATGCCTTCACTCTGCTCTTTCTCTTCCCTTCCTCTCTCACTTTTTCTTTTCCCTATTTCTTAATAATATCCCATTATTATTTTCATGTACTGTTAAGCATTGAACACTCGGCCTCTGCGCTCAGGTTCCTCGAACCTTGCAGGGACTTCCCGTTTTTAATATAGTTATGTATAATCCTATTAATGGTATTTTTCTTTTTCATTTTATATTGTATTTTACTTTTTTCATTTATAACCATTTTTGTCATTGTAATTATGTTTTTGGGACAAAATAAAGATTTGATTTGATTTGATTTGATTTGATTTGATGATTATAGTATACAATAAATGAATTATAAATTATAAATGAACACACAACGGGCGATGGCTAGGGGTCCTCTCATCATAATCGGTATTCTGCTGCAATAAGCAATATTTATAATAAACAATTGCAACAGAATACCGAATATGATGAGACTCCTTTGCTGCTGGTGGCTCTTTTTTGGTCAACTCCATGCTGTTACAGTAATTCAACGATCTGGCTGTGCCCTTCCATGGCGGCGATTTGGAGAGGCGTAGTACCTGCATAACGAGAGGAGGGGTCTTTTACATAGATGCAGTGGACAGCATCAATATAGAAAACCCCTCCTCTCGTCAAAACAGTTGGTGTCCTGGCGTTGGGGGGAGTCTCGTCCGCCGCGCTGCATCCACTAGCTTATTATTTAGATCACTCATCAAAATAATTCTAAATAAAAATATTCGATTTCCTACTGAACAACTCTACACCGAATTTCCTGATCTTGACATAAGACAAATTTACATTAAAACTCTTCTTATTTTTATCAAATCGTACAGAACAGAAATTTTTACACAGCTACACCATATAATTACCCAACTAGACATATGTTGAATTTTGGATTTAATACACCTAGAGCTACCGTTACATTGGTCGATAACAACCCATTTCGTATTGCTCACCTACTTCATCGCAATCTTCCAATTACAATAAAAGAGGCTGAGGGATGCAGTGTTGCTAACTACAAAAAGAAGATAGTCACATGGTTGCTTGGTATTGGTCGGGAGGCATCAGAAGCCCTCATAAACTCGCCTTATATGTAGATCCTGATTCAAATTCGGGTACTGTGATGCAGCACTCTGAACATTAAAATAATTAATTTAAAAACTTTAGGAGATAGGTACTCCAACATAATACTATAGTAATCTTCAATAAAAAAACCCACATCATGCTCTGTTATAAAAAAATATTTATATCTACTTTTCTGTATATAATATATTCCCAATATTGTAATAATCAAGTGAGAATAATATTAAAGCAGAATTCTGCAGGATTTTTTATTTTACAGTTATTATAGATAGGAATTCTTCCCCCACACACGGACCAATAGTCTATATGGGGGAATATTTATTTCCTGAAAATATTTATTATGAATTGTAATGTGAATGTTTCATTGTTGTATTTTTTAATGGAAATAATTGAATTGAGTTCCACTATATTAGTGTGACCTCTAGCTGTGGCCAGATGCAATGCATCACTTTTCATTTGATTATTTATTATGTCATCAACAAGTCAATCCCAGACTTCATCTGGAAAATGCTCATCGTCTTTATCACCATCATCATCATAATCATGATGACCTTCTTCGGCATCAACATCAGCTTCACCGCCGTCAATACCATCTTCATCATCAGTATCGTCCTCAGTTTCAATATCATCATCTCTTTCACCCTCATCCTCTTCATGATAATAATCATCATCATCTTTGTCAAGATCCTCCGATTCTTCTTCTTCCTTAAATCTTATCCTCTTTTCATCTTCTTCATTCATCAACAAGTGACTCCCAGTCTCAATCAGGAAAATGCTCATCTTTATCGCCATCATCATCGTAATCATGATGACCTTCTTCAGCATCAACATCATCTTCACCGCCGTCAATACCATCTTCATCATTAGTATCGTCCTCAGTTTCAATGTCATCATCACTTTCACCCTTGTCCTCTTCATGATAATCATCATCGAGATCATACGATTCTTCTTCTTCCTCAATTCTTATCATCTTCTTCATTCATATCCACTATCATCTTACGTTTTTTTCTTGATTCTCAAAAAGGAAATTTCCCATCCGACAACGTGTATTTCCCATCTTGAATGAAGGAATGTGTCTCTCCTCAAAATTATCAAAGTAGCTGCGTTGATGCTGGGATGCTGCTTTACTGGAGATCTCGTACACTAGTTACTTCTGGAGTCATCTTAGGACAAAATTTCCAGACACTTGCTGAACTTTGTATCAAATTTGAACATGATCTGTCATGTCAATTAGTTATTGAGAAAGCCTAGAAAACGCTCGAAACCCGCCGATCTTGAGTGCATTTCAAAACCCTTCCATTACAACATTTGTATGCTTCAGCAGAGCCTGAGTAGGTACCAAATTTGAACATTTTTTGCCAATTAGTTTTTGAAAAATCGTAGATTTTGTGCGTATCTTTGTAATTGTTTTTCATTCCTAAATCTAGTATATTTAGATGATATTGTGTACAAAAAATAAATTTCATTTCATGAATCAACAACCTTTTGACATTTTTCAAGTATATGTCAGAATTATTTATAGATAAAAAATTGAAACGTAGGTACATGCCTAGGCTTCCCCCCCCCACCTAGTGTAACTGAAATTTGAACATTGCACATAGTTTGTGCACGAACACTGCATATAATAATAATATGTTCTGAGTAGATTTTTGCCCACACCTGTCTCTATCAGAGTTCCCAGTGTCGCTCTGGGCCGGCTAAACTCAGTCGGCGACTGGGGAGGGCCGCGGCAGGGGACGGGAGTCTTGGTGGGGCGTCCGTCAACCACCCTCGCTCGGGTTGGGGGTTGAAACAGGGTTTTGAGTGCTCTGGAGGAATGTTCCCTCTTTTAGGAAAGAGGGGCCGTGCTTTCGCACTGCCAAACAGGGTTGGTCGCGGAAAGAAGGGAACAGGAACCTTGCAGTGTTAGTCGTGAGAAAGGGCTTCGTGTCGGGACTAAGTCCTAGTCCTCGGGCACCGGGTGCCTTCCCGGGGTCCGGGTTGGTTGCGGAGCTCTGGTAAAGGCTTTCCCTGGCCTTCCCAGAGGTCCTCTTGCGATCCCGCACTGGACTAGTGCGCTGCGGCGGCCAGTACTCTGGACTTTCCTAAGTCCCACTGGCCGGGCACTAGCTGTCCTCCCGGGGTCCGGATCGGCCGCGGAGTCGCGGGAAAGGCTTTTCCTGGCCTTCCTAGACGTCCTCTTGCGATCCCGCACTGGACTAGTGCGCTGCGGCGGCCAGCACTCTGGATAAGATAAGATAAGATAAGATAAGATTCTTTATTTCGCAACCAATTTACAACAACAGTACAGCGCACAAAACTGAAAAAAAGAAGATAGCAAATAAGAATGTAATCTAGCACAGCTACACTGTTTTACAAAAATACACCATAATTAATGCACGAAATAAAATACTGCATGCAAAGACCTTGATACAAGGTCACGTTCGCATTGCAGGAGCATCACTGAACAGAACTAAAGGACAGTTCAAAACAAGCAAAACTTAAATTAATAAATAATAATGACAATAGATAAAATATATTAAAGTTGAGAAAATAAATACAATAAAATATAATAAGAACTAAAAAATACAAAAAAAAAATCTATCCTGAATATAATTCAAAGAACAAAAGTACTGATAAAAATCGAGGTAGTCAGGCCAAGTTAACCAATAGTTTAAATATAACAATAATATAAACAGATCAAAGCAAGGCAAATGAATTAGGCTTACATCATTTAGCCATTTGATTAAATTAATCAAAATGAGGATCTTCAATGAATGAATGATTATCTTAGTGTATATTTGCTTTTAGAGATATATAGATGATTTTATAAGGTATACTCATAGGTCCTAATGATTTTCATTGATGCATTTAGCAAATTTAATAATTAACAATGCTCATATCTATGGTGATAATTTATAACCAATTCTTCTATAAGGTAATATACTTAAATTGTTTTTGTAAAAAGAATTAAATGTGTACTGGATCCAATTTTAAGTATTTGCTCCAATTAAGTATTTACTTAGACAGTGACGTTGAAAAGATCTTCCAATCTCTCAGGCTGAAGGAGAGGAGAAATTTTTTCAGGTTTCCTTTAATTAGCTGTATTCTATTGCAGTTATTGTATAAGTTTTTTATCGGAGAAGGTAGAAGATTGAAAAATTTAGGAGTCAGGAAAATAAAAGATTTTTTAAATAAAGTGCAGTTTGGTCTGACACCCCGGATAAACCCTCATCAGCCTGCCTTGTATGATGAGGGTCAGTTACAGTATCACTATAATCTATTGACACGCCATCATTCATACTTATCAAATAGAATATAGAGAGTACCTTATATACATATAGATGTCTCACCGGGAGGATGCCAAGTCTATCGAAAAGCGGAAAGAACTGTCACGAGGCCCCACTCCAGCAACTACCCTTATGAATGATTTTTGAAGCTTGATTATGGGTGACATAGTTGTGACGTAAGTACTGCCCCAGCAGCTCAAACCATAATTAATTCTAGCATGAGCAAAAGAGTAATAAACCTCTTTTAATGTGTTGATATTGCAAATACCCTTCAATTGATACATCGTCCTGAGGTAAAAATGTAAAGATTTTTTAAGACTTGAGATGTGGGCCTTCCACGTTAGATTATGGTCAAGGAGGAGACCCAAATATTTAATTGTGGTCTCACCACCAACTATTGGGCAATTGCAGCAATCATGGCTGCAGTTGCTGTCGTGAAGGCGAAGAGGAACAGCAAAACTCTGAGTACCAGTGAGACTAAACAGGATGTAGTTGGTCTTCTGGACATTTATGGATAGCTTATTGCAGGTGAACCATAGTGTCAATTTATTAAGGTCATGCTGAATATCCTCCCTAAGCGATCCTGAGTGTTTGTGTAGGCCAACGCAGAGTCATCAGCAAAAGCAGTTAACTGACCTCTAAATTCACCCTTGAACAAGTCATTGACGTAGATGAGAAATAAAATGGGTCCAAGTACTGAGCCTTGCGGTACTCCGTGATGGATAATAACAGATCACTTGTATCATTCTTTATCTGAACCGCCTGTTTCCTACCCTGCACGAATGTTCTCATCCACTCCAAAGCTATTCCCCTGATGCCCGCCCTCCACAACTTATGGAACAATAGGCTATGGTTTACAGTGTCAAAAGCCTTGCTGACATCAATAAGAGACCTGCTGCCCTGCAACCATGTCCTCTATTCAGGCCTGAATAGATAGTTTTCAGAAAATGCTGCAAGGCAAACTCTGTATTTAGGCCCTCCCTAAATCCAAACTGCTGATTTGAAAAGAAATTATTGGAATTCAGGAAATGCAATACCCTTTTCTTGATAAGCTTTTCAAAAATTTTAGATAAGGTGGGGAGAAGAGCTTTTTTGAATATTGGGATAACACTAGCAATTTTTAATCTATCAGGGAATTGACCTGATGTAATGGAAATGTTGAACAGATGCACTAACACATTGGAAAGATATGGAAGATTCTCTTTTAATATTCTGGCTGTAAGTATATCAGTCCCTGAGCTTTTATTTAATGACAGTTTATTTACATTTTACACAGTTCTCTCTCATTGATGGGATTAATGAAAATACTTTTAAAACACCTTTCACCCCTGAACTCATTGGAGTATTGCCTGACCAAGTCAGGTGACATTTGAGGACAGGTCTGTGAGAGTATTTCAGGTATTTGGACAAAATATTCGTTAAAAATACCTGCTATAGTTTTGCTATCAGTTATAATAGTGTCATCCTCTCTCAAACGAAGTTCCTGATTAATTTTACTCTCTCCAGGTAATACTGAGTGAAGAATTTCCCACTTTTTTCTAGGATTATTGTTATGTAGATTTAATTTATTGGAGTAGTAATTAACCTTTGCATCCTTCACCCATCGTTTTATATTGTTTTTCATATTCATAAATCTGTTTTTCAATGTAATATTGTTTGGATCTCTCTTATATTGTTTATACAGTTTATCCCTAACCGCAATACTATTTACTAAACCAGGACTCATCCAGGGTTTCAACAACTTAATATTGTTCTTATATTTTATGCATTTTGTAGCTCTTTGTAACATGTTACCAACCAGCTCATAAAATTTATTAAATGCCTGGTTTGTATCATGAAGATCGTAGACATCATGCCAATGTTGCTGTCTCATTAACTCAGTAAGCAAATTATAGTCAATTTTAACAACCTCTGAGGCCTGTACCGTTTTACTACCAGCAACCGGCAATACACCAGCTATGGCACGGTGATCTGTGATGAAGTTTTCAATGACAGACACCTTATTGATTGTAAGCTGATCAGAACGAAAGGAGAGGTGATCAATACAGGTAGAAGATAAATCATTAACCCTAGTGTTGATGTCTATTAGCTGCTCAAGACCATGACAGTTTAAGCATTCCAAGTATTCATCCGTAATATCATTATCTATGGCAACATCAATATTAAAATCACCAATACAAACAAGATTTTTTGCTTTTATTCCATTAAGAGTGGTGTCGAAATTGGAAATAAAAGATTGGCGATCACCAGAGTGCAATCTATAAATACCAAGAATTGTGAAACTGAAATTTTTATAAACACAATTCAGTAATAATGAGTCGCAGTTCTCAATTATGCACCTCTGAACTACAGCGGTTATAGATTTATGAACATAGCATACAATACCACTTGCCCTAGAATCAGGAACAAATGATGAAAAACCTTCATACTCATCAATCTGATAAAACATAATATCATTTACATCATTCAACCAAGCCTCGCTTAGCATAATTATATCTGGTTTTTTGTTTAAACTCTCAAGATACAACAAAAATGCATCAAAGTTGGAATGACAACTACGTATGTTTTGATGGTATATAAATAGGCCAGTTAATTCAGAAAAATATGCGTTTACCTCATCAATATCACTGAGTAATTCAGCTACAGTCATAGACGTGGCCATCAATACAATAATTTTCATACAGAATAAATAAATAGAATAAATTTGAGAAGGATCAGTATTCACTAAAAGGTAATAATGTTCAATAAATGTAAGTATACCCGTACACATGACAAAAAAGATAGTACAATTTTCATGGAAATGAAGCAATTGCACACATAATACATCATTGCTTGATAAAATAATAAAAGTAAAATAGAATTCAAGTAAATAATACAAACTACAAGAGCCAAATACCTCGTATTTCAAATAATAATTATCGACCACTACCGATTTATGATAAATACAATCAATAATATTAATCTTCAAGTTCTTACAAGTCAGAGTCATTGGAAAAAAATATCAAAACTACAATTTATCATGTAAGGCAGTTCATATAGATTTCAAATCCTCAATGCCGCGTATCAAAATAGCTGGTTGAGCAGCCTCCTTACGGACATATATCTTTCCGTCCCTTGCCCACACGTACTTGTAGCCCTTTTGGACGGCGACACCCCTAACCAGCTTGAGACGCTCCAGAATATGAGGAGGTAGGTGCTGATGAGCGAAAACCTTGCCCTCTGGAAACACATTATCGATGGATCTTGTAGGAACACCATTATAAGAGCCATCCTTGAAAGAAGCCTTCTTGAAATCCGCCATCCAGATCTCTTTATCCTGTCTACGTAGGAATTTTACAACAATTGGTTTAACACTCGTCTTGTTTTTTGTTGGTAGTCTATGAGCGGTGCTAAGGTCTCTGGATGTCAATCGACTGTTAATTGTGATAGATACCTTTTCGAATATATCGTAAACAGACTCGTTAGTAATTTCAGGAACACCCGTCAAGATCACATTCTCTTTACGGGTATATTCTTGCAGAGAGGATAACTCAGATCTCAACTTAGAATTTTCATTTTTCAAAAAAGCATTTTCATTCAACAGAGATTTAACGTTACTTTTTAATGGAGAAAGTTCTGCTTTGAATTCCTCAAATTCTTTTGAGATGAAATCAACAGAGGCTTTGAATGCACTTATCTCCTTTTGCAATGGGGCAAGTTCAGCTTGAATCATTTGTTGCACTACAACGCCTATCGCCTCAAGGTCAGCCTTAGAAAGAGATAATGTAGCACCGACCTTATTCTGTTGCGTATCGTTATCACCTGATGATAAGCGTGTTGACTTTGAGCCTGCTCCGACTGACTTGCAGCTCAGACAAGTCCACTTCAATTTCGTTTCCGATGACATTTTACGAAAATTTGCATCTTTGATTGATTGACACGAAAAGTGACAGTCAATTTTGCACTTAGAACACATTATTAGGTCACGGTCCTGCACCTCACAATTACAATCAGTACACAACATTTTAAAAACGTTTATCGTTAGTAGATAAGAAAAGAAAACGGAGCAACCAAAAACACGACTGTTCACTTCGCCTGCTCAACTGATACTGACTTTCCTAAGTCCTACTGGCCGGGCACCAGCTGTCCTCCTGGGGTCCGGATCGTCCGCGGAGTTGCGGGAAAGGCTTTTCCTGGCCTTCCTAGACGTCCTCTTGCGATCCCGCACTGGACTAGTGCGCTGCGGCGGCCAGCACTCTGGACTTTCCTAAGTCCTACTGGCCGGGCACTAGCTGTCCTCCTGGGGTCCGGATCGTCCGCGGAGTTGCGGGAAAGGCTTTTCCTGGCCTTCCTAGACGTCCTCTTGCGATCCCGCACTGGACTAGTGCGCTGCAGCGGCCAGCACTCTGGACTTTCCTAAGTCCTACTGGCCGGGCACTAGCTGTCCTCCTGGGGTCCGGATCGTCCGCGGAGTTGCGGGAAAGGCTTTCCCTGGCCTTCCCAGACGTCCTTTTGCGATCCCGCACTGGACTAACGCGCGCGGCGGCCAGCACTCTGGACTTTCTTAAGTCCTACTGGCCGGGCACCAGCTGTCCTCCTGGGGTCCGGATCGTCCGCGGAGTTGCGGGAAAGGCTTTTCCTGGCCTTCCTAGACGTCCTCTTGCGATCCCGCACTGGACTAGTGCGCTGCGGCGGCCAGCACTCTGGACTTTCCTAAGTCCTACTGGCCGGGCACCAGCTGTCCTCCTGGGGTCCGGATCGTCCGCGGAGTTGCGGGAAAGGCTTTTCCACACCTTCCCAGGTGTCCTATCTCGCCTCGATGCCCCACTGGTGGCCTACCAATGGGGAGTCAGGTTTCGACCAAACCTGACGTGTCGTCGTTGGTCGAAACTGGCAACCTGTCGTCCAAACAGGTTAAGTGTCGTTTAACACTCGCCCAAACGAGTGTAGAGCAGTGGAGTTCACTGTGTGAGAGGCTAATCAACTTTAGCCTCGACACAACTCCCGGTCGCTGAAGAAATCGGAGTTCACTTAGTACTGGTGTACTGTGACGTTGCTAGCTGCTCGCTGCTTCCTTCTCACCTCTCTCGACCGCTCGACTTGGCTCTCCGAACTCGACTGCCTCTTGCTGGCCTTTCTCGAGCCTCCCTCAGTGACCGAGAGGGAGGGGAGAGAGGATGCGCAGCATCGCTGAGCGGTAGGCCAGTGGCTGGCTTGAACGTTGACCCCTCAGATTCTATGAAAGATAGCCGAGCGTCGAATAAATGAGCCCTAAATTCAATTCCTTTCTCTAGTTACGATATACATCGTGACACACTGTTCCTACTAAGGGAAGGGGGGGGAAAAGAGAGGGGGAGGAGAGGGGGGGTGAGGATGGAAGGGGTGAACGGCAGACAGAATGTCCCAAATGCCTGAGTACATTCTGCCGCCTCTCCGCCGGTCAACATAGACCGAACATAAACTGGGCGCCAGGTTGGCTCCTCGCCAACCGGTGGTGATGCGTCGGCACCATCCGAAGAAATGAGCAAGCTACCCGGCCAGATCCTAGGCCTAGCTTCAGAGAAGATCTTGAAGATCTGCGCCGTGCTTTCGCACTGCGTTGAGACGCCGTGTTCGCACACTGCAAGAGACCGCCGTGCTTCCGCACTGCGATGGGGGACGCCGTGCTTTCGCACTGCAAGAAACGCTGTGCTTTCGCACTGCAAAAGGACGCCGTGCTTCCGCACTGCATGGGGGACGCCGTGTTTGCACACTGCAAGAGGCCGCCGTGCTTCCGCACTGCAATGGGGGACGCCGTGCTTTCGCACTGCAAGAAACGCCGTGCTTCGCACTGCAAAAATAAGGACGCGGTGCTTTCGCACTGCAAAAGGAATGCCGTGCTTTCGCACTGCCCGGGGCGCCGTGCTTCCGCACTGCCAGGAACACCATGCTTTCGCATCGCGAAAAGGACGCCGTGCTCCCGCACTGCAGAGTTGCCGTGTTTCCACACTGCCGAGGACGCCGTGCTTCCGCACTGCAGGTGAGAGCGCCGTGCTTTCGCACTGCCGGGGAGCGCCGTGTCACACTTGCAGGACACTGCCGGGAAGTGTCGTGCTTCGCACTGTACATAAATGGACGCCGTGCTTTCGCACTGCCGAGTCGCCGTGTTTTCACACTGCAAAAGGACGCCGTGCTGTCACACTGCAGGTAAGAGTCGCGGTGCTCTCGCACTGCCAGGAGGGACAACACAGGGTACACAAAACACACAAAAAACACAGAAACACAAAAAACACAGAAACACAAAAAACACAGAAACACACAAACACAGAAACAAATCGCCGGGCTTTCGCCCTGCAGGCCGTGCTTGCGCACTGCGTGCCGTGTTTTCACACTGCCGCGGTGTTCCCACACCGCGAAGGTGTGCGTCCGCATAATGACAATCCAGACACTCACTGACCGATGTGTCATGCTTGCGCACGACGTTCGGACGAGCTCGCAATCTGGCTGCAGTGTTCCCACACTGCTTGGTCAAGCTCGCGCACTACCTTTGCCGGGCTTTCGCCCTGCGGGCCGGGCTTTCGCCCTGCATGCCGTGCTTGCGCGCTGCGATGGGGGACGCCGTGCTTTCGCACTGCAAGAAGCGCCATGCTTTCGCACTGCAAAAATAAGGACGCGGTGCTTTCGCACTGCCAAAGGAATGCCGTGCTTTCGCACTGCCCGGGGCGCCGTGCTTCCGCACTGCCAGGAACGCTATGCTTTCGCATCGCGAAAAGGACGCCGTGCTCCGCACTGCAGAGTTGCCGTGTTTCCACACTGCCGAGGACGCCGTGCTTCCGCACTGCAGATGAGAGTCGCGGTGCTCTCGCACTGCCAGGAGGGGCGGGTAACACAAAAAACGAGGTGAACAACACCTCAGACAGGTTCCAAGAACCTAAATAACATTGCAAGGAAAACGCCGTGCTTCCGCACTGCAATGAGTCGCCGTGCTCTCGCACTGCAAATATAAGGGCGCGGTGCTTGCGCACTGCAAAAGGAACGCCATGCTTTCGCACTGCCCGGGGCGCCGTGCTTCCGCACTGCCAGGAACGCTATGCTTTCGCATCGCGAAAAGGACGCCGTGCTCCCGCACTGCAGAGTTGCCGTGTTTCCACACTGCCGAGGACGCCGTGCTTCCGCACTGCAGATGAGAGTCGCGGTGCTCTCGCACTGCCAGGAGGGGCGGGTAACACAAAAAACGAGGTGAACAACACCTCAGACAGGTTCCAAGAACCTAAATAACATTGCAAGGGAAACGCCGTGCTTCCGCACTGCAATGAGTCGCCGTGCTCTCACACTGCAAAAATAAGGACGCGGTGCTTGCGCACTGCAAAAGGAACGCCGTGCTTTCGCACTGCCCGGGGCGCCGTGCTTCCGCACTGCCAGGAACGCTATGCTTTCGCATCGCGAAAAGGACGCCGTGCTCCCGCACTGCAGAGTTGCCGTGTTTCCACACTGCCGAGGACGCCGTGTCGCACTGCAGATGAGAGCGCCGTGCTTTCGCACTGCAGGCCGTGCTTGCGCACTGCATGTGCCGGGCTTTCGCCCTGCATGGCCGTGTTTTCACACTGCCTTGCTTTGCCGTGCTTGCGCACTGCATGTGCCGGGCTTTCGCCCTGCATGGCCGTGTTTTCACACTGCCTGCTTCGCCGTGCTTGCGCACTGCATGTGCCGGGCTTTCGCCCTGCATGGCCGTGTTTTCACACTGCCTTGCTTCGCCGTGCTTGCGCACTGCATGTGCCGGGCTTTCGCCCTGCATGGCCGTGTTTTCACACTGCCTTGCTTCGCCGTGCTTGCGCACTGCATGTGCCGGGCTTTCGCCTGCATGGCCGTGTTTTCACACTGCCTTGCTTCGCCGTGCTTGCGCACTGCATGTGCCGGGCTTTCGCCCTGCATGGCCGTGTTTTCACACTGCCTTGCTTCGCCGTGCTTGCGCACTGCATGTGCGGGCTTTCGCCCTGCATGGCCGTGTTTTCACACTGCCTTGCTTCGCCGTGCTTGCGCACTGCATGTGCCGGGCTTTCGCCCTGCATGGTCGTGCTTGCGCAACTGCCCCAACTTCCAGCATCAGACAGCTGGGATGAATCTCTAAGACGACCAGGAACTCGTCGTGGTCTCAGCAATAGTCAGCTGAGATACAGCTCCAATAATTCCAGGAGCTCGTCGAGGAAGTAGACTCAAGTTGCAGTCCCCATCCTCAAGAAGAAACGTGATACACAACAATGTACCACTTCACAGGAGGCAGAAGTTGACAGAGGTGAATTGGAGTCCAGGAAAATCACCAAGGGTCAGAGTGATGGATACCCTCACTTAGTTCATTGTATCAGCCATCATTGTTCAAAAAAAAGATGAGAGATGACAATATGATGTAGAATACTGAATTATTATGGTTGACATGAAGCCACTGGTGGTGATGTACACCACATATTTCGATTTTATCACAATTAAATGTGGTCGAAATAATAATAATTTTCGATCTGTTATGAGGATCTCAACCTTCTCATTAAATCACAATAATAAAATCGGAACTATAAATTTCAACTCAATATTCCACTTCTCACTGTTCATTTCAATAAGGAAATCAATCACATGATTTACTTATGCAAAGTAACTCCATTGGATATAAATGACAGTGTGTTTATTATAACAGACAAAATCTGCTAATTAATTCACAATCAGTGAACATTTATTGCTGTCTCTCGCTTTCTCACTTCAAGACTATTTCACCCCGAAATAAATCTTAATTTACTTTTCCAAAGTAATTACTCACACAAGGTGTATAATGACACAACAGCTGTTAATTAATTCACACTCAGTAAATATTGATTTTCCGAAAAATAATCACAACAATCAGCACAATAGTAATAATTGAATGAATTAATGCACCGTCAATAAACTCATGATGGTAGGTGAGTAAGAATTAGATTCACCCTCGAGACGTGATCTAATTCCAAACTAACAATAGCACGATCTAACACAGACTGACTCAATAACAGTAGAATATCTGGAAAAACTAGAATTCACATGAATTCTATTTATAAATTGTTATTGAAAAGGAGAAGTAATTCTCTTCTACAGACTAGAAGCTTGGCGATAGCAGTTAGCCAGTTGAGATAACGTTATCTTATCTTCACAGCACAGCACAAACAACTTTTCGATCCAACATAGAATTAATTCCAATTGAAATAAATATTTTATTCCAATTTATAGTAAGTCCTCCGACTTTATTTTTCAAGTGAAATATTAGAAAATTTGAATCATAATCTGAAGCTAATAACCCCCGATTGTAGTACATCTCGACTCACAATCAAACGCAATTTATTCATTCCACATGAATAATTAATTGCAACGTAATTCACTTTTATCCCACAGTATAATAACGTCTGTTAATTAACTGCACCGTAACACTTTACACGGATTAAAGCAATTACCACCAGCTTCATTAAATGATTTCAATTATTATAACCATTACCTCATGGTTAAAATATTAGTCAGATCATACTGATCTATAATATTTTCTAATATTCTCCATCCACTCATTTCGCCACCAACTATTTATGGCAAATAAAAAACAAGCTACTGCAAGTTTTATTTGTTAACCTGTACTTGGTTACAACAATATCGGTAATACCGATCAAGAAAATTTAGTCTAGTTGGAATCGATTGGCTGTTATTAACTAGTCATAGACTATAGAAAATTTTCTTGATTATCCTTGCTTGGTCACATCTAATATTGTAAATAAATTTCAATCTGAAATTATTGGATTGCCTTCAGATCAAAAGAAACGTATTGATTTGTCAATAATAATTTTTCCATTAATCAGCCAGTGCTTCATGACCGATTATATTAATTAAACTGTAATGGTTGAGTTGCCATTTAGTTTAAGTAGAACTCTATTTTATGAGAAAAATTAAACGGAATATGCTGTTTCCTTTTAATAAACTATTGACCAATTTCTTTCAATAACAATAATATTGTCAGTCTTTTAATATTTTCATCATTTTCGGAATCGTGCTAATGCTATCTTCAAAATTCGGCCAATAAATTCGTGCTAATAATTCTGAATTAATTTTCTTCAATTTCTATGCAATCTTGTCTTTGACAAAAAATTTAATTTCCTCATTTTAAATGGGATAATTTATGAATCAAAAATAGCTCTAAAGCTGTGATATGATTGAACTCTTATGATATTCACCCCTTCTCGCCTCTTACCTCCTTATTGGCGGCGCGTGACACCTCTCTGGTATCCCATCCTTCGGATAGGCAGCGACCTTCTATAGACTCGCTTGGCCTCCTGCTGTCCATCCGCTCGAATTCCGTCCACCTTTTCCGCAACTGCTCCATCACCATCCTCTTCCTCATCTTCGGGCAGGTGTAGCTGGAGCTTGGTGCCTTCTTGTGCACAGTAAACCTCTTACCGGCACTCAACATTTCCTCGACCTCATAGAGGCCAGAAAATTCCGGCGCTAACTTCGCGGCAAGCTGATTAGCACCCGAGGACAGGTGAAACTCCTTCCTGTAGACTAGCTGTCCAGGGTTCACCTTCCTTTCCTTTTCCAATTATAATACCGGTTGGCATTATAATTCTTGTCTCCAACATCCGAAACTACTTTGAGTGTAGTTTCCAGCACCGGCAGTCTTCTAGACTGCACTGCTGACGATTATCTCAGCTCCTTGCTGAAAATTATCCTCCTTCTTCCGCCTCCGGTACCGCTTTCCGGACAGCTGAACCTCCAGTGCCCAGCTCGTTTACAGTGCCAGCAAATGAACTTTCCACGGGCTGGAGAAATTTTCTGAGAAATAAATTCCTCTTTTCCAGTCTTCCACACGGCTCCTACGTGTTTCTGGACTTGAGGAAATTTCTCCTTCTCCTGCTTCTTCACAGGAATAATTACAGGTGGCTTCCTCGACCTCCATATGTCAGGCTGGGTTTTAACAGTAGCCAGCCTCAAGTTGACAGCTCCTTTTACCACTTTTGGAGTGGAAATATCATCTCCAATGTGCTCTTTGACGAGATGAGGATCCCATTCCACTGACCGGGAATAGGGGTCTATTCTCACCCGGTGCTCACGGAGAAACTCCATACCAAGCAGAATATCTGGAGAAAGCCCATCCATTATTGTGAGTGTTGTTGATAGGGATATTCTGCCGATTTTCAGGTTGGTTATAACACCACCTCGCAGATGTGCAGCCGCTCCGTTAGCCATAACAGCGCCGCGCTGCACAGGCTCTCGTTCCACTGCTTCCAAACTATTAAAAGCTTTATAGCTAATATAGTTGGACTCTGCTCCGGTGTCGAGAAGAGCACTATACTGTCTGTCTCCTATTTTCACTGTAGTGAAGAGACGGCTGTCATCCTGGAGCTCCGGCTCTAGCTGGATTTGAAGCCTTGTTTTAACCACAGCTGTTCTATCAGAAGTCTTCTTCTGCTCTCTCTCACAGGAACAATTTGGTCGTGGCTTCCCGCACTTTGAGCAGAGTGAAACCTCCGGACACTCTGATCTCCAGTGTCCCACCTTCTTGCACTGCCAGCATACGGGGCCTTCTGGAGGTTGTTCACTCCGGCGCTGTGTAGTAGTCGTCTCCTGTCGAGGCTTGGTCTGCTTCCTCACCTCCTCCTGCTTCACAGCTCGTTGTCTCTGTTGAGCACTCTTCTCCTCGAATTTAATTCGTTCATATTGCCTCGCTAAGTGTAGCAAGTCGTCGGTGGTGTACACTTCAGCCTCCCTGATGTAGAGCTTGTAGCGTGGTAAAAGATTTTTGTACAATCTCTGTACCTGGCTACTCACTGAAAAACCACCTCTTCTCCTCATCAGCGTTAGCAGCTCCTCAACATAGTCGTCTATGAGCTCGCCTTCCTTCTGCCGCCTGTCGAGAATTTCATTCTCAAGATCCTCCACATAAGTAGGTGGATAGTAACGAGACCGAAAGTCTCTCAGGAAATCGTCCCAGTGTCTCCACTGTTCTCTCCTATTCCTCATCCATAAGGAACATTTCCCCGCTAACATTTCAGGTAGCGCTGGAAATAACTGCCTGCCAGACAAGCCATATGCTTGTTGCAGCTCCTCGAGCCGCTCCATAAAACTTGGAGCATCTCCACTCCCATCATATGAGAGCCGCCACCCTCGAACCTTGTCACACACGGCACCCGGGTCCATACAGGATGTAGCAGGCACCGCTGACCCGGTAGGTGACCTCAACACATGCCTAGGCATGTTATTATGCCCCTCCGGCATCTCCGGCCTCACCAGTGCAGGCTCTGCCTCCTCGCTAACTGGTGCTGGCCCTCGCGCTCTTCGACAAAGCGCCTCCTCCCCATTATCCAGAACAGGGAGCATCGCAACAATCCGCCGTCGTTGCTCCAGTAGAGCCCTCCTCAGGCTCGTACTTGTGCTATCTGTCAGCACTGAGTCGAGTAGTAGATCAATCAAGCCCTGATCGTGCACTCTGTACACCCAGGAGTTGCTGGAGTCTCCATCAAACTCTGGAGACGTCTCCTTGGGTATTTCTTCCAGTCTGGAACATGCAGTGGCCTCCGCGACTGGTGGCCACAAAGCTGCAGCTCCTTCCTCTTCCTGACCTGTGCCAGCTCCGCCACCGATCCTGTTTAGACCGGCGGCCTCCACCATTGTCCTCCGGTGGTTTTCGACAAGAGCTCTCCTGAGCTCTGCCATGGTACCTGTTGTAGGTAGCCCTGCTGATGCTGCTAGATCCACTGCTTCTTTCCGGTGGAGTTTGTAGATCCAGGACACTCCTGGATCGCTGTTATCCTCTCGCGCCTCCTGGTCTTCTCCGGCGCGACTACATTTCTCCTCTGCACTCATTGCTGTTTTTCTCCTCCTGCCTTGGGCCCCACGTTCGTGTGCCAATCTTCTGAGTAGATTTTTGCCCACACCTGTCTCTATCAGAGTTCCCAGTGTCGCTCTGGGCCGGCTAAACTCAGTCGGCGACTGGGGAGGGCCGCGGCAGGGGACGGGAGTCTTGGTGGGGCGTCCGTCAACCAGCAGAGGATTTTAACAGTTTTTTCATCGAGGTTCCAAACCGTGTTGGAAGTACTCACAATCTGCTAGCTTCAACAAGAAACGTGGTAGGTAACTGCAGCTCTAGGATGAGATTTAAACTTCTTAGTCCCAAGCAAGTGGAGGTGCTCATTAAATCGCATGACAATAAAAATTATCAATCAAAATGGGCTGTAATCAATGCTGGTGTACCACAGGGCTCCATCCTTGGTCCACATTATTTATTATATACGTAAATGATCTGTCATCTTGCTCTACTAAGCCACTTATTCAGTATGCCGATGACACATCATCTATTATCACTAATTCAAGTTTGAGAGCTGTAGTCACCCAAACACAGGAAGAGCTACTGAATATCAAGAAATGGTTTGCTGCAAATGGTCTGTCTATGAACTCAAGTAAGACCAAGTTCATTACCTTCCAACCCCCCCATTTTGCATCCAGAAACTTTAATGAGTTGGCCGATTTGAGTGTACCCCAGCAGAGCGTTGCTGTTGATCTTCTAGGAGTAACACTAGATAGTAGATTGGACTGGTCAGTACACACTCAAAAAATATGCTCCAGGGTTAACTCGGCTATTTTCTCTCTGCGAGTGCTCAAAAACACATTGAGCTTCAAAGCCCTAATGGTGGTATATTACGGTTATCTTTTCCTTTCCTCAAGTATGGCATAACCCTTTGGGGAAGATCAAAATTCTTCATCCAAGTATTTAGATCTCAGAAAAAAGCATTAAGAGTTATTTCTGGTAAGCCCCCCCAATATCCCTGTCGAGAACTATTCCTGAGTAGCAGGATACTTACACTGCCGTCACTGTATATCTTGGAGATCTGTTCATACGTTCACAAAAACCTACCAAACTTCACCCGCAATAATGAAATCCACAGTTACAATACAAGGCACTCAGCCTCCCTATCAGTGGCTGCTCATAGAACCGCCATGTTTGAAAAATCTCCGCAATATATGGGCCCAAAATATATAATAGATTACCTCAGGATATTAGAGACATGGCGGACTTACGAAGATTCAGAGGAATGTTAAAGAGGTTGTTACTTGAAAGGCCATACTATTCTGTGGATGAGTTTCTGCAGGAGTGATATATTATTGTTCCTTGTCTTTGATTCTTCCCAGGTCCTTGTACATAGGTAATCTTGACTAACTGCGTTTTTATATATACTGTATATATATATATATTTATTAATATTTCATGTGACTATTGTATAATTACAGTATTTTAATGTATCATGATATGTGTTGAGAACCTCCTTTAGGTTGCTCTTTTTGACTTATCCCCAGTCTGATTATTCAGATGTTTGGGATGAAATAAAAATAATAATAATAATAATAATAACCCTCGCTCGGGTTGGGGGTTGAAACAGGGTTTTGAGTGCTCTGGAGGAATGTTTCCCTCTTTTAGGAAAGAGGGGCCGTGCTTTCGCACTGCCAAACAGGGTTGGTCGCGGAAAGAAGGGAACAGGAACCTTGCAGTGTTAGTCGTGAGAAAGGGCTTCGTGTCGGGACTAAGTCCTAGTCCTCGGGCACCGGGTGCCTTCCCGGGGTCCGGGTTGGTTGCGGAGCTCTGGTAAAGGCTTTCCCTGGCCTTCCCAGAGGTCCTCTTGCGATCCCGCACTGGACTAGTGCGCTGCGGCGGCCAGTACTCTGGACTTTCCTAAGTCCTACTGGCCGGGCACTAGCTGTCCTCCCGGGGTCCGGATCGGCCGCGGAGTCGCGGGAAAGGCTTTTCTGGCCTTCCTAGACGTCCTCTTGCGATCCCGCACTGGACTAGTGCGCTGCGGCGGCCAGCACTCTGGACTTTCCTAAGTCCTACTGGCCGGGACCAGGTGTCCTCCTGGGGTCCGGATCGTCCGCGGAGTTGCGGGAAAGGCTTTTCCTGGCCTTCCTAGACGTCCTCTTGCGATCCCGCACTGGACTAGTGCGCTGCGGCGGCCAGCACTCTGGAATGTTAATTGATCATTAACACACCTACAAAAATGTTAGCCTAATTGATTATTTTCTTGGTCAAATCAATAGTCATTAGTGAGAACAATACATGCTTGTGGCCCTGAAAACATAAAATTCATCACCTTCTCACTTGGGAATTGAGGGAATAGCTTCTACTAAAACCTTTAATTTCTCAGAAGAAGGTTGATATGACTTACACCACTCTGATTTTCACAGGCTCTATTGTTGAATTTTGAATTTAATACACCTAGAGCTACCTTACATCGGTCGATAACAACCCATTTCGTATTGCTCACCTACTTCATCGCAATCTTCCAATTACAATAAAAGAGGCTGAGGGATGCAGTGTTGCTAACTACAAAAAGAAGATAGCCACATGGTTGCTTGGTATTGGTCGGGAGGCATCAGAAGCCCTCATAAACTCGCCTTATATGTAGACTCTGATTCAAATTCTGGTACTGTGATGCAGCACTCTGAACATATAAGTAATTTAAAAACTTATGGACTCGCCACACCAAGCTCGCCAGTACCGCCGAGGTAGTACCGCTGGTGGTAGTTTTCTCGGCTGAGCACGCCACACCGAAAAACGTCCGCTAGCGGTAATCTCCGAGTAGTGAGTCTAGTAGTGGGGGGAGGGCGTGACTTCAGCACTCAGCACTGCGCTACCTCTTCGAATCGCCTGCCATGTATTCAGGTTGAGCGCGCCACACTGAGCTCGCTTTGTCCGCCGTACTACCTCTCAGCGAACTTTTGTTGAATCGCCTAGCAGGCGGTCGTAGGTGGTAGTGCGCCGTACTACCGCCGCGGTAGCGAACTCGGTGTGGCGCGCTCAACCTGAATACATGGCTAGCGATTTTTAAAACTTCGCTACCGCCGCGGTAGCGAGCTTGGTGTGGCGTGCCCTTTAAGGAGATAGATACTCCAACATAATACTATAGTAATCTTCAATAAAAAACCCACGTCATCATGCTCTGTTTATAAAAAAATATTTATATTTATTTTTCTTATATAATATATTCCAATATTGTAATAATCAAGTGAGAATAATATTAAAGCAGAATTTTTTATTTTACAGTTATTATAGATAGGAATTCTTCCCCCACACACGGACCAATAGTCTATGTGGGGCAATATTCATTTCCTGAAAATATTTATTATTGAATTGTAATGTGAATGTTTTATTGATGTATTTTTTATGGAAATAATTTGAATTGAATTGAGTTCCACTATATTAGTGTGACCTCTAGCTGCGGCCAGATGCAATGCATCACTTTTCATTTGATTATTTATTATGTCATCAACAAGTCAATCCCAGACTTCATCTGGAAAATGCTCATCGTCTTTATCGCCATCATCATCATAATCATGATGACCTTCTTCGGCATCAACATCATCTTCATCGCCGTCAATACCATCTTCATCATCAGTATCGTCCTCGGTTTCAATGTCATCATCTCTTTCACCCTCATCCTCTTCATGATAATCATCATCATCTTTGTCAAGATCCTCCGATTCTTCTTCTTCCTTGAATCTTATCCTCTTTTCATCTTCTCATCTTCTTCATTCATCAACAAGTGACTCCCAGTCTTAATCAGGAAAATGCTCATCGTCTTTATCGCCATCATCATCATAATCATGATGACCTTCTTCGGCATCAACATCATCTTCATCGCCGTCAATAACATCTTCATCCTCAGTATCATCCACAGTTTCAATGTCATCATCTCTTTCACCCTTGTCCTCTTCATGATAATCATCATCGAGATCATACAATTCTTTTTCTTCCTCAATTCTTATCATCTTCTCATCTTCTTCATTCATATCCACTATCATCTTACGTTTTTTTGTTGATTCTCAAAAAGGAAATTTCCCATCCGACAGCGTGTATTTCCCATCTTGAATGAAGGAATGTGTCTCTCCTCAGAATTATCAAAGTAGCTGCGTTGATGCTGGGATGCTGCTTTACTGGAGATCTCGTACACAAGTTACTTCTGGAGTCATCTGTATCAAATTTGAACATGATCTGTCAAGTCAATTAGTTATTGAGAAAGCCTAGAAAACGCTCGAAACCCGCCGATCTTGAGTGCATTTCAAAACCCTTCCAATACAACATTTGTATACGGTACATCAGCAGAGCTGAAAAAAAAACTGAGAAAACGTAGATTTTGTGCGTATCTTTGTAATCTTCCTCAATTCTTATCATCTTCTTCATTCATATCCACTTTGTTTTTAATTTCTAAATCTAGTATATTTAGATGATATTGTGTACGAAAAATAAATTTCATTTCATGAATCAACAACCTTTTGACATTTTTCAAGTATATGTCAGAATTATTTATAGATAAAAAATTGAAACGTAGGTACATGCCCAGGCTTCCCCCCACCACCTAGTGTAACGGAAATTTGAACATTACACATAGTTTGTGCACGAACACTGCATATAATAATAATATGTGCATGCAAACTGAACAAATTATTCGAAAATTAAATTTGGGGGCCCAGGGTTGTCACAGAAGTGAGGTAGGCTACAGTACAGGGGCCAAGGAAACGGTTGACCCCGAAAGTGATAAAAGGCAGTAAATTTAGGTAATTTTATTTTGTTTCACTTAGGGGTGAGAATAATAATTCATCACTACTGGGGGCAACTGTCTCCTTGGCCCCTGTACTGTACCTCACTTCTGTGACTAGGTACCCGTTTTCTTGCTTAAAAAGTGTGCGCAAATGTTACATGTACGTGCACAAGCTATTGAGCCAAAAATTGGGATGTTTTGACTGTTGGGGGGGGGGGGACAGCCCCCATCACTTGTTGCAAGTTTTTGCAATTGGTGTTGATGACGGCGAAAGTATGTGCACATACGATGCACAAACGAAATCCTTCCAGCAATGCTTAGATTCAAGAAATGAGGGGGTCTCGTATCCCTAGCCCCCAAATTAAATTTTTTAATATTTTTTTCAGTTTGCATGCACATACGCAGAGTGGTCGTGCACAAACGATGTGTAATGCTCAAATTCCCGTTAAGTTTGGGGGGGAGGGTGACCTGGACATGCACGTAAAATTGAATACTAATTGGAATGAAATTACTTACAACAAACAGACTTACAACTACTACAACATTACTTTATAACAAACAAAATTAAATTACTTACAACAAAAACTTGAAACAAAATTACTTACATCAAACAGGAATAGTAATATATACACATGGACCAATATGAATATATTATATATAGAACTATAATTTTTCTTTGTACTTAAGAAAATAAATATAGACCTCTACGAAATATAATATGCTTGTATGTGCCAAATACAGTCCAAATTTCTTTACAATATTATACATACAATTTCTACTGTAAAACTATTATTTGTACCAATATCCAAAGTGTAAGTAGTTCATATATGAATTTTCTTCAAATCAACAAATCTGTTGTTAAATAGTTTTAGATCATTGTATGGCATTCTAGAAGTCGGCTGTCATTGCCTTGCAGTTGGATAGGAAATCTGTTGTTAAATAGTTTTAGATCATTGTATGGCATTCTAGAAGTCGGCTGTCATTGCCTTGCAGTTGGATAGGAAATCTGTTGTTAAATAGTTTTAGATCATTGTATGGCATTCTAGAAGTCGGCTGTCATTGCCTTGCAGTTGGATAGGAAAACTGTTGTTAAATAGTTTTAGATCATTGTATGGCATTCTAGAAGTCGGCTGTCATTGCCTTGCAGTTGGATAGGAAATCTGTTGTTGAATAGTTTTAGATCATTGTATGGCATTCTAGAAGTCGGCTGTCATTGCCTTGCAGTTGGATAGGCTACAAGAGTAAATGATTATGCATATTTTTCGTTATTATGCTCTCACCAATTCAATTAAAAGAGTGTGCTTCTGTGAATATTCTCTAGCACATCTTGTTTTTCGAATACAACTCTATGTCGACCAATAAATGAATGTCATTTGGTGGATTTACATAAACTGATAATTGGACTCTTCCATAAATTCATTTTTTCTGGAAATTTTTCAGAAGTTTCAGTGAGAGTTTTCTGCAAATGTCAAAGAAAACTTCTATAATATATAAAACTTTCATATAAAATTCCCTGTCGACCATTTGGTTCAATGAATGGACATCGTTTGGTGTATCAACATATATTGACAATGGGACTCTCCCATAATTTCTTTTTTTATCAGGACATTTTTCTGCCGTGCATTCACTTGTTTCTGTGACAGTTGGCAACAAATTTAAGAGTCTACTGTAGACTCTTCTACTGTCTACTGTAGCAAGTAACTTGCTAGTGGTGAAACACCCGTTTCACAGGGAACTTGTTTTATGCCCTCCAATAGACTTACAGGTTCGAAAATATTCAAAAGAATTATCCTTTTAATAAGTTTTCCTTGAAATTCCCTTAAGAACGAGATCGCTCACTAAGCTGAAAAATGATAGCGGTGAACGAAAATATTCAAAAGAATTATCCTTTTAATAGGTTTTCCTTGAAATTCCCTTAAAAACGAGATCGCTCACTAAGCTGAAAAATGATAGCGGTGAAAGAGGTTCTAAACTCGGGCTGTCTTAAAAGACTTTGCAGTTGAGAGATGCTATCAAAATCACAGGTGTTTGATTAAAATAATTTCCCCCCTTCAATTAATAATGGTCTTAGAAGTGCAAAAACTGATAATGAAGATCATCAAGCAGAGGCCACCTCGTTATCCGTCAGACCAGCTCTACAATGAGTTTGGTGTGATGGACATAAGACAGCTCTACTCCTTGGAAATAATTTGCAGACTACACAAAAACCCGGAAAGCTCTCAACAAAGGAACCACAGTCATAACACAAGAAACAGAAACCTTCTTATTAGGAACGTGGCTAAGAAGGCAATATATCAACGACACTTCAACCACCTAGCACCAAAACTCCACAATCCACTTCCTGCACAAATCAAGTCAATAGAAAACCCAAGGAGATTCATATCTGCCGCTAAGAACTGGATTATTTCAACTGGAAGACATCATATAGAAAACATAATCTCAAACAATATATGAGCTCACTTACCCAACGTATTTGCAGTTTGCACCCCCACCCAGAATCTATTACTACTACTAACACTTACTCTAGTACATGGGTTTCCCATAGTTGAGTAGGTTAATTTCCAATAGAATTAAATTCCATATTTTTTATAGACCTATTGTATTGTATTTTAGATATTTTGTACTTTTTATGTTTTAATAATTGCTTGTTTGTATTTTTTAAAGGAAATAAATTTATTTATTATTTATTAATATCTAAAACAAATGTACATTTTTCAAAAATGCAATGTTCTCTCTCTTAGTACTTTTTTCCGAGGTCACACACACTGTACTCAATTACATGACAAATAGGAGGTAGGCTTTATTTTTTGCTGTCTTTTTCTATTACTAGACCTTTCCAGTTTTCTAATTCTTCCACTCTTTGAGTAGTTGAGCAAGAACCAATAGACTACAGCTCTTGAATACATGATGACATCCTTTCTCTCTATGACAATACTCTAATTCCCATTAACAGAATGAGAACTGAACATGAACAATCATCACCATTTAACCAAATTGAAACAGCCTTATTTTGTCTCACAAAAAATATAGCCACTCTGTCTTCAGGTGCGTCTTCAAGTGCAGCCTTCAATGCATTGGCACACTCAACATACACTACATATGCAACTATTTCCTGCTTAATTCTAAACTACATATCATTGAAATGAAGAAGCTCTGAGATTTCATCGACAAGTAATAAAGGATCTTATTGTTGCAGGATAAATCTTCACCTATGCCAAACCCCATTTGAAACGCTGAGATTGTAAGGTCTTGAAGTGAATTATTTTTTAATGCTATTGCTGGTGTCTAATTTTCAAAGTCATATATTAGGAGGATTAAAAAACACTTATTAAAATGGGCTGCTTTTAAATTAATAAAACAAAATAAATCTTATAGCACCCTTTATTCTTTAAAAAACTTTAAAATAGTTGAACAACTAGTTTCGGTTTACACCATCTTCAGGTTCTAAAATAAATAATAATAATCTATTATTTTAGAACCTAAAGATGGTGTAAACCGAAACTAGTTGTTCAACTATTTTAGAGTTTTTTAAAGAATAAAGGGTGCTATAAGATTTATTTTGTTTTATTAATTAGGAGGCTTTTCTGTGGGAATCATGTCTTGATATCTTTAATCATTGATTAAAAGGAGGATGTAATGAATAGATATTCTGTAAAACTCTCAATTTCGGTTAAAAGCAGATTTGTTTGATGTCTTTGTAAGCAAACCTCTGCTGCTGAGCACACAGGGATATTAAGTCGTTTGAAGTTCAAATTAGGAAACGCTAACTGAACTTTTCATCTGAAATTTGCGATAATTTAGTGTAATACGATTAGACTGTCCATTTATCAACTGACAAAAATCTGTGTGGAGTAAGACCTTCGAGTTTCAGCTACAAAGATAAAAGTAATTGCTTTCAAAGGAAAATGGCTAGTCCGAACAAAAATTGTGAATGGAGATTCTATCTTGGAGTAAGTTTGAGCCTTTACTTATTGGGGTTGTACTCTAACCTACGAAAAAGAGATTCTATCTTGGAGCAAGTTTGAGCCTTTACTTATTGGGGTTCTACTCTCACCTACGAAAAAGATGAAGATATTTTCAATAAGTTAAAAAAAATCCAATATATTTGTGGAACAATTCATAGGGCATTGAAAAATAAAGTAAGGAGAGTTACAAAGCTGAAATTCTACAAGACCATGGCTATCCCAGAGTTGACGTATGGAAGCGAATCATGGGTACTAGGTAGAAAAGAAATCAGCAGAATCCAAGCGGCTGAGATGCGCTTTCTAAGGAGTGTAAAGGGATGCACAAGATTGGATCTACTCCGGAATGAGGACATTCGAGAGGAGCTCGAGGTTGAGCCAATGAAGAAATTAAAAAGTTTCTAAATAGATGGAATGCCAACCGGTAGAATCCCTGTGAAAGGTCTCAACTATAAACCATCAGGTAAGAGAGACGTTGGAAGACCAAGGAAAAGGTGTTAAAACTACCGTGTCTTAAAACTAGACACGATCATAAAGTTAAATTTTAACTTATATTTTTGATGAATGTTAATTTCCAAGGCTATTTTAAAGACCGTAACAGGCAATCATGCCTATACCGTAGAAGTCAGAAGAAGAAGACGATTAGACTGATAATACCTGTACTTGATTCAGTTTACCATCCCACATAGCAGTGTGGCGTCTGTAAAACGCAAATTGTGTTTATGTGGATGCACATAGGTTAAATACGAGCCAATAAAGTTATGTGACGACTATGCAACCGGCCATTACTATGATAGTTCATTCAGTGAACGTTTATACATTCTATAAAAATTCAATGTTAAATCAATCTGTGAAAGACCATTCAATAATTCAAATTGTGCAATAATTGCTAAATTGCAATTATAGTTTCAATAAATTGGAAAATGTTTCAATTAATCTAGTTGCAACCTCAAAAAAGATATACTGCCTATATTTTTAAACCAGTTAATTTTGATTTGTTCAGTAAAACATTAATGAAGAGTAATATCGACTTTTGAAATCATGATCTGTAATAACGTTTGAGATAAAACTTAATAAAAAGACAAGTGCATTATTAAAACATTCACAATTTTTCCACTCTACTATTATGTGTAGCACTACACTAATTCCTCACATTATAACGATGTGAGAAACGCAGAGAGTAGAGAGTTATTGCTCTTTTTCTTAGTTTCTGTTGACGAAATTGTTGGCACATTACTCTTCATCTCTTTCGCAAGAGTATGTTTCAACTTTCCAATATTCATTTTATTTTTCTTCTTTTTCTTCAAATGCCTATTCTGAATACTAAACACAGAATTTGTATTATTAGAAGTAGTAGATAGATTACTATTTATCGTTGAAGTTGTAACAATATTTGAAGCATTGTTCGATTGTTTATGCTCTGGACCAGGAATTGTTGATTGATTTTCTGTACCGGTTATTTTGCACTTGAGAACTGCTTCCGACTTCAAGCCAGCATAAGAGTCCTTCTTTTTCTTTTTCTTCTTGGATTTCAATGGAAGGGTGGTCTGCTCACTCGACTGGAGTTTATTGGTAATGAGGTCCGGCTTTTGTAGAGGTACTTTAGTTTCCTTTTTACATACATGACACGTCACAACCTGAAAAATGAAGCCACTATTGATCACACAACACTTCGAAAACTGCATAAAAGCTTTATTCCTCATTTCATTTGTCAAGTATTAATTCTCACTTCTTCACTTCATTTCTCTGCAATCTTCTATTATATGTTGGTCTTCCACATTTTAAAAATATTTAACAGTGATTCATTTCATTCCACTTCATGTAATGTAGATTATAGTATTATAGTTGAATTTGTGATATTTCAAAAGCAAACACAAATCTTTGCCGTTATCTATATATATAAAAGCGAAATGGCACTCACTCACTCACTGACCGACTCACTCACTCACAGAACTAAAAATCTACCGGACAAAAAACGATCAAATTTGGTAGGTATGTTCAGTTGGACCTTTAGAGGCGCACTAAATTTCCAAAGATACGCCCAAAATCTGCGTTTTTCCAGCGTTTTTTAACGTTTTCTCAGATTTATCAAGAACAAATGAACAGAAATTGTTCAAATTCAGTACATAAGCTAAGCTAGGGTGTAATAATGTTGTGTTAGAAGGAATTTGCAATAACGTCAAAGATACGACCAAAACTAGCGTTTTCCAGCGTTTTTTTTTTATTTTTCTCTAGTTTGTCGAGAACAAATGAACAGAAATCGTTCAAATTTAGTACAGAAGCTAAGCTAGGGTGTAATAATGTTATGCTAGAAGGAATTTGCAATAACGTCAAAGATACGCCCAAAATTAGCGTTTTTTTTGCGTTTTCTCAGTTCTTTCATGAAGTAATAGACAGAAAAAATTAATCGGTGATTGAATCGAGCGAGGAAGTACTTTGACTTTCTGATGGAATGAAGCATCCCCAAATGAAAACTGCAGGCGAGCGAAGCGAGCCCGCTGATCTCATTTTTGGACGATCAAGTCGGGTGTCCAGGGGGCAGAGCCCCCTGGCTAAACGGATATGGCGAGCGAAGCGAGCCTGACGGCTAGTTAAATATAAATGCACTAGAATATTACATTCTCAAACTGTTTGTCCATGTGTCGATACAGTCAGTCTGTACATATTATTCTTATTTTGCCTTCCCCTCTAGTTCTGTATTCTTGTAATGTGGAGTGAAGTCTGATGATAAGCAAACATACCAGTGTTTCAGACTCAAGTTTAGTCAGATACAATTAGCATTTCACTTCAGCTTGAAATTCAATAATGTTATTCTTTATTCTTGATGCTCAATCAATCTGTCCTTATTGGTCTGGAAACTCTCAAGGATGTCTTCTACCAAGATATTAATAACAGTTCAGTCTTGAATGTATATAGGTGCAAAGACCTTAAAGAGATATAGACCCACAATGCCTATGCCTTCCCAATGATAGCTCTTACTTGAAATTGAAGGCCGCCATTGGGGTATTTTAGCACGAGATATTATATATATATATAATGTTATATAATCTATGCAACTACTGTTATAAAAACTGCGACTACGCCCCGTTTTGGTAAGCTAATTTTCTGACTCCAGCTGTTTAAAGTCAAGAACTTAGCTAAATACCGAGCTCGGAATCCGGCCTTAAGTTAAATTCTGAATACATAATCAGTGTTTCTGAAACTGTGATTTTACTGAAATGCAATTTTATAGTACCGTATACATGTATGCACCGTACTTGTTGATTGACTTTCTGATATAAAATTAAAAAAATATGGTGTGGCGCACTCACACAACTTTCCTTGCCGTTATGAAAATGATCACCTGACGCTAGTGTAAACGCGCATCTCAAGTCAAAGATCTGAACCAGCTGGTGACAGGTCAATAACGCTGGATACACACGAGATCTGCTATCTCTTCTTAGTGAATGATTTAATAGAATCAACAGTTGCCAAAATTTTGGAATTGAATAAATTACATTTTCTCAAATTTCGAGCTTATTTTCAATTTTAGGTAAAAATTTTACTGGACATTAATTTAAGAGATTTCCATGCTCAATTTTTTCCACTCGAAATTTTTCGTTTAAATTATATCTGAGACCTGATAATTGGAAATCTAAAATCAAACTTTGCATAGATATAACTCTGAAATTTTTACAGATATGGGACTCGTGGCAGTTGATATAGCATATCATGACTATTTTAGGTATAAATTTGATCAAAATCGTTGGAGCCATTTTCGAGAAAATCGCGAAAAACACTGTTTTTGACAACATTTTCGCCGCCATCTTGAATCGCATTTGATCGAAATTGTTCGTGTCGGATCCTTATAGTGTAAGGACCTGAAGTTCCAAATTTCAAGTCATTCCGTTAATTGGTAGATGAGATATCGTGTACACAGACGCACATACACTCATACACACACACACACACACACACACACACACACACACCACACACACACACACACACACACACACACACACACACACACACACACACCACACACACACACACACAACACACACACACACACACACACACACACAACACACACACACACACACACACACCACACACACACACACACACACCACACACCACACACACACACACCACACACACACACACACACACACACACACACACACACATACAGACCAATACCCAAAAACCACTTTTTTGAACTCAGGGGACCTTGAAACGTATAGAAATTTAGAAATTGGGGTACCTTAATTTTTTTCGGAAAGCAATACTTGTTATTTGTGGTAATAGGGCAAGGGAAGTAAAAATCATCTTTCTGGTGATTTCAATTGTGGAACTGGATCTAATCTGGATCGCATCTGAACTGAGGAATCCTTAAAAAGTGTTAGATATTGAATGTATTAAATTAAAGATGGTTGATATGAAGAGTATTATTTAAATACATTGAATAAATAATACTCTTCGTATCAACCATCTTTATTCTAAAGGTGTATACGGATTTAGGCGCCGCAAAAATGAGCAGTTCACTTTTAATCAGCTGATGCCAAGCTTTTTATATCTATATCTTACAGTTTCTGTAAAAATACAGATATAATAAGCTGATTAAAAGTGAATAGCTCATGTTCGCGGCGCGTATATCTGTACGCACCTTTATATTGCAGTATTATATATATATTTTATATATATTTATATATGTAAAATTACTACATATTTACGAATACAATTTTTGATAGGGAACGGTTGGGGATTGGGGCTTATTTCTTTCCTTCATTTAATTTTTTATCATTTTTGTAGTTATTAGTAAATGAGTAAAAAATAATAAGTTGATAAGTTAATAAGTATATATTGTACAAGAGTAACCAATAAAGATACTACCTTGGACTCATTTTCGCACACAGGCAGCAATGCCTATGCAAAAATTTTATTTCCTATTCATATTAATTTGTATTTAATTTAAGACTCTTTTCAGTGTACCTTATTCATTGTCAAGTGTGTGATTATTTTGTACAGCTGGAATTTGTTTTTTATTATGTTTCTTTGAAATAAAATCTTTTTTGAATTGAATTGAATTGAATTATAAGACTAGTATTTCTTTAGTAAGAAATTGCATTGCATACTAGCGCTGCATGTGAGTCTATGCATCTTTAAGGTCTTTGCTTAAAGATGCATAGACTCACTTGCAGCGCTAGTGTCGTACTTGGAATTGAAATTCGCCATTGAGGGGGCAACCCATAAGATTATTACATACCAATGCCACCAATGCCTTTGATATCTATAGTATTATATATATATATATATATATATATATATATATAATACTATATATCATGGTATGGTGGCATTGGTATGTAATAATCTTATGGGTTGCCCCCTCAATGGCGAATTTCAATTCCAAGTACGACACTAGCGCTGCAAGTGAGTCTATGCATCTTTAAGCAAAGACCTTAAAGATGCATAGACTCACATGCAGCGCTAGTATGCAATGCAATTTCTTACTAAGAAATACTAGTCTTATAATTCAATTCAATTCAATTCAAAAAAGATTTTATTTCAAAGAACATAATAAAAAACAAATTCCAGCTGTACAAAATAATCACACACTTGACAATGAATAAGGTACACTGAAAAGAGTCTTAAATTAAATACAAATTAATATGAATAGGAAATAAAATTTTTGCATAGGCATTGCTGCCTGTGTGCGAAAATGAGTCCAAGGTAGTATCTTTATTGGTTACTCTTGTACAATATATACTTATTAACTTATCAACTTATTATTTTTTACTCATTTACTAATAACTACAAAAATGATAAAAAATTAAATGAAGGAAAGAAATAAGCCCCAATCCCCAACCGTTCCCTATCAAAAATTGTATTCGTAAATATGTAGTAATTTTACATATATAAAATATATATAAAATATATATAAAATATATATATAATACTGCAATATAAAGGTGCGTACAGATATACGCGCCGCGAACATGAGCTATTCACTTTTAATCAGCTTATTATATCTGTATTTTTACAGAAACTGTAAGATATAGATATAAAAAGCTTGGCATCAGCTGATTAAAAGTGAACTGCTCATTTTTGCGGCGCCTAAATCCGTATACACCTTTAGAATAAAGATGGTTGATACGAAGAGTATTATTTATTCAATGTATTTAAATAATACTCTTCATATCAACCATCTTTATTTTAATACATTCAATATCTAACACTTTTTAAGGATTCCTCAGTTCAGATGTGATCCTGATTAGATCCAGTTCCACAATTGAAATAACCAGAAAGATGATTTTTACTTTCCTTGCACTATTACCATAAATAAGGAAAGTATTGCTTTCCGAAAAAAATTAAGGTACCCCAATTTCTAAATTTCTATACGTTTCAAGGTCCCCTGAGTTCAAAAAAATGGTTTTTGGGTATTGGTCTCTGTGTGTGTGTGGTGTGTGTGTGTGTGTGTGTGTGTGTTGTGTGTGTGTGTGTGGTGTGTGTGTGTGTGTGTGTGTGTGTGTGTTGTGTGTGTGTGTGGTGTGTGTGTGTGTGTGTGTGTGTATGAGTGTATGTGCGTCTGTGTACACGATATCTCATCTACCAATTAACGGAATGACTTGAAATTTGGAACTTCAGGTCCTTACACTATAAGGATCCGACACGAACAATTACGATCAAATGCGATTCAAGATGGCGGCGAAAATGTTGTCAAAAACAGTGTTTTTCGCGATTTTCTCGAAAATGGCTCCAACGATTTTGATCAAATTTATACCTAAAATAGTCATTGATATGCTATATCAACTGCCACGAGTCCCATATCTGTAAAAATTTCAGAGTTATATCTATGCAAAGTTTGATTTTAGATTTCCAATTATCAGGTCTCAGATATAATTTAAACGAAAAATTTCGAGTGGAAAAAATTGAGCATGGAAATCTCTTAAATTAATGTCCAGTAAAATTTTTACCTAAAATTGAAAATAAGCTCGAAATTTGAGAAAATGTAATTTATTCAATTCCAAAATTTTGGCAACTGTTGATTCTATTAAATCATTCACTAAGAAGAGATAGCAGATCTCGTGTGTATCCAGCGTTATTGACCTGTCACCAGCTGGTTCAGATCTTTGACTTGAGATGCGCGTTTACACTAGCGTCAGGTGATCAATTTTCATAACGGCAAGGAAAGTTGTGTGAGTGCGCCACACCATATTTTTTTAATTTTATATCAGAAAGTCAATCAACAAGTACGGTGCATACATGTATACGGTACTATAAAATTGCATTTCAGTAAAATCACAGTTTCAGAAACACTGATTATGTATTCAGAATTTAACTTAAGGCCGGATTCCGAGCTCGGTATTTAGCTAAGTTCTTGACTTTAAACAGCTGGAGTCAGAAAATTAGCTTACCAAAACGGGGCGTAGTCGCAGTTTTTATAACAGTAGTTGCAGTTTTTATTTTTTCATTTCTATAATTGGAAACGTTTTTCCTTGACGAGACATTTCTAAATAATTCAAAATAGCTGAAACTTTACACTAATTTCTCTTTATTTCATTTTGTGTTTAATTTTCTAGTTCTTTGAAATTTAAATTGAACGTGACTATGACAATGACTACGACTACGCCCCGTTTCGGAAAGCCAATTTTCTGACTGACTCCAGCTGTTTAAAGTCTAGAACTTAGCTAAATCTTGAGCTCGGAAACCGGCGCTTAGTCACTTTGGATGGAAAAAATGTTCTTCTTCCAAGCTTTTGAAATTAATAAATAAGCTTCAATTAACTTAATAGTACCACACAGTTTCTACAAACGAAAAACACTATTATAGATTGATAAATGCACCAGAACCAGTCAAAAACTAGAAAAAATATTTATTTATATCAGGGTATCAATATTATTATACTGGGTATTTTGGTATTTAAAAAGCCTCATGTGGACGTATTTTCTGAAGAAATACATGCACGCCAAGTTATCAATTATTGACATAGTTGGCTAGGTATTTTACCTCCTTTCATTCTATTCAGCACACCCCACCATGAACCTGTTTTTGTATTTTAATTAGAAATTTGTAAGTCAAATTTATTCATTCATTTGTCTATGTAACAAACAGCACTGATGTGAAAACATTGTTATAGTGAGGTCCACGTTATAATGACAGTGTTTGATTAGCAATGTTATTAATACCCTTGTCTATCATTAAACAAAGCGGATAGCGCTATGTCTTTCTCGCTTTGCTCTGTTGCCAGATCGTCTTTCAACAATGTAGAATTATTTATTAAGTAACAAAATCTTTCATCTTAATTATTGAAAATATAATTTCTTGCTTAATAAAAAATAATTATTATTTTAAACGAGAATGAACAGTTAATATTACATCAAAAAATCGGTATCAGTTACCCTCCATAGAAGGCATTGACAAGACCGAGGATCGGCAACGTTGTTCCCTTATCTTTCTCCACTGCCATTATAAGGTGGACCTCACTATAGTATTTTAGCCCTCTGTGGGTTGTAGGAGCTTTGAGTCGATCATCGTACTCAAGAATGTGTTGAAAACCAGAATTCACCCACAGCCATGCTTGTCGTAGGAGGCGACTAAAATGGACCTCAAGGACACTCCAGAAGTTGCCTTGCCTTCAAACCTACGGGATCTGCCCCATCAGGGCAGTTTCGGAGGGGCAAAAAGAAAACACCAAGAGACCAGAGATGGGTGAAACTCCAGGCACAAATGATGGTCAAGAGGCTGAGTCGAGGTTGGCCGGGCGCCGGGCGCCCTAGAGGCAGTTTGGCGTCCCCTCTCTCAGAGGAAGGACCTATAAAAAGGCCAAGAGTGGAACTCACGTAGGTCACGAGTTTGTGGGTGGAGAGGCCAAAACTCATTACTGCTCAAAGAAGGGCGGCCATTCAGGCAAAACTTCTTGGGAGAGGTGAGGCTTTTAACCCTGTAGAGTTTCGGAGGGGAAAAAAGAAAAACACAAGAGACCAGAGATGGGTGAAACTCGAGGCACAAATGTGGGTCAAGAGGCTGAATCGAGGGTTGCCGGGCACCCTAGAGGCAGTTTGGCGTCCCCTCTCTCAGCGGAAGGACCTACAAAAAGGCCAGGGGTGGAACTCACTTAGGTCACGAGGACTAATCAGTCTGAAGAGAATGCCAAGCATATCATACTGGATTGCGACAAGGATTGCAACCAGGTGATGAATGGAATGTTAGTATAAGGAAAACTTCTGGTTCTTGTAAAGGACATAGGTATTGGTTTGCCTAACTAATATACTACTTGGAAACACAATAAGCTTCAGTTGACGTGTAGGGTTCTTTGAACCTTTGGCCTTTGGATCCTTGAATCCGTCCCTTCAAAAACAATAAACAATAGTACTTTATCTATCCGCTGTTGATGAGTGAAGGTTTAAATCTTCTAATAACGATGTCAGTGATTTCATTCATTCATTAGGGCACTGTACCATTAGGACTAGACTTACAACCATCATGTTTGTGAAAAAAACAATTTTACTGAATACATCTGTAATGTTTACTTACCATTCTATTGCATCGACTCGTACATTTGTTTCTCCGCTTCACCTGCATTTCAGTCAATATTCCCACATCTCTGTTCAACAAAGAGCGCATGAATTTACTTGTGCGTTTCTGAGGCTCTATTTTGAACGAGTACATCCCTTCTGACCAATAACAGGAACACCATTGGCATACTTTCAGTAGATTCTTCTGTTTGGTAAAATTTATACTCAATTCACTCTGTGATGCCACCTCCAAGCTTTGATTTCTGGAATTAAAAAGGTAACAGAATTCCAACTTATAATTTCAACTATAAACATAATATAATTTTGTCTAAAAATCAACGACTAGCACTTAGCAGTCTATTTTTCAAACATTTAGGTTCAAAGGTTACTAGCCGAAAGATCTCGTTGTCAAAGTGAGCAACTTTCAAACCTAAAAATTTGATAATAGATTGCTAGTTGTTTCAATTCATAAAAACGATTCAAGTGAATTAATAATTGCATTCTTGATAGAATCCATAATTATTGATGAATATAATTTGGTTGACATATTACAGAATTCGGGATTGATAAAAAAAACCTACAGTACCTATATAATGATAAAATATCAAAGAAGAGCATAACGAAATGGATTAAAGGTGAATATTTCTTCACTTTGAACCTAGCACTGTGATTTGTTTTTTTTTCTGTTTCAGTTTTCAGTTTGGTATTCTGAATTCTGACCTTTAATAAATTATCAATATAGGTGTGAATTATTCTACTTTGGATCACATTTTCAAAGTAAATTGATTTAAAGTATATTTTGTGTCTCTACTTTTGTTATAAAGCCTTTTCGTTTCAATTTCTAGTTATTTTAAGGATTTTTTAAGCAACTCTCACCTGCGGGCAAAGAGTTTTCTTTCTACTAGTGATGCCTAGGCATTTAATAATTAGTTTTTCTTCTCTCATGTATATGCATGTATGTGTAATATTGTATTATGAACATTTTATTTTTGCTCGTGTATGTATGTGTATGAGTAAATTATTGTTTGTTTTCTTTTTGGCAATAAATGAATTTGATTTTTATTTGATTAAATGATTTAATAGACATTTTGTGAAACATAGAAAATGAAGGGAAGGGTAAGTAGGGAAGAATGTTTTTTTTTTAATTATGAGTGGAAAAACAATGACAGCAAAATTGTACAAGTGGGTATTATGTTGTTGGATTGATAAATGGATATTTCTAATTAATGGAACTGGTGAAATATTTAGTTCAAAAGACTGGAATGTCTTGTCAATGGATAAAACAAATTTCAGTCCAACATAAAATAGTGCATTTAAAAATGAATGAACTCCGATAATTACTAGTCCTCTGCAGTTGGTGAAAAAGTTGGTGTATTGGAAGATAATACATTTTATTCTGAGGATAAAAATCTCTTTACGTCCTGTCAATTCTAACAAGTTCATCAATATAAGAAGAAATAAGTTCAATTAATTGTCTTTTTAGATAATACGCCAATTGATGGGTAATAATTATTTATAATTTAAAAATTGAAGAAATGTGTTTAGGGAGCCATTTCGCGAGTTGCTAGCCACAAGATAATAATAATTATTACACAACTGTTTACAGTTATTAAATTATTAAAATTACTGAAAAAACTGAGGGCCAAGTGTTCTGTAAACCGTTGTTTTCTAGACACCCGACAAATCACGATTTCAACCGTTTTGCAACAAAAATTGGTTCAAAGTTTTACTAACATCAAAATAAAACACAGTTTGTAAGTGAAGTTTGATGAACATAGTTGTAGTAAAGTAACGATTAAAAGTAAAATTAAAAATACAAATAGATCAAACCCATTTTCTACTTTAATAAAAAAATATTCAGCATGTTTTATCAAATATCTTTGTACTTGATTCAGTACTTTAGAAGTCTTTTTTATTACTTCAGAAGACATCAATTTGTTAGTAAAAATTAGAAAGATGTCTTCTTGAATTATTTAGTAATTACAACAGTAAATTAACATTAGAACAAACTATTTAAGCGGGCCATTTACTATCCAATTTTTGCTCAATTGTGTTGGACTGATAGAGAAGTCCAAGTGCTAGTTGCACGCAAATTTTAATCATATTTAATTCTACGAAAATCAATCAGAGAAGCCGTCTTTTCAAAATAAACCTTCTGTGATTGGTTTTCGTGGAATCAACTACGGTTAAAATTTAACCGGCTTTTGTGCAACCGGACTCAAAAGTCGTATCTTTGACGCTCTGATTGCTGTCCACGAGTTGGCCCAGCATCCCCACTCATGTTCAATTCCAACTCAACTGATCTTGCGATGTTGGATAAGTGTTGTAAACTGTTTAAGCGGGCCATTCACTAGCCGATTTTTTGCCCAAGTAAAGGTGCATTTTCGTTTATGCGTGAATTTCCGCAGTCGACGACGGCAAGCATTGTTGACATTCATATTGTCCAAATTTCAAGTGTGCTAAAACAGCTGATCAAATAACTTTTCATTATTTATGTTTATTATTCTACTAGAATCGAACATTTCTAATAATATCAACATATTGCCATTTAAAAGTATAAACTCAACCTCCCCCATTAAAACATAATTGATCATTTTTAGGTTATGTAGATAAATTGGAATCTACCCAATCTGAGATTCTCTCCCTGTCGTGGTCGACGACGGCATTTACAGACAAGCGAAAACCCAGCTTAAGTTGGACCGGTAGAATTGGTTCTTTCACCACTCACGCTCCAATCAGTTGTCCATGGTTTAGTCCACAATCACAGTATACATACAGTATGGAAACTTGGATAGTCCCTGACGCCAAAATCCGCCATCTTGTTAGGAAGCACCGCATTGTCATAGTATTGATGGTAGGTTCGGATCACTTTAATGATCCGGATCAATTGATCTCGTTCACTGCCACGAGCCAATCAGACAGAATACCAGGATTGGAACTTCCCAAGGTCACGTGACATGTTTAGTATTGGCGTCATGTAAAAAGCATTGGTTAGATAGGCGTTTGATTACAAGTTTCCTTTCTGTATATATTCTGTGCCACCATCTCCATTCACGTTCCAAATCGACTCTCACTAGACAGCTGACCTTGCAAGGTTTGATAAGTCGGGTGAACTTTTTATGAGCGGACCATTCACTATCCGATTTGTCCAACTTGAGGTTCTATATTCAAACATTGTATTCGACGTCGGACCGTGAATGGGGAAGTTTTGCGGTGGCGAATGTTGCCGGACAAATTGGGCAAATCGGATGAACAGTTCACCCGAATTATCCAACCTTATCCAAGCCGCCTAGTCGAATCTATTTGGAACGTGAGTGGGGAAGTTGGACTAACCAGCTGAAGCGTGAATGAAGAAAGATCCAACATGGTGGTTTACCGATTTGTCCAACTCGTCCGGCAACATTAGTCCAAAACCCCATTCATGGTTCGACGTCGAATCCAATATTGAACAATATATTGAAATCCAATATATCGAATTCAATACTGAACCTCAAGTTGGCATGAAATCGGATAGTGAATGGCCCACTTTACATACTACCCAAATCAAGCAATGGGAGATTAGGCTATAGTTATTTTCAAGTCCAAGGAGTACCGATATAGAGATATAAAGGGTTAAGCAGGCCATCCACTATCACATATGTTGTTAACTTGAGAACCACGTCGAGGTCGGACCGTGGATAGGGTTGTTGTGGGCGGGGCGAGTTGTGATGCCAGACGAGTTGTAACAAGTCTGGTGAACTTTTCACCTTGGCCAAGGTTGCAAGGTCTACCGCCTATAGTCCGTACAAAATTACTTCTGACTTGGATGAATATGCGGCGCAGAGAAATGGAGGGAGATCAGCCAATTACAGTGATTATAACCTAGCTCCGCAGTGCAGGCTGGATGCTTGTCTGACTCGGACTAGGCGCTGAGACAGCAAATAATAGCAGCGTTGGTGGGAATGCAAGCGGCCGCAGTAACATCTTCCACCCAGCAATGGTCGGCGTAGTTCCGCCTAGCGGACAGACGAAAGATTAATCCAGTCAATTATTTGATCCCTCCAGCCAGGCTCAGCCAAGCAGCCGAGACAATAGAACAATGGAGTGACGGTCTTATTCGAGTTCATCAGCAGTTTTCTTTCTCACGATTATTTTTATTTTTGTGTTGCCTATAAACTCCAGTCACCAGTAAAACGTTTCCAGAAACGTGGTGTACTACCATATTAATGACTTTTCATGATGATTTTTAATTATTTAAAAAAATTGTTGACATTCTGAGCCTTCAGGCCAAACTTGGGGACGCTGAGAACGAATCTGCAATCAGAATTTCTCTATCACGAAAAATAACGAAAAAAATCCAGCTGTTGATCTTCCGGCAACCGTTAACAGTCATCCAGCAATGCGGCCGAAACACTTCCAAGCCAGACACCCATCTCAAATGACAACGCCAAACTGTGAGAAACCATCCTGCACTGCGGCGCTAGGTATAGAGTCATAGGTAGAAGAGCAGTTGCTAATTTGTCAGTCGTCTGACTGCTGCTTTCAGACAGGAAACTTCGCATGTGCATATTAACAGTCACTAGAAGTTGGAAAACGCTGGCCGCTTCAAAACGGCAACATTGCGCCTCCGTATCCATCCCGCTTATGCTTTCTCTGCTGCGCATGTCCATCCAAAGTAAGAAGTAAATTTTTACAGAGTATAGTCGAAAGTTCAATTTGGAACAGAGTAGGAAGCCGGAGTGTGAGTGGTGAAAGATCCAACGCGTTGGCCCAACGAAGTTTCCATATATATCCTGGAGACAATAATCTTAGCAAAGAAGACAAAACCCACACTAAGAGGTGACAGACATGGTCTTCATACTAGAAACACCAAGGACATAGACCTCCCAATGCACCGTCTCGCTAAATTTCAGGACTCTCCAGTTTATGCAGGAGCCTTCTTCTACAACAAACTGCCGGATATACTGAAGAATGATATACGACACTCTCTTTGCTAAGGCATTCAAGTGCTACCTGATAGAGAGACCGTACTACACCACAACGGAGTATGTGCAGGAGCATACCTACAGTCACTATACGGGACGAACTGGGGAGTAAGACTGACGCGAAACCCCATCGAAGGGAAGATATCTGACGATTCCCCGGTCACCTGACTGCGGAGAAGACTAGACAAGTAAGTTGGACCAAATTCTCAGATAATGAAAGACCTGCTTAATATTTATATGAGTAACAAAGTTTAAACAAATATCAACCCCCCCCCAGAAACATACATCACAGTCTATAAACTTGTAATATTTACTTTATAATAATCTCAGCATTTTCAACTATGTGATAATTACAACATATATATGGTAAATTGAGCATATTATAGACGATTTTTCTTCATTGTACAAGAGGAGAAAAAAAAGGGAAGAGAGGACAAGAAAAACCACGTGCTTAAATGCTCTATGAATGGCTTAAATGCTCTATAAATGGCTTAAATGCTCCATACATTGCGTAAATCTAGGTCCAGTGCCGATATCCTGTCATCAAACAGGATGTTTGGAAACATCCTGTCATGTTATTTTGATCACAACGGCTGCCACTATTGTTTTTAAAATTAACAAAGTTCAAAGTAGCACAATTTTGCATGCATTTAACATATACCGTTTCAGCCATAATGGTTTTTAAACTATAGATAGGTCGATGGTTCTTATAAATGTACTAATCTGATCACTAATCCCTTCCAGCATATTATTGCCATTCAAGTTAAAAGCAAAAGCGTAACCTTTTACCTTTGAAACATTAATGAACATACCTCACCCTGGACCTAACCCCTTCCAGCATAATTATTGCAATCCCAAACCAAAAACTTAACCTATCATTTTACCTTCAATCGTTCGAAACACTCATAAACATGACTTGACCTAATCTCTAACCAGCGTAATTCTAGGTCCAGAGGTGTGTGTAATTAGAGGACACCTGGACAATTTGAGAATAAGCTTACTATTCATGACGACCGTTGGGAAGACCGAAGAAGTAAAAAAGTGTGAAAAGTCTTGATCAAAGTGAGGTTAGTAAAACTAAATTATTTTTAATTTGTGAAGAGTAGCGGCCGTTTAATTTTTGTGATAAAAATAACATATTAAATCGATCCCAACCAAATATTTGATGACAGGTATATTGGGAGTGAACCTAAAGTTTAGCCCTATTATAAATAAAAAATATGCCTATACTCACGTCAATCTGCTTTGTATAATCCTATAAGAAGCTGAACATTTATTTTTGAATAGCAATGATTTTCTCAATAGATGTTCAACTAATTTTTCTTGAGGTTGATTCATGGTTTTGCTTTTAGATGAAATGTTGATAGTTAACCTCTAAAGATGCGAGATGGCCATGTGGCGGATGTGGCCATGGCCATGCAAGTGCGAGTCGAGAAGCAACCGGAAAACAGAGGAAAACGTGATATCCAGAGTGGGTTGACGACAAACTGGGTTGATCCTCATTTCACATTGACGACAAACCGGGTTAACGACAAATGCGGTCAGCGACAGATTTTCAATAACTCTGTAATGTCTACATTTCCTCAACACTATAGTGTGTTAGAAAAAATCTATGCTGAGAAAGTTATACCATATACTGAAAGGAAGATAATACCTCATAATATTAGTGCTACATCAAGTGATGAGTGATTATTCATAGAATAATAACTACAATAATTATAACTATTATAACTCATTAACTTATAAGTAATAAGTGAAAATTATGCTTATCCCGGGCTGACAAATAATTTTTGTATAGTAACTCTTATCGAATTTCCATCTATAGTGAGGTCCACGTTATAATGGCAGTGAATAAAGATAGAAGAATAGCGATGCCGATTCTCTGCATTAACTATTTATATTTCTACACTCTCAAAAACATAATTGTCATCGTTGTCGACCTAGAAAAGGATAGTACCACCAGCTTTGTCGGATGATAGACAAGGATAGCAAAACCAAAGCTGATCAAATACTGTCATTATAACGTGGACCTCACTATCATCATCATCATCATAATAATTTCTTTATTCATAAATTTGTACAGTGTATACAATGAATAGTGTCATAAATATATATCTTTGATTAGATACAATTAAAAATAAAATGCATAACAAATAAAACATCTACAGAAAACAACAATACAAACATACAATACAATTCAACTCATAGGAGCTGATCTCATTCATTCAAATATTCATTTATATTATAAAGAGCTCTCCCAGTTAAATATCTCTTTAATTCCAATTTGAATTTATTGGAATTCAGCTCTTGTTGGATTCGCGTCGGAAGCTTGTTATAGAACTTGGCTCCTATGTATGTGGGCTTCTTCTTGTAGAACTCAAGTCTATGGCTTTGCAAATGTAAAAGTTTATCTCTGTTTCTAGTGCTGTACCTATGATTATGTCCTAACTTCAAAATATTTCCAAGATTTTCTTTCACACTCATTATTGTCTCAAAGATGTAAAGACTGTAAACTGTCATTATATTCAAGTGAGCGAAATGTTCTTTAACTGATGCTATGGGGTCTAGGTGTAAAATTATTCTTATAGCTTGTTTTTGTGATTTGAGAATCGAATCCATGTTCTGATTTGAAGTAGATCCATAAAGACTTATACCAAAAGATATTATAGAGTGTATGTAGGCAAAATAAATCATTTTCCGCGTTTCCATTTTACAAAAGGGAGACATTTTTCTAAGAGCATATAATCCACTCGATACCCGTGACAACACCCTTGTGACATGTTCTGTCCAATTCAAGTTTTGATCTACTGCTATAGCTGTTTACCCTGTTGTCAATATTTGCAGTAGCAGAATAAGTCTTCGGGGTGATTTACAGCATTTAATTGAGATTTTTGTTTGATAATAATTATATGTATTAATTAGGATTTGAACAATAATGCAACTTCCAATTTATTTCCATCTGAAAATTATACCTTATCATACTAGTAGTTCTGTGAACAGTAGACCTCACGCAGTATTCTCATCCACAAGTATCTAATATCACTTGTTTTAAATGTTAACAAACCCAGTTCACGTTTGAACTTGTATTTTATATATGATATAATTCATCCAGTTCCGTGATAATCTTTCTATCTGATGAAAATTAATCTTTTACAATCTAAAATGTTATAATTACTCCAGCATTATTTTGTTCATTTGTTTATTTTTAATCATCTATAAAATTAGGTTTTTGGAAGATGGGAATATTGATACTAATGGGCATGCACTAGAATAACATTCTAGAATAACAGTTATAACATTACCATGACTGCGAAACAAAATATTGAGACCAAAGACCTTAATGCTGCAATTAGATAAAAGTTATTAACAAAATGTTAATTGCTCAATCCTTATAGATTATATTAGATTGAACATAAACTTATCATACACATGATGAAGATGTGTGTTTATTAACTTCCATTCAATCTTATAGAATCTATAAGGATCAAGCTATTAACATTATGTTAATTGACCGAGCGAAGTTAGGTCTAAGATTCAAGTCGACGGTTTGGCATTTCTCACGTTTGAATGTTTAAATGTTTATATGTTGCGCATTTACGGCGAAACGCGGTAATAGATTCTCATGAAATTTGACAGGTATATTCCTTTTTTAATTGTGCGTTGATGTATATACAAGGTTTTTGTAAATTTGTCATTTCAAGGATAATATAAAAGAAAAAAGGAGCCTCTTTCATACGCCAATATTAGAGTAGAAATCAGACTATAGAATTATTCATCATAAATCAGCTGAGAAGTGATTACACAGATGTGTGGAGAAGCCAGTTTAGCTGTATTTCCATAAGGTCTATAGCTTCAATCAGGTACTTGTGGAGGTCCTGCGTGAGGTCTACTGCTCACAGAACTACTAGTAACTTTGGTGTAAACCCAGCTTTAAAGATGCATACCTCTTTAAGGTATTTGATTAAAACTATCCCAATCAGCAAAATCAACTTGAATCGAAATCAAAACAAGCTCGTTTTGTCAAACGTGAGGGCTTGATTCAAGATTTCATTCGCATGCGTTTTGCTCGAAATGAGTTGAATTCAAGAGTCCGTTTATACATCGTTCAAGCCAGTTTCGAGATCGAAATGCAGGCTCTAATCAGGCTGGTGCTGCGAGCTAAAATCAAGATCGCGTTGCGTGCTCGATTCAGGCCCGAGATGCACGGTCGAATCAGGAATGAGATGCAGTCTTGACTCAGGCTTGAAACGCATGCTGGATGCAATCCGTCCATTCAAGGCCACCTGGCACACCTTTCACGAAATTCAAGCTCGATTCTATTGTGATTCTAGATCAATTAGAGTCGGATTCAAGCTGGATGTTTAGAGTAAATCAATCCTGATTCAAGGCCAGTGCAATCCAATATTAATGCTTAATCATAATTCAAATCTCATCCAGAATTTGAAATAAATCTGTAATTCTTATTATTCATGATTCAATTATTCTTCCAAACTAATGCTCCAATCTTACTATTGCCTTAATACTCTATTTCTATACTCAGTGGACATCCATACATTCTATATAATTATAGATGAAATCTATATATAATATATAGATTATATAATATATATATTATAGATTTCATTAATATATAGATTATATAGATGAAATCTATATAATATATAGATTATATAATATATATAGACTATATAATATATATATTATATAGATTTCATCTACATATAGAATCTATGGATGTCCACTGAGTATAGAAATAGAGTATTAAGGCAATAGTAAGATTGGAGCATTAGTTTGGAAGAATAATTGAATCATGAATAATAAGAATTACAGATTTATTTCAAATTCTGGATGAATTTGAATTATGATTAAGCATTTATATTGGATTGCACTGAATCAGATTATTAATATACATTTTATATTTTTAATATTATTCAAATTGAAATATTCTTTAAAATTCTCCTGTGAATGGCAAATTACTTAGGTATTCATTCTCTCCTGTCAGGGCAGTCTATAAACTGTCTCTGTAGTTGTATTGATTGAGTCGAGATCGACCTCTGCTAACCAATAACAGCTTGCAGACTGTCCTGAGAGGGAGCAGTGCATGAGTCACTCGCCATTCGATGAATTAATTAAATCAAATCTGCTCTAGTTCAACAGCCCTCTATGCTTGCAACACCTCAAATGGAATACAGTTCATATACATCTGAGTAACACATCAATTATTACTTTGAATATCTATTAAAATATTAAATATTATATATTAATATCTATATTAGTTTATTTTCTTTAAAGCTTAACTTCAGAGTATATCTATATGAGCGAAAAATGTAAATAAGAAAGCATTATTTTCAATAAAATTCAATGATTTTTATTAAATATTACAAAAATTGAACTTTCAATTTATTACTAATTATATTTTTTACTTTGAACTGCTATCGTCCTCGATTTGAGCTTCATGAGGCGTAGTCTCTCTGCTCTTGGTCCTGTAAAATATGAAATGTACAGTTTAGTGGGATAACTTAATAGGTTATTATGAGTAAAATATAAAATTTCTCGGTAATCAATTCTCAGAATGCTGATTATGTAGCTTAAAAACTTTTATAAGTTGGAGATATTGTAACTTTCAGGATAAGTTATTTGGTCGAATACTCTACCTTTTGACATACATAAATGAATTTCAACCCCTCATAAGTGGTTGACTTAGACCTTCATAAGGACATCTCATTTACATTTATGACAGTTTGGCACACTGTCAAACGAGAGAATAAAGGGTCTCGAGCATTTCGGGAGCATCTTTTGAAATGAAATGTAAAAATCTGGTGTGGCGCACTCACACAACTTTCCTTGCCGTTATGAAAATTGATCACCTGACGCTATTGTTCCCGCGCATCTCAAGTCTACTATTCAGTGATTTGAGCCAGCTGGTGACAGGGTAATAACGCTGGAGACACACATGAGGTCTGCTATCTCTTCATAGTGAATGATTTAATAGAATCAACAATAATTTGCAATTGAATAATCACATTTTCTCGAATTTAAAGCTTATTTTCAATTTTAGGTGAAAATGTTACTGAACATTAATTGTAGAGATTTTCATGGTCAATCTACTCCACTTGATTTTTTTGTTTCAATTGTATCTGAAGCCTGATAATTGGGATTCTATCTGCATTGATGGGGCGGAGCTCCTGAAATTTTTACAGATATGGGACTTGTGAAAGTTGATAAAGCTTATCAATGACTATTTTAGGTATGAATTTGATCAAAATCGTTGGAGCGGTTTCCGAGAAAATCACGGAAAACCTTGTTTTTGACAACATTTTCACCATTTTAGCCGCCATCTTGAATTGCATTTGATCGAAATTGTTCGTGTCGGATCCTTATAGTGAAAGGACCTTAAGTTCCAATGTCAAGTCATTCCGTTAATTGGGAGATGAGATATCGTGTACACAGACGCACATACACACACACACACACACACACACACACACACACACACACACACAGACCAATACCCAAAAACCAGTTTTTTGGACTCAGGGGACCTTCAAACCTTCAAACGTATAGAAATTTAGAAATTGGGGTACCTTAATTTTTTTCAGAAAGCAATACTTTCCTTACCTATGGTAGGCTAATAGGGCAAGGAAAGTAAAAAGTACCAAACAGATTACTAAATAAATAATCAGTTTTTCAATGTGTTTCGTTATTCATCAAAAAAAGTGTTGTTTTAAGTTTTATTACTTTTATCAATGTTTCATTTCTATAAAAACTAAAACTTCAATCAGCCGCCATTTTTGATAAAAGTATCATAGAACATTTTTATTGATGTCGTCATTCTTGTTTTAAAAAGGCCTTTAAAATTATGTACCACACAATGGGTGTTTACATTTTAAATATTTGAGTTACAAACCCTCATTTCTTCAAAAACTAAAACTTCAATCAGCCGCCAAAAACTGTGTTTGAAGGAGGTTCCGTCTTTGGGTAGCAGTGATTGGACATTGGTTGCAAAAAGGCAAACATGTAGAAGAAATTTGAAAAGAGTATTGGGAGCAAGCGGTGAAGTGTACGAAACGATGAGTTCTTCTTTGATTCAAGTAACTGATTTGCAATTTCTCCACATGTATTGGGACTACTAATTTATGATTATTCCATACTTTCATAAAAGAAAGCCTTTTTGACATGATTGTTTTATTCACAAATAAGTTTATTGAATGAACTATTTTCATTTCACAACATATTGGACAATTCAATTTTCTATCTGTAAGTCAAATATTTTCTTGGATTTTTATTTTATACTTTGAAAACATGATCAATAATAATAATTTACTAATGATGAATTTTGTGTACGTATATGTATGTCATTGGCCTTTGATGATACTGCTATTTCCTTATAATTGAAAAAAAATGGGTTGGTTCAGGTGGTTTACACTCAGCAAGAATAGTATAATAATAGGTTGCCTTGATCACATAAGACGCGTGGAGAACGCAGCCTGCTATGGTGTGACGTCATGCTGCGACCTCTCGCCCTGGCTTAACATGCATTCAAATGTAAAAATGCCAACTTGAGCCCTCATAGCAAATCAACCATCAACTTTACATAGAAGTGATTGACATCAAAATGTTCAGCATTTTATCCCCTTTGAAACAATATCAAACTAATTTTCAGTAAAAATCCTATAAATGTTACCGGCGAGTCTAAAACAAATCGTTTGAACACACAATTTGATTTGATAATACCATTTCAAATACGTTTTGTACTTTCTATTAGTTTTTTCTGCATCGTTTTAGTTCTTTCTCTTAAACAGATTCCATTCTCATTTAGAAATTTTATCCTTATGAAGTCTGTGGAAAGAACTAACAGCTTCTTTAGGAATTTCAGGATATTAACGTTATTTTATCAACAACTCCTGAAAGATAGCAATGCGAACCCATCAACGGTTGCCTAGCTTTATCACAAAAATAAACAGTCTAGATAAGCCCTAAGAATATATGAACATCATTTAAACATATAAAGATTCTTATTTATCCCAATTATGATAAAAAAATAGATAATCATGACTTTTAATGACTTTAATGCTGTTATTTTATCAAAAATAAAACGCATTACACTACTGTACTGTAAAGTAGTTGAATATTTCATGAATAATTAATGTTATATTATTTGAAGTCATAATTTGATGAACTATTTAAATTATAATTAAGATCTATTCTTGCTTTACACAAGTGTTTTTTGCATTCATAAGTATCCCATGGACACATTGAAATAAAAAATATCATACTACCGTGAATAATATATGGTATTTCCTTTGTAAATTTGTGTCCTATGAAAATAATCGATAAAATATACTAATAATAATAATACTGCACTGAGCAGAAACAAAAACACAATACAAGAACAACGTGTTGGCACTACGCTTTCCAGTAGACAACTGAAATAATTATTAGTAACCAGACAGTTCAACGTTCTAAAAATAACTTGTAACCATCAGTTCCATGATTTCGCTAAATTGGTTCTAGGTATATGTCAATTAATAAAGTCTTAAACAAATATCATTAATACAAATGCTTGCAACTAGCATTCCAGGCGACGATACAACTATCAATTTTCACAAACAATTGTCAAATAAGGAACAATCATTTTTAAATATTATTGGACGACCAGCATAAAATTAAATGAGTTCGCTTCATTTTGTCATATTATTGTTTAAAATAAGTCCAAAACAAATAAGTTACCAGCTTTTTCACAAATATGAATAGGTTTTACCGATTGAATATAGTGATAGACCTTATACAAATACAGTAATAGACTGGCTTCTCCACACATCTGTGTAATCACTTGTCAGCTGATTTATGATGAATAATTCTATAGTCTAATTTTTACTCTAATATTGGCGTATGAAGGAGGCTCCTTTTCCCTTTTATATTATCCTTGAAATGCAAAATTTCCAAAAACCTTGTATATACGTCGACGCGCAATTAAAAAAGGAACATACCTGTCAAATTTCATTAAAATCTATTACCTACCGCATTTCCCCGTAAATGCACAACATATAAACATTAAGAGAAATGCCAAACCGTCGACTTGAATCTTAGACCCAACTACGCTCGGTAAAAAATAAGTTCTTCAATCGGTGTTATTCAATGTTATTTAATCAGTATTTTATAAAATGAATGAGCATATTATATTATTTCCAAAATATTTCTTATTTCATAAAATATTTTACTCATTTTTAATGTACTTCATTTCCACACATTGTTTAAATGCTCCCGCCAATCAGAGTTATTGCGATGCGATCCAATGTTAGTAGACAGAAATAGACGTAGTCTGTCTACTAACTCTGATTGCGATCATCTTAATATTTTTGAGGTTATACGCTCGAATCTAGTTTGTTCCTGAGGTATACGCTACTCTACGCTGCGCTCCTATACGCTACCCAGTGTGTACAACCACTGATCAATGCATGACTTTGTTTCAAAACATACGCTACTCTACGCTACGCTGTCTGTGTGTTTCTATACTTTCATTCCTGCACCCCCCGACAAATGCGTTCAGCGACAGAGTGGGTCACATTCCTGAGCAGACCTAGTTTCTCATGTCATGAGCCGACAAATGCGGTCGATTTTCATTCCTGCACCTCCCGACAAATGCGGCAGCGACAGAGTGGATCACACTCCTAAGCAGACCCGGTTTGTCGTGTCAATAGGCGACAAATGCGGTTGATTTTCATTTTACAGTTACCTCCAGACGTTGCTGGTTGGTAAGGGAAAAGGGGATCAAAGCTATCCTTTGATAGTTTTGGGAGTAATTTCCAGCAAACTTAGATAAGTGGATATAAGAATTATCTGTGTCAAAAATTAGAATTAAGGAATAAGAAATCTATGTTCAGAATTAAGACTGAAGTTAGTGTAGATAGCCTCTAGTTGGCAGGTTAAGGGAAAGTTTAGTCTCTAGCCTTCGCTAGTTGGCGGGGTGAGAGAAAGTATAGTCTCTAGCCTTTGCTAGTTGGTGGGGTAAGAGAAAGTATAGCCTCTAGCCTTTGCTAGTTGGCGGGGTAAGAGAAAGTATAGCCTCTAGCCTTTGCTAGTTGGCTGGGCTAAAGAAAGTATAGATTCAAGCCTTTGCTAGTTGGCGGGGTTAGAGAAAGTATAGCCTCTAGCCTTTGCTAGTTGGCGGGGGCAGAGTACAAACATTAACTCCTGGCGGTCCAGGCAGTGCCTTAGTTCAGTTTTCTTGGGTAGTACTTTTATGATAGTCCTGATTACATATTCCATTAAACATATTATTCATAATATTTCACTGATATTCCATTCAATAGCCATTTAAATCATTCATCTGAATACTTGACTTAGTTCCTTTCACAGATGCGGGCGAGTGTCCACTTTCTTCATCAGCTGAAGTCGCCATGATTTCAGTTCGAATCTCTTAATCGAACTAATTCAGCATTCGCTTCGCAACCATTTTTATTCAATTATTCATTGTTGATTAGCGCATTCCGAATTTTCAAAAATGCTTGAAGATGACAACGCCAGTGATATTCCAAGTGAAATTTTAAAAGAATCTGAAATCCTGATTGCAAATCTTCTACCACTAAAATCAAGAGATAGGAACGATAACTTAACGAGTATTCTTTATTTTGTATTCTTTATTTATCTTGTCAGCAATACCTGTAGTGTGGTGAAAAATATCGTACGCACCATAGGCAAAAATGTTTTTCCGGCTCTCAATCTTTTCTAGTCCTCGGCCTACGGCCTCGGACTTGAAAACCAATTTCGAGCCGGAAAAATCTCATTTTCTGCTATAGGTGCGAAAGCGAAATATACTATTCCACCATCTCAGCTCATAATTATTATAAGTTATAAATGAATCATTATCATAATTCTATTCAAAACATGACTGTATTTCATTGTCTTTTTTGTACTATAAAATATTAAAAACTTAAATATTCCAAATGGAAAACATTTAAAAAATTTAACACAATTTTTTTCCTTCACTCTCAGATCAGAACAATCACTCATCTTCAAATGCTTATAACTCAAAATAAAAGTGAATTTCGCCAATGTGATGACATATTATTGTTTCTCGTGTCAAGTACTATTATTCCTGAAAGTTTGAGCAATTTTAATATTTGATCATTTTTGCAAAAATCCATTGAATATCAACCTAAAATCACACAAACTCTCAGGAATAATAGTATTTGACAAGAGGAACAATAATATGTCATCACATTGGCGAAATTCACTCATATTATGAGTTACAAGCATTTGAAGATGAGTGATTTTTTTGATCTGTGACTGGAGAAAAAAATTTATGTTCCAGTGATTAATCTCGCCCTGTATTGTAGCAAAACGTCTCATATTATAGCACAACACTTGTTAGGTCAACCTCTAACCATAGCACGAATATCAACCAAATCTGGGCAATTATAATTTTTCATGAAATCCATCATGATTTTTTGCAAAAAATGTAAAATCGCTCAAACTCTCAGGAATGATACCACTTAGAAAATAGTACTTCAAAATAGATTGAAGATAGTTTATTCCAGGTGGTAATTTGTGTCACCTGTTGAACCAAAACAAATCAATAAAAAGTTGTTGATGTGATAATTTCTGCATTTTAAATAATCCAATAATATCGGTAATTCCAGAGTGATCGTTTTAATTTCAAGTAAAAATGATATCTTCTATTTTTATCGGGTAAGTTATTTATGTAATTAATGATTTTTTTATATATTACCAATTACTTTTGTTAGCGTTTCTATACAATCAATCAATCAATCTAATTTGTGTCACCTGTTGAACCAAAACAAATCAATAAAAAATTGTTGATGTGATAATTTCTGCATTTTAAATAATCCAATAATATCGGTAATTCCAGAGTGATCGTTTTAATTTCAAGTAAAAATGATATCTTCTCTTTTTATTGGGTAAGTTATTTATGTAATTAATGATTTTTTTATATATTACCAATTACTTTTGATAGCGTTTCTATACAATCAATCAATCAATCTCTTTATTCAAACCATACATCAAAATGTACATGAATGCGTCTTTCTTTATTATTTTCAACAAAATAATAAAATAAATACAAGTAAAAAAAACAAAATACATCAACAATAGGTAGTCTAAATAAATAATGAGTGGGCACTATAAAATTCTTCATAACTGTATAATTCTAATTCCACGATATACTTTTTCAGTTTTTGTTATTAAACCAAGTAATATCTTTCTCATGATTGATCTTAGTAGGAAGGTAAGTAATGAATTTGATGCCCATATAGGTTGGGCTTTGTTTGTACTTCTCTTTAGTATGTCCTTTGATTATAAAGTTGTTCCTATTTCTTGTATTATAGTCATGCACACTGGATTGCCTGGGGAATTTGTCTTCATTATTTTTTACGTGTAATATTGTTTTATAGATATAAAGTCCATACACCGTCATTAATTCTAACTTTTTAAAAAATGTCCTGCACGACTCTTGTCTATTTAAATTAAATATTTTTCTTACTGCTTCTTTTTGGAGTTTTAATATCCTATTCAAGTTAAATGCACTAGTCCTTCCATAAATCTCAATGCCATATAAAATATGAGATTACAAATGGGTGCCAGCCTTCTCAGTGCAAATATTCCTGTACTTACTTTTTTACATACTCTTGATACATGCTCTTCCCAATTGAGTTTGTTATCTAGATCTAGGCCTAGGAATTTTATGTATTTAGGTTATTTAGCTTCACTGTACTTTTTCTTTTGGGACTTCTACAGGTGAAATGTACAAATTTCGTTTTATCATTATTTAGTAAAAGGATCATTTCACTTAGAACGTTTTTTAAAAGCAATATTGTGTCATTACATTTTTCTTCGATTATATCCAAATCTTTGTTGAATATGCTCAAACTAATGTAATCAGCGTACATACAAAATTTAGTATTTTCAATTACATCTTTCGCATATTTTGGTAATCCCCCCAAGTAGCAAAGGGACAAAAATGGCCCCAAAACAGATCCCTGCGGAACAGAGTAGTTCATGTACCTTAAACTAGATTTAATATCACTTACTTTATTTTTATCATAATACTTTATATTTACATATTGACTTCGACCCACCAAATATGATTCTATCCAGTTGAGCTCTTTTCCCCAAATTCCATAAGTTTCTAGTTTTTTTAATAATATTCTGTGATCTACAGAGTCAAATGCTTTTGTTAAATCTAGGAAGGTGCCAACAATGCTGTATCCTTTGTCCAATTTTTCTAAAATATTTTCAATAAACTCTATCAAGGCAGTCGTTGTAGACCTGTTTTTCTGTAACCATGCTGTTCCGTGTCTATAGTAATTTGTTTGTTTCAAAATAATTAATAAGCTGTATTAGCATACTTTTTCAAATATTTTTGCTATTGAAGGTTGAATTGCTTAAGTGCTAAAGGTTGAATTGCTAAATATACTGAATTCCAGTCAATTTTATATTATCTGTTCAGTTAATTTTATACAGTTATCTCAATGTACCTGAAATACATTGTATTCTAGATACGGTACCTTGAGTTATTTCTTATTCCAATTACTGCATATTAATTTTTAGCATGTGACACTGCAACTGTAACTTTTATAGAAAAATATGATTGAAACTATCTTTTAATGTAATAAAACTCACATTATTGTTTCAAATACAGCTACAGTACAGACTTATTCATAATTCTCTACAGATTATTATTCTTATAAAATTGTACAGTCGTAAAATTCTAGTCTCACCATAATATAATTTGTTTTATTCCAGAATTTTCATTCTCCATTTATATCATAACATAAATGGATTTACTGATGCTAAAGCATTGCATAAAATTGTGAGTGCATATTCTTCCATTCATACCAGAAATCATATTCCAGACATTCAAATACATGATGTTGAAACAGATAATCTACCAGAAAATTTTGAAGACACAAGAAGTTCGAAACAAGGCTCAAATATAAAAGAGAATACCTATGATGATTACAATACTAATTTATTAATTTCTAACTTGGCAGATAAACCACGAAATATAAATGAAATATTGGAGCAGATTCTGAGAAATCGATGAAAGGAAACCGTAGGGTATATGTTTTTCTGATTATAACAAAGACGAATTATTGAAAGTTGTATCCAAAGTAAACTTTCTTAATCGAAACTTTCTTAATTAAATTAAATAGAAATGGGACAGTTTAATGATGAAAATTTAACTCAAACTTCAAGAAATTGAATTGTTTAAACAAGAAATAAATGTGAATCACAAGTTGAAATGTAATTAATAATGCGTTTCATTTCAATTTGTCTTCATCGATGTACTCCAATACAAATCTAATTTTGTCAATCACTATCAAATGCGGTTAGCTGATTATCGAATGGCAAATTTGTCATTGAGGAAGGTAATGTACCAATTTAGTAGACCTATACATTTAGTTGACCGAGCGAAGTGAGGTCCAAGATTCAAGTCGTCGGTTTTGCATTTCTCTTTGTTTATATGTTTGTTTATATTTATTTTACGCATTTACAGCGAAACGCAGCAATAGATTTTCATGAAATTTGACAGGTATGTTCTTTTTTGAATTTCGCGTCGACGTATACATACGGTTTTTGGAAATTTTGCATTTTAAGGATAATACAAAAGGAAAAGGAGTCTCCTTTGAGCGCCAATATTACCGTAAAAATCAAACTTTAGAATTATTCATCATAAATCAGCTGTCTAGTGAACTATAATACTACCCAAAGACTTTAAAGAGATAAGGTCTTCTGCATCTTTAAGGTCTTTGATACTACCCGTTCAAAAACATCGAACATCTTAAAAATGTATCTTTCCATCAACGTTGGTAGACAGTTTTGTCTACTAAGCTGAGGCCATGATTCTAGTTTGGAGTATGGAGTGACATTATTGATAGAAAACATTTTCTTTTTTAATCTGATGATTAAAATAGCAACAAATATTATTGAAAAGAAATTGATTTATAAAATCATGAAAAGAGAGTAATGAAGTTTGTAGGAAATCAGCATTATGGTAGTTTATTTTATTAATTTCAACACACCGATTTTTCGCCAACAAGTCAACACAGAATGTTCTCTGATGGGTTGATTGGACTGGCGTATCGACGGCAGCCAAACCTGATAACAGCGCTCACACTCACATTCCGGGATGACACATCAGGGTACGATAAGACAGAAAGCTCTATGTTTATTTAGTTTTTTTCTAGACATTTTAAATTGATAAATTATTTATTAATTTTTGAGAAAACATAACAACAGGTCAATGTAACTAACTGAACGCGAGGTCTACTGTTCACAGAACTACTAGTTTATTTTGATGATTGATTCTTGATATTTAGAATAGAATTACTTCTTTATTTATGATGTGGCGATTTTTGTCAGTAATGTCTATTCTACTACTTAACTACAAGGAAACATTATATAGTTCAAACAGGAAAAAAATATCCAATATCATATTTTATCTGGAAAGCAAAAATAATTTTTATTTTCAAATAAAATCATTGTCATATTGAATAAAATCAATAAATGCATACATTGAGTAAATATTTTTGAGAATTATGATATTTTTCAGACTTAATGATTTAAAATTATACACATTCAAGCAAACACAAGAGTTAGAAAATCAAAACTATACTACTTTAGGATAACTTTAGGATCAAAATAATAATTACGGATAGTAAAACTCTTCAACTACAAGTAACAAGTAATTAAAACTTAACTGTAAGCAATGATTAAAATAAAAGAAAAAATCAACCGACAAATGATGAAAACAATAAAATAAAAATACATTTACATTAATGCATAAGAAAAATCACATAAAGTATGAGTATTTTACGTTAAGGGGAATAATATCAATAATGAGCCATTGAATAATCATGAAATATAATTATGATTAATATTGAAACTATTAACATTATAGTTTTATTTGAAATGCATTATTTAGAGAGTTTAGTAGAATAGTTTTGAATGAATGAATTTCAAATAAATAGGTATTGAAATAATCAAAATACAGCACAATTTATTTATAATTATTTCTAATCAGTTTGATTCAATATATTACTCTTCAATATCTGTTTCCATTACGAACTGCTTGTTAATAATCACTTTTGAACAACTTAAAAGTGATCAATATATGACTATTATTTGCTATACTGTTTACTCTGACACCAGACCTGAGCCAGCCAGGTCACACGATATTATTATTATTATTATTTGCTATATGGTCTTGCAAATAAAGAGTTTATATAGACTATAGAGTATTACAAATTTCAGTTTGGCTCATGATATAATTTATGACAATTTGTTTACCAATTTCAGAAAAATCAAGTATTACTCTGAATTAAGTTTTTCATAAAAAATTTCACCAAATTCAAAAATATCAAGTATAGGCCTAATCCTGAAATTATTTTTTCCAGAATAAATTACACCAAACGTTTGTTTGGAACTAGCATTTCAGACTAAATGGATGGATACTTAGCATTTTCAGTTGTTTCTGAGAATAACAATTTTGTAGATTGAATCAATTTCATGGACTATAGGTGTCGCACAACGATATATGACCCTGGCTGCTATTTGAAAAAAAGTAAACCAGGGTAATATATATTATTGTAGAATTTCGACTATTCACTTTAGTAAATAAATAGTCTAAAATTCTAATCCGTACAAATAAGTTTCAATGATGAAGATCCAAGAAATCAGACTAAAATTCATTGGATTAGGTACCGTCGACCAGGTTACTTTGTCTACAACGGGGTGACTTTGTCCCACCTCGCGGAAAAATATACAAATCAGTTTATCTCCAAACTCTATTATCCGAAATCGATGCTTAAAATTGATACCCGTAGCCCTGATCATTATCGAGGTTCTACAATCGATATCTTGTCGAATCTTGATATATTAGTTGAATTATCGACATAAAACTAAACTTCAAATTCAAATGATCTTTATTCACAAAAAAAGTAATACAGCAGCAGAAACATTATGTAAATAGTGAATATTCCCCACAAAGACAACAAGTCTGGGTGTGGGGAATGAGCACCGTGAACTGCATTATAACAACCTGACAGTTGAAGATTTAAAATAAAAAAAAACAACAAAAACAATAGAATAAGTAAAGTAGAGTAAATAAAAAAGCATCTTTAGAGGATGTGGAGAGAACTTAATGTTGTTGAACCCAAATTTCTGTAGTTAAAAAAAATATATATATGGTACTGAAAAAAAGAAAAAAATGTAGTATGAACTGAATAATTTTAAGAGACATACAGGGTCCTGCATATCCAGACGAACATTCACAACCAGGGGTGATGTTCAATGGATATAGGCAGATTGGATGAGCCGCGATGCGGCGTCCCTACCAATTTCAAACAGCCACCTTTTAAGGTAGCATTTAAAGGTGCTAATGCTGACAACATTTTCCATTTGCTTCAGATGGTTTGGGATATTCCTGTACAGAATGTGACATAGATAGTGGCTGTTAGTCCTGGTACAATTATTTAGCAGGCGTGGCTGCACAATGCCAATGTTATTTTGGTGTCTAGTATTGTAAATGTGGTTTGATAAAATGAAAATTGTATTTTTATTATGCCAGATGAAAATTACTACAACTTTAATATAAATCTGTCTGATATCTAATACATGGAATTCCTGATAAACTAACTCCGTTGGGTAGCGACTATTCCTGTTCAGGCAGTTTTTAATAATTGCACGCTGTGCTACTGCTTCATCTTGTGATTTCGTTGTCGGAAAACTTCGTATTAGAAAACTTATTTCTAAAATACTTATGATATCGCTTAGTGCATATTATTTTAGCCTTTTTATCATCTTTCAATTGGTATATCTATAATATCCATAGTTCAAATGGTAAGGGTTCTGTTACTAGTTAAATACAACGAGGTCACTTTAAGGTTAAAATTGGGGTGCCTTTGTCACAGTATAAAAACTGTGATATTATGCAGGATATAAAGCAAATACAATTCAAAATATGATAAATATAATGTATTCTACCTAATAAAAAAATATTCACCTTCCTTGAGATTAATTTACGATCTTAATATTCATTTTTAGCTGATTCTGCAGCTGGAGCCAACATGCCTCGACGCTAAAAGAGATCTTTAGGCAGCAGAAACCAAACTACTTTTTTAAAGACAAATTTGTGATTTTTTTAAAGTGTATTTCATTTGATTTCAATGTAATTATTAATTTGAAAGGTTAACAGTTGGTTCCACTTTGTCTAACTCTTAAAAATTAACTTTTTGCAATTTATTTTTCAAAGTCACCCCAACCCCTGATGGTTGACATTGTCTCTTAATTTCAAAAAATATATCTTTGTTAGAGCGGAAATAAATACTAACCTTTTATAATGAAAAATACTCTACAAACATTGCAGAACACAATAAAAAATATTGCAAGAGATTTATGTTGCAACTTAAGTATTGATTGCAAGCGGTTTAAAATCTCAACTCCCCAACATTGGGACAGTCACCCCGGTTTACCGGTATATTAAATTCCAATATAATATTAGCTCAATAACGGAATATATTTGGGCGATATATAAAGATAATCTATGATGGAAGTTTCAACAAAACAAAGATAAACATTGTGCAGTTGATTGAATTGTTTCAAAATTTATACTTATTGCTTTGATTCGTATTTCAGCAATGTATTATTTTTCAAATATTTAAACATATAATTAACTCTATTAAATTCAAATTTGGAAGCGAAAATAATTATAATCTATAATCACTTATATATTATACAAAATACAAACACTCTGTAAGCCTATATCTTTGTGATAAAAATACATGTTATGTCAATTACAAAATCAGGTTTTGGTAAGAGCTTCCAAGTTTATGACACACAGAGTTCAAATTCAATATGATAAGTATCATAACACATTAAATTTAGATTTAAAACAGGAATTCATATTCAATAGGATAATAATTTATTGGTTTGAGTTTTTCAGACTACATTTTTTGATTTTTTGGCCAACATTAGATTCACTGTGTTGATCTAATAGTTATCCTATCTTATCTTATAATGAGATATAAAATACCTCCAATTAATGTAAACCTATGGCCAGCATTAGATTCACTGTCTTGATCTAATAGTTATCCTATCTTATTTTATAATGAGATATAAAATACCTCCAATTAATGTAAAGTTAACATTTCAAATGCTTGTAACATGTTTCTTTTTGAGAATAAAACTTTTTTACTCATTCTTTCATTCGTACATTCATAATGAGATATTATATAGCTTACACCGCAATAGACGTTTGCGAACGTAACATCTATGAATGAATGTAGGCCTACTGCGGCCACATGAATTAACAGACAGCGAATCAGTCAATTTGAAGTGTATCGCAATGACGTGTAGCTAAAGGTGTCATGAAATTAACCAACGGCTCTTATTATCGCTTAATATCTCCTCATTCCATTATACAATTACACGATATTGAATTTATATGACTTGAAATTGCTACACCATTATCAATATCTAGTAACTAACAATATCTAGTGGACTGATTTCTCAAAAATGTTTAAATAGATTTTAACAATATTTCAAGTCGTTTTATACACCACATCACCTTCACTACAATACAAAATATGACCAAATATTATAAATTGAAAATAATCATAATGAATATAAATGTTAGCCTACTAAAATTAAAAATTTGAGTCAACTGAATTCTATTCAGTTTATGGAGTCTTAAATTATACAGTATTAATAAATATACAGTATTTAATGGTGTTCGAACAATTTTTTTTATTTTTGGATCACATAGCTTCCTATAATGTCTATTCATACTAGAATATGATCTTATTTTTTAGAATTTATAAATTTGTCTAGGCCTATATTATTAGATATTTAATTATTAAAGAGATAACAAAATTAGGTAGACTTATCGCTTAATATCAATGATACTACAATTCATATTATCAGTTATAGAATTTCACTTGCAATGATAGACATTAACTAAATTCTAAACTTATATTCTAAAATTACAAACGAAAACACCAGTTTTTTTTCTTTCTCATTTAAAATGAAAACACCAGTGTTTAGCTTGGCGGATCCATAAGGAACAACTAAGAAACAAAAAATTACGAAATAGATTAGTCACTTAATAAGGAAACTCAAGCCTTAATAATAATGATTTCTACAAAATAAAAACTTCTACATTCGGTAAGAAAGTAGATCGTGGAAGATGCCAAGAAGAGCCTTCAATCGTCAGTTACCTGCGGAGGAATAATTCACATTCCTGAAATAAAAATCGATCTATTAGTTGAAATATTATTATTTATTTTTTTAATATATATAAATGATATTTAATAATTATTTATAATAATAATAAAAAAGTTGAAATAATTACAAATTGATATGATATCAACCTCTCTAAAGATTGAATATTGACAACAGGGAGACGAGTAAGAAGGCAATTGTAAGATATTGCTAAATACAAATTCTCATAGAACATGATCTTATGAACTTGTATCATTGTGCGAAATCTCAATGTGAGGACAATGAAGTTAGTGATGGTTGAGGCTAAAAATTAGGTGTTTCTCAAAATACATAGAGCATTGTTATCAGATGTACCTGGAATTCTATATGAGATAGAGCACTGTACCTGGTCTCAGGTTGTAGAGCACAAAATTACGCCCAGTGGGATTTTGAACTATGCATTTGAAGGGTCGCCGTCTAGGTGTCACCCCGACTACTTGACACCTGGTCATTTTGGCCATAGGCGACTACTTGTTCCCTCGTAAAAATATACCATTGCCGTCAAGTTGTTTCCCCGACTACTTGACACCTACTGGACCAAAAGTGCCAACCAGTCATGACCGTGAACGAACACTTGACACCTCGCACCCTCGCGACAAGGTTGTCACCTAGTTGTCACCTCCTTAGAAAGGAGACCAGTAGACGGGGATGGCTCACGTCAACTTGTTCCCTAAAAACCGGTTTTAAAAGGGGACAAGTAGTCGGGGTGACACCTAGTCGCGTTCCCCACTTGAATAATGACAATCGGAGGATATAGTTGATTAAAAACTGGCAATAGGTAATCTAAATTGATTTTTTCTTAAAATTTTACTCATTTTTGAAAGATTGAAACTCTGTTATTATTAAAGATAGTGAGTTCTGAATGATTTCATTTTATTCAGAATTTCATAATCTAGAAAAAAGGCGGAAGTGAAATTTTCTGCCTGATGACTGGATTTGGCAGAAATAGCTGAAAACTGGAAAATGAACCGAAAACAGAATTATAGTGATTTTTGTACACCATTCACTGGGAGTTTGTTATTCATTTTTCAAATTTTCCATTTTCATTTCGTTTTTGGGCCACTCTGGATCCAGCACAAGGAAATTTTGCTTGGAAAAATTGGTTATGGACTTTTCTTACGTATCCAAACAATATTAAAAAAATCAGAGCTAAGATTCAAATTGCAAACCCACTCCCTTTTCCATGTCTATACCAAGGATAGTATATAGTACCTACCCGTATCAAGTTCAATAGAGCAGTATCCTTCTCTCGACTGGCTTGCGACAGATGGGGCACTCGGACATGCGGTCGCCACACATCTGACACGTGCCATGGCCACACAGGAATATCATATTCTTCAGTCGATCAAGGCACACTGGACACATTGTCTGCAAATACAATTGGTTATTGATCACAATGTAGTTAGCATTAGAGAATAACACTCGTATTATGTAGTATAACACTAGTAGTCAACAAATAGGAAATATTCATATACAGAGTGTTTCCAAACACCCTACCAAAATTCTATAGTGAGGTCCACGTTATAATGGTAGTGTGTGATTTGCAATATTGCAATGGTGTTGCTATCCTTGTCTATCGTTCAACAAAGCAGATGGCGCTATCTCTTTCACGCATTGCGATGATGCCACGTCGTTTAACAGCATTGTAGAAATTCAACTAATTGACAAAATATTTAATCTCAATCATGAAAATTTATTATTACATCTTTGAAAATATATTTTCTTGACAAATAAAATATGATTAACTATTTTCAACAATAATGAACAGTAAAATTGATCAGATGTACCAGTATGAGCTGTTTGGGTGGCAAGGCTGGGATCTGGCAACCCTTTTCTCCTATCTTCCTACAATGCCATTATAACGTGGACCTCACTATAGGACATGAAAATTTGCACAATCATTCATGACAAGACAGAGCTGAAAAAAAATTATGACAATTTTTCAAATTCATAAAACAAAATGGCGGCCGTTTAAAATGTCATTTCTTGAATAACAAATATTGATTGAAATAGCTTGTTGTCATAAATGATTGTGCAAAGTTTCATTTCCATATGTTCATGTCCATAGTTAAGAAAAAAAATAGTGCAGATGGAAATTACTGAGATATTGCAATTATTCAAATGCTAATGAATTTATTATTATTATTAAACGAAACACCAAATTAAATGCTTAATTTACCCCGAAGACTTCTGATTTGTCAGCCCAGGCTAACAAATAATTTTTGAATAGTAACGCTCATCGAATTTCCATCCAGCTGTTTACCCTGTTGTCAATATTTGCAGTAGCAGAAGACTTCGGATGAATTACAGCATTTAATTTGGTTTTTCGTTTAATAATAATAAATAAAAAAATTTTATAAGAAATAAAATAATATTTTATATAATAAATAGAAATTTTAAAAGAATGTGCTGAACAAGTAGGCTTACAAATATCATTTGAAAAACTGTTTTCACAACATCCAATATAGAAGTTACTAATTACAAACAAAATATGGAACAATTAAGAAGGTACCATACTTTAAATATCTTGGGGAAATTATATCAGAAAACATGCACAAAATGAAAGGATACAGAAAGCTCGTAAAGGCCTAGGGCTAGTGCAATATATTTATAATAAGAGATGTATGTCTATCAATACCAAAATCAAACATTATAACGCAGTAATCAAGCCAACAATGTTGTATGCCAGCGAGACCCTAACACTTAGCAGAAAAACAGATACTGAAAATTTGAAAAAAGAAGAAAGGAAGATAATTAGAAAAATACTTGGACCAAGAAAGACCGAAGATGGTTATAGACTACAGAAAACAGCCAAAGTTGAAGAATACTCTAACATAGAAGCAGACATCAGGAAAAGGCGCCTTAAATTTTATGGTCACATAATGAGGCTTCCAGATCACAGACTTACAAAAAGAATAGTAACATATGTAGCAACCCTTAGTAATGGAGGTGCATGGATGAAAAACGTCAAGAAGGACTTAATACTTGCTAACATTAACAATGATGAAATATACAACAGGAACAGTTTCAGAGAAAAGGTTGAAAAATGGGAAGTTAAACCAGAGATGACTGTGCCAAGAGTGGGAACAAAATGGAGTGAAGCAAGGAAAGCGGAGTTCTCACTGAAAATGAAAACTGTGGATTGATAAAAAGAACAAGAAAAACAAAAAATGAACCAAATTTGCTCAGCGTCTTCCATCTGGGAGCTTGACGGCTAATAATAATAATAATAATAATAATAATAATAAATAAAAAAATAGTAAGTGAAAAAAAAACAAAATTGCGGTAGTGTGTATAACCATAGAGAAACAATAGCATAAGTAGATATCCCACGGTATAGGGAATTTATGTCGCAACTTTTACTGTTATCTCAAGCCTATTACTGTCGATTATTGTCAATTTTTACTGTTTTGTTGGGGTGAGAGTGTATAAACGGCACAATTTGAGAGACTATCAGCGTCACACAGCTGCATAGGAAAGAACTACGTGAACTATCGGCTTGGGATAACAGTAAAAGTTGCGACATAAACGCCATATACCATGGGATATCTACTTATGCTATCGTTTCTCTATGGTATAACTAAAGACTTTCGGATAGCTTGCAAATTATATTCGGATATGTTTCGTACCCAGGAACAATGCCCTAGAATATTGGTAGGGAGTTTGGAAACACTCTGTATAATAAGATATACAGTATGACACTAGTAGTAAAAGAAAGAAATACTCATAGTATGATTTACTATGAGTATTTCCTTCTAGTTAGCAAATTATAGTTAAATTATTATAGTAGGTATAACATTACTGTTATAATACTGATTAATGAGTGCTATGCTGTTACTGTAAAACAAAACATTTTGAATAATTTATGATAGAATAAAACCACAATACCATATTAATTTGTTCACAAGTAAAATTATAAGGAGACCCAGTATTATAGAATCAGTTAGATCATAAGGAGAATGATAGAGTCAGTTGATAACAGTTCATAGATAAAACTGAGGCTCCTAAGAAAATATGGCCCGAAAATGTACACATACTCTAATGTAGTACAATACTTTGATAAGGGGATGAACTCCATGGTTTAATATTGCTTCAATAATAGCAGTTGAAAATTTAACAGCACTCAATTTCTTAATGATTTGATCATTTTAATAAAAACAATATAACAACTTGTAGAACCATTTATTAAAAACTTTAAAATATTTTAACGACTAGTTTCGATTATTGGTCATTTTCAAGAACTTATGAAAATAACCTATTTCAAGTTTATCTCTTTTCAGTATAGGGCTACTTGTAATATAAATATAAAGAAAATAAAAATCTCAGTACCCTTTTTTTGAAATATTTTATCACAACATGTTTCGGACATTTATGCCATTTTCATGTTGTGATAAAATATTTCAAAAAAAGGGTACCTACTGATATTTTTATTTTCTTTATATCTATTTCAAGTTCTTTTCAAGAACTTGAAAATGACCTATGGTCAAACTAGTCATTAAAATATTATAAAGTTTTTAATGAAGGGTACTACAAGTTGTTATATTGCTTTTATTAATTTGAATAAAGTAGCTCATATAAAAGAAGTGATTTTTGATCATTTTGTATGTTTCTAATCTACGCCCCTATTGGGTTCAACTATTTTTTTTTTATTCATTCATACAATAAGTACATCATCAAAATGATAGGGAGAGAAAAAATAAGGTAGCCTTGTGCTATTCCTCTCCCAAATTTAGATAGGGTTACATTTTTAGTCCGTAGTCTTAGTCCGTAGGTTAAGTCTTGTAGTTTACTTTACAAAATTTTCAATCCTTATAAATATGTTCACAAAGTAAATTTTCAAATTCGGATGCTTCAAAACCAAAAATAGAACAGATATTTCACATTATTCATGATTCATGACTGAATTAGTGACTGAGTGGAATGCATGAAATAAAAGAAATATGAAAAAATACAATACATTGAATTATTAGAGAGACCTGAATCTACTGAACACTACAATCTTCTTCATAGCTCAGTTCCTTTAATGATACCGATTGAACACAGATATTGCAACACATAAAATGTTTTTGTTTGTTTGATTATACTTCTTCTTCTTCCATTTCTTCTTCTTCTCCTCATTCTTCTTCTTTTTTTCTTCTTCTCTTCTTCTTCTTCTCCTCATTCTTCTTCTTTTTTTTCTTTCTTCTTCTTCTTCTTCTTCTTCTTCTTTTCCATACCCTTTTGCCGTTAAGCGTCGGGTTCCTTCAACCATTCTCTAAACTTTATACGATCCTGTGCCATTCTCTTCATTTCATTCATTGTCTTTCCTCTTGCAGCAGCTATACTCTCTACATACTGATTGCATTGCAGTGGTGGTCGTCCCCTGCCTCGTTTTCCTTCCGGTCTTGCCTCCATAACCAGCCTTGCCTTTCGTTCATCACTCATCCGAGCTACATGGCCATACCATCCAAGGGTTTTTCGCTGAACAGTGGTAATCAGTTCCTCCTGTTCTAATGTTTCTCTGATCATATTATTTCTCACTCTGTCTCTTTTGGTTTTACCAACCACCCTCCTTAGGTATCTCATTTCTGAGGAGGTAATTCTACTCTTGTGCTTTACTATCATTGTAAGGCATTCTGTTCCCTAGAGTAGGACTGGCTTGAATATTGACTAATATATTTTTATTTTAGTTCCCTAGCTTATTTCTCGTTTACCCAGGATGGTTCTGCTAAGCTGTTTGGCTTTCCTTGCTCTATTGTTTATCTCAAATTTCCCATCTGCAGAAATTAATGTCCCAAAGATATTCATAGTTGTTCACCCTTTCCAATATTTTACCATCCCATGTTATATCCAACTCCATATTCTCCTGATTCTTTGATACTATCATCACTTTACACTCCTCAATGTTGACAACCATTCCCTTATCTCTTATCGCACTACACCATTCTGTAACAGCATTTTGTAGATCTCGTTGAGTGTTAGCTATTTAGCAAGATATCGTCTGCATAGATCAGTGCTTGAACGTATACTGGGCGGAGGTTACGATTTCCAATCTAGCTTCGTGTTGTTCTTCTCTTGCACATTTTTATTATTTGATCCATCAGTACTATGAATAGAAGTGGGCTTAGACTGTCTCCTTGTTTGACACCCTTATCTATTTTAATTACTCTAGATGCAGGATCTTCTTTTCTCACAACCCCTCTAACATTACTGTACAGGCTTTTAATTCTTTTGTTAAGTTAAGGTGACATACCTGCTTCACTGAGGGCATCCCAAAGGCACTGTCTAGATACATATACAAATTGATTACACATATGATCATTGATTATACATATCAAACATAATGTCGAAGGAGAAAATATGTAATAACTCATCCGAAATTTACCTGTTCCTTAATATCTTGAAGCTGTTGCTGCAGTTTCTGTATGTCAGAGCTGGATGTGCTATCTCGACTACCATTATTCATCAGCGGGCCCACCGGTTCTGCTGCAACTGAAAACATTCACAATTATTTATTTATTTATTCGTTGATATAATTACAAATCATATGAATATGATCGGGAAAGAACAACAGGCATAGCCCAAGACTATTCTGTTCCCAAATTTTGATAAATAATGAAATGTCCGAAAAAATAGGTTATGTTCTTACTGAGGAAATTAAAAGTTCAAAGTTCCGTCCAAGAATATATATTAGCTAGAAATTTTGAATTTAGATTAAAATACCAAATTATAATCAAATTTTACACTTAATATCACCGCACTTTGAATAAATTAAGTTATTTCAGAAAATTTTGATGCCAAAAATATACACACAGCTGTTACAAACCTAAATTTATTAAATTTATTGTCTCATAAATTCAAATTCTTTATTCAATGTATAAGCATACAGTCTAATATAAACGAATTATTATCATTTATTTATTATTTTTACAAGACAGGACTGACCGGGAGAGAAAAACTAAGGAAAGTACTATTTCTCTCCCAAATTTAGATTACATTTTGAAAGTTTGAAATAAGGTCATGATTTCACTCTTCTGAAATGGAAATGAATTAATAGCTTATATTAATATAAGTAAGATTCTTAATTGTAAAAATAAGAGTTGGTATGATATGTCAGATGCGAGGTGACAGAAACATGATACAGAACAGAAAGTTTTCAAAACTTCTTTATCCGTTATTGGTTATCCATATTGTTTTTACTAATATTATTACTATTGTATTTTCATATAACTTTTAAGTGAAAAAAAACTCTCACATTCTTTGGTGTGGCGACGACCGTTTCGAGCTGGTGTTGCACATTCTCAACCCAACAGAAACTCAGTTCCAATTCAGAGTTTCTGTTTGGCTTGAGAATGTGCAACACCAGCACGAAACGGTCGTCGCCACACCAAAGAATGTGAGTGTTTTTTCACTTATCTATTGCTGAGTCCATGAAAAATGTGACCATTCATGAGCGCTGTAAAGATTGAAGTTGAGACCAATAAGAGAACATAATGAAAATTTAACACAAATCATTAGTCGAAAGAAAAATAGCCGGAAACAAGAAAAATACCTCAACACTGTAAAATCAAATCTTACTTGTATATGTATAAAACAAATTATTTGAAAACTCTAGGTTGTTGTCAAAATATCACTTATTTATTAAAAAATAATCACAAACATGTTACATCACCAATGGTGTCATCTTCAGTATGAGAAATTGAAAACTTTCAATTTGTTGTTGAAAGCTTGGTGTTGAAATATGTTTGTGATTTTTTAAAATAAATAAGTGGTATTTTGACAACAACCTAGAGTTTTCATTATGGATAGGTATCACAAAGTATTTACACAAAATAGTCACACAGTTTATTATGAGTATGATAATAATAAGAGTGAAATCATAACCCTACTTCGAACTTTCAAAATGTAATCTATATTTGGGAGAGAAATAACACAAGGAGTATCCTGAGTTTTTCCTCTCCCGGTCAGTCATCTCTTGTGAAAATAATAATAATGAATAAATAAATAATAAATACATAATATAACAATATTTTTACCTAATATAGTATTCACACTCATATTATAACAAAGTATTTTCACAAATGACTGTAAAATCTGACAAATGGAATAGGTATTTCGAGAAATATTTTACAGTATCATAAATTCATCTAGGTATCATATAAAATTTTGGATAACGTTTATTAATTCAATGGCTCCCCGGAAAAACGTTACAAGCGCCAAAATTTGAGTACTCGATTTTTTTATCGAAAAAACGTTCCTTGTGTTCTTGCCCATCATGTAGTGACATCTATTGATCAATTTTATAATATTGAATAACAATACTAAGAAATTGTCAAAAACCACAGATTTATTGATACTTAGAAAGGACTGGTTTCGGTTGTTACACCATTGTCAATCTCTGATAAACTAAAACTAAATACAAGAACTAAATACTAAAACTAAAAAAACTAATAACTAATACTAAAACTAAATACAAGTAGTAATATTCATATTAAATAACAATACTAGAAATGTCAAAACCACAGATTTATTGATACTTAGAAAGGACCGGTTTTGGTTGTTACACCATTGCCAATCTCTGATAAACTAAATTAAATACAAGAGCAGTATGCTCTTGTATTTAGCTTTAGTTTAGTGTTATGCAGCTTCTCTTGTATTTAGTTTTAGTTTATCAGAGATTGACAATGGTTTTACAACCGAAACAGGTCTTTCTAAGTATCAATAAATCTGTGGTTTTTGACAATTTCTTAGTATTGTTATTTAATATGAATAATTACTACAACATAACTTCTCAACTACACAAAAAAATTATAATAGGTCACAGGACCTATAATATACATTCTGTGAAAAAATTAACTTTGTAACGTTTTTTTAGTTCTTTTAAAAATTGTGAAATGGCGCTTGTAACGTTTTTCCTGGGAGCCATTCATTATTTTATAAATGATCGTTTCATAATATTTAATTAGGTGAGAATACTTTTCTCTAGTTTTATGCATTATTTCCCAGTAGAGATGAAATTGTCAAAAATTGAATTTGAAATGAGCTTAGGAGATTTCGAAATAACGGTAGCTAATGTTTTATTGTTTATTATGTTCAATATTTAATTGAAGTTTTGATAACTATTTTTGCAACTGACCGATTTGAGCAGGCGCAGGCGCAGGCGCAGGGGGAGCTGGCACCTCTTCGACTACCTGCAGATTCACGTTATCATGCTGCACCTCAGAAATATTTCCTGCAATGATATGTCAAGTAAGAACGTTAATAATTGAATAAAATAAATGCAGAGTAGATAGAAATCACTACAGAAATGACAATGCAATACTTTTTATGAAATACTAGCTGGCCCGGCGAACTTCGTTCCGCCAAATAGTTAATGCATTTCATGACAAGCATTAGCTGGATGCACACCTGAGGAGGCGCGATGAGGCATTTTGCAACTTTCAAGAAGCACTGTCCAAGAATATTTTCCATACCAATATCTAGACCTACTAAACTTCAAACCTGCTATCAAAAAGAACCAAACGCTTTCATTTACTCTAATCAATTATTATTGAATTATTATGCATATGATGAAAACACCATTGTTTAGCTTAGTGAACAGCTGGTAACTTTAGATGCTATTATCAGGTCTTCCTAAATAGTATATAGGAGGTCCTGCTATTATTCATATTATTCTAATTATTAATTTTAATGGATTTTATTTATAAAGATAATTTTCCAACTGCAAAAAATGTACTAAAAATCAATTGATTCCAAACACCGAAGACAGCACTATTATTTGAAACAAAGCAATGTCTTTAACCTGAGGCCGCACTGCTGGATGGTTAGACATAGAACAGTAATTTTGTTTTTAGACGGGGCGTTTAGAATAAAATACCTGGGCGGCTAAGGAGCAGCACACACTCTTGTCTACTATCTACCGACGGCTTTTGCATGACGCAATGATTATAACAGCTAATTTTTATTTCTGTGTGGCCAGCTCTCAAATCTTCCCCAATAAGGATTACATGTAAACTTTAAAGGACCGTAGGAAAGTGTCCTGAAGTCGGATTATAAATTTGATAGGCCATAAACCTGGTCCTGAACATAACGAACACAACTAAGAAAAGATCATCAAATTCGGTGCACACATAAAACGATATTGAATGTCAAAAATTTGAGGCTCGATTTTTATTTATATAGATAGATTTGTCTCAAACTCAATTACATAAAGTATCAACAGTATAGAATATTGAAAGACTTGAAGCATTTATAGGCCTACACAAATAATGAATCAAACATTGCTGAAAGTACAAAATTATGAGGATGAGAATTAAAATGATAATATATTATATAATATATATACCAATGTATATTAGTTGATAAGTGTTATTTTGTAAATTCTAGTGAATGGTAAATAAATAAATAAGAAATAAGAAATATTATGTTATTTTAATAAAATATAACACATATTGCGTGAAGTATCTTGTAGGGCTACTCAATAACTTGTAAAATGGGACATTTAGTACCTTTTTCCCCCTATTGACACATGTTTCGACGTATAAAAGCCGGGACACATATAACCGCACCGAGCCCGTGCCGAGGTACGGCCGAGCTACGTCCGTGACACGGTGATGGTGGTAGGAGAACACACGTATCCGTGCGACAGCCGTGTCTCAGTTCTGTAGTGCTACTGTGATGATTTCTGAATGTGCTAAACTATTGTTAATAATATAACACTATCAGAATCTTCTTACATCCGATTTAAATTTATATTTTTCATTTTTAAACTGATTACCTGTAGACACAGAAGATGAGAATCATAGTTCTGGTATATATTTCGGTGCATAACAATACCACAATCAGTTATGTATCGGAAATATATATCAGTAATAAAATAGTTGTTATCTTCTGCCTTATGTATCTAACGTAATTAGTTTTAAATTTGAGACAATGACAGGTTCCTTTTTAACCTTTTGTCGTTTATTTTATTATTTATTATATGTCTATAATACCTTTGGCTTGACTTATTATTTGGTTATAATTTTACTTTTGGTTTAACTTATTTTTCCGTTCAACCATATTTCTCATCACTTTGATCATACTAAATCGGAAATTCCGTATCTCTTCAATAAGTTTTTCACTCTCTATGTTAAACGAGCCCGCACCGTCACCGTCAAAAAGTAAACTGAACTAGTCGGTGACGGCGCGGGCACGGCTCGGGCAACAAACACGGAGACGGTGCGGACACGGTGCGGTAGTATGTGTCCCTATACGTTTGAAAGCATTTGTTTTCTCACTCGCCGTAGTATGTCCGACACTCGGTCGTGCCGCGGCGCGGGCTCGATTCGGTTATGTATGTCCCGGCCATGTCATTCTTAAGTATCAAATCATCTTGTGTTTCAATTAGACTAAACTAGACTAATTGTGAAAATTGATTAAACTGGAGAAGAATAATCAATTTTCAGTATTAACTTTTTTTCAGATATTTGGGAAGTCACTTATGAAATTTTCATGTATTTCATTCATTTTAGTGTAGTGAGAGACAGGAGGAAAATTAAAACATATAAGACAACATAACTCATGTTATGATCTTAAGTCGCAACCCCGCCTAATAAAGAGAATTGTCATAATGTTCATGTCATTTACCGTCAGAAATTGAAGGAGGACATTGTTTGTCTTTCTTTCAATATTTTAATCATTATTTACTCTAATGGCTTTTATCGGCAGAGAGATCCTTTCGGATATTCTGCCTTGCCATATTACCGAATGTCATTTCCTATCAACACTCAAGTTTATAGGTTATGTCTTGGGTTCTTCATTTTTCTCTTTGTGTTTTTTTAACACAATATTTTAATCATAAAAACAGATTAACAAAAACCAGCTTACCTGGTCCACCACAACAGAAAGAGTATGGCACCATTTTGTCAATTTGAGCTCTACATTGAACACATTTCTTCATGAGAGGGGCACAACACTCGCAAGCTACCATATGGCCACATGGTTTGAACAGCACTCCAGCCTTGCTAAACGAGCACACCACACACTCTTCAATCTGGAAAAGTATGAACATGAATGAATCACAGAAACTCCCAGTGAATGTTGTACAAAAATCACTATAATACTAAAACTATAGAATATAATACTATATAAAACTATAATACTAAATACTTTCCTGAATGTTTGAAGTACTAATCATATATATACTGTATACAAGGAAGTCAACCTGAATAGTTGATAGATATATGAGATCACAACGTTTATTTTTTTCCTATTCATCTATTGGCCTCCCATTTGATGAAAGTTATACAACTCAAAATAAGAAGCATTCACTACTCATTTAACAAAATTCATATACAGCATAAAAACTATATTTATCATTTACAATCAACTTAAGGCTGTGCAAAGGCTAAAAATAAACTTTCTACTCGCGATATTTTTCAAAGTTTTTCGATTTGTATATCATCAAGCTATCAAAATGAAAAAAATTTCTCAGAAAAACATTTTTTTCCGATCATTACTTTTTGAGATATGAGCGCCTAAAGTTTAAATTTTTGGGACAGAACATTTCAAATTCAGTAAGAGATAAATCCATGAAATTCAGAGGATAGATTCTTCATGGTATTGTTGATATAGTAAAATAAAAATTTTCTGAAAATAACTATTTTTAAGATAGTTATTCAATTTACTAAAAATAACCAAAAATAACTTTTAGTTGAGTTATTTTTGGTGAATTGAATAACTTTTCCAAAAATTGATATTTTCAGAAAATTTTTGTTTTACTAGATCAACAATACCATGAGGAATTCATCCTCTAAATCTCATGGATTTATCTCTTACCGAATTTGAAATGTTCTGTCCCAAAAATTCAAACTTCAGGCGCTCATATCTCAAAAAGTAATGATCGGAAGAAAATGTTTTCCTGAGAAAACTTTTTCATTTTGATAGCTTGATGATATACAAATCGAAAAACTTTGAAAAATATCGCGAGTAGAAAGTTTATTTTTAGCCTTTGCACAGCCTTAAGGACAAAGAAACAGACTACAGTCCAAAACGTCTTTTCATCCCAATTTCATAAAATAAATTGAAGGTCTCGTCAACCTTTTTTTATAAATTAATATATATGAAGGTGAATGATCACTGAAATGGAATACGGTATACACACACATGAGAGATTGTTATAACTTGAAATAATTGCGGGACATTCAAATGATTACTGAAACATTTATTACTAAATCATCATCTTTATTCGTGTGCATTGCTATTATGCTGTGTTGCATTGCAAATACTGAATTATTTCAATAAACATAATCTAACAAGAAGATCGAACATCGTACTCAAGAATTTGTTGAAAACCAGAATACACACACAGTATCCCTGGTTGTCGTTGGAGGCGACTACAGATCGTCATCGGACGGACGGCACGCATCGGACGGATCGGACAATTAGATTTGATACATTGTTTTCAATTGGAGTGCGCATACCTATATGATGCGGATAGGTATGCGCACTCTAATTGAAAACAATGCATCGAATCTAATCGTCGATCCATCCGATGCGTGCCGTCCGTCCGATGACGATCTGTGTGCGCCTACCTTGAAAGGGTGCCCCTTTCCAAAACCCTTCTTCTCCTTCTTAAGGTAGGCGCACACAGATCGTCATCGGACGATTATATTTGATGCATTATTTTCAATTGAAGTGCGCACACCTATTCGCATCGTATAGGTATGCGCACTCCAATTGAAAACAATGCATCAAATCTAATCATCCGATCCGTCCGATGCGTGCCGTCCGTCCGATGACGATCTGTGTGCGTCTACCTTCAATATGCTTCGGAACTTTCATTTCTAGAATGGCACTTTTTCCATTAACTTAGCTTTGTGCTATTCTTCCTTTCTTTTTCTATCTGTCGGCCTTCCTTGGCCATATTCTTACTCCTTCTTAGGCCAACCCAAGGTGTGATGTGGACCGTGCTGATGTGTGGTGCTTTTATATGGTGTCTCTAATGGTGCTTGCAGGATACCAGGCGCCCTCCTGAAGTATTTAGCCTTGCCTGGACATGCGGGGCTCTGTCTGGGTTGACTCCACTTCCCCAGCTGTTCGTGGGAACCACATGAACAAACCAAACCCCAAGGCTACTCCAGAAGTTGCCTTGCCTTCAAACTCATCGGGCCTCATCAGGGCAGGCTCCTCAATCTGGAATGGGTGCTTGAGAAACACAGGAGGTTCAGGAACACAAAAAGAGAAACCCCAAGAGACCAGAGATTGGTGAAACTCCAAGTACAAATCTGGGTCAAGAGGCCGAGTCGAGGGTGACCAGGTACCCTAGAGGCAATTTGGCGACCCCTTCCTCAGCGAAAGGACCTTCAAAAAAGGCCAGGAGTGGAACTCCTCCGTAGGTCACCATGACCAATCTGAAGAGACTGCTAAGCATATTACACTGGATTGCGAGAGACCACGGGCAAGGAGAAGGGCTCTGTTTGTCTGCAAGCAGCCAGGTGATGAATGGGATGTTAGTATAGGAAAAAGCTCCTGGATCTTGTAAAGGACACAGGTTTTGGTTTGCCTGACTAGCATACTTGGGAACACAATAAGCTCCGGTTGACGTGTGGGGTTCTTTGAACCTTTGGATCCTTGAATCCGTCCCTTCAAAAATAACAATAACAACAAGAAGATATCTAAAATAACTTTCACTGTGATCCTGGAGACCTGTGAACCTGTGTTCAAAATCATATTTTTAATATGTGAATATTCCCTATTTTAGTTGTAATAATGTGAAATAATTCTTCTATGTTTAGTTTTGAAGCATCTAAATTTGAAAATACTTGAGGACAGAAAATTCTGTGAATTAAAGAACTACAAGACTAAAGCTGCGTTTACACCAAAGTTATTACCGAAATGTTAATAACTTACTCCTTATAGATTCTATGAGATTGAACGGAACTTGACAAACACATATGTTCATCATGTGTATGATAAGTTATGTTCAATCTGGTAGAATCTATAAGGATTAAGTTATTAACATTTTTTAAAAATAACTTTGGTGTAAACGCAGCTTCAACCTATTTCGGCCGTGTTATCTTAAATTTAGATTCTATGAGATTGAACGGAACTTGACAAACACATATGTTCATCATGTGTATGATAAGTTATGTTCAATCTGGTAGAATCTATAAGGATTAAGTTATTAACATTTTTTAAAAATAACTTTGGTGTAAACGCAGCTTCAACCTATTTCGGACTGTGTTATCTAAATTTAGGAGAGGAATAGCACAAGGTTGCCTTATTTTTCCTCTCCCTATCATTTTGATAATGTATACTTATTGTATAAATGAATGAATAAAGATTGCCGAAACATGTTGTTGTTACAATAGATTTCTATTTTATTTATATAAAATTAGTGTATGTTTGAACGTACCTTGACTCGGTTGGCGACCGGCTCGCGGCACACGAGACACTTTTTGACGCGAGGCGCACACACGGAGCAGCAGGCGACGTGACCGCACGGCTGGAACAGCGTGTCGCGCTTCAGGTCCGAGCACACCAGGCACTCGTCCAGTGCGGCCAAGTCGTACGTCTCCGGGTTGCGCGGCTCTATCTGGTCACTGCACAGCACACATCGCATCAAATCAATATTTCCAGTCAAATATTTTGGGCTTAAAGCCTGTAGTTCCTTTTCCAATCATTCATAATTAAAAATGATATTGTATGCATCAATGTAGTATAAATAAATGAATAAAAAACCTACAACATCTCTGAATTATCTGTGATTTTGTCTTGAGTATAGAAACATGTCAATCACTAGATTTGGTGGAATCAATTTGAATAGCTGCAGGATAATTTTAGATTTTATTTTGAGGTGCAGAAAAAAGGGGATGATTATACTAAAATGGGTAGCTTATTCGTTGATTGAGTTCAAAGATGCTCGAAAAATTCAGCGATTGGAAATTAATTTGCAAAAAAAAATGCAATAACCATATAATAGGTACCTACATAGAATAGGATAGAATAAAATGACGGCCTTTATTTCTGACTTAGGAGGGCGAAGTTAGGGCGCAGTCGGCCCTCTCTTACACTCAACTCTCATAGCTACATATTGGGTTTGTGGATTTTGAAATGATAAAAAATCCACTGTTTGACAAGGAATATGACTACTATGTAACAATACAAACTATATTTAGATATTTAATATTTCTATATTCAGTTTATAAATTATTAAAAGATAATAATGGATCAAATGAATGATAATGGATGAATAATAGATCAAGTGGAGTCCACTAGATTATTTTTAAAATGAATATTGAAGACGTTAATAGATAATATAAATGAATAATTATTAATATTTTTTTATTTATATATTTATTTTAAAATATACTGTCATCATAATAATATTATTATCAGGGAGAAAAAACTAGGCTCAGCCTGTACTATTTCTTTCCCAAATTTTGATCAAAAGTTCATATTCACCAAATAAGGTTATGAATCACATCACTGTTGAAACACATAATTTTCTATCCAATATGCTAATATTCTTTGTTTATACCATTTCATCCTACAACTATCTTGTGAAAAATTTCACTAAAGCTCATTTCACTAGAGAATACTTGAAGTTCAAATAGGGGTTTCTTTAATCGATTCATCGTTCACTCATGTCCTTTCATTTCATTTCATTCTTTCATATAAATAACAACACATAAAAATCAACAATATTTGAAATTATTTTCAAAATTTTATAAAATAACTCGATTAATGTGCAGTGATAAACTGATAATTAAGAGTAATATTTAACTATAGTTTGGTGTTTTAATTTTTCTAAATTCAAAATTTTCAACTTATATAATTATATTTTTGAACGAGAATAATAATTGAACTTGAACGTTTTAAAGTGGGAACATAACCTATTTTTTTAAACATGTTATTATTTATTTATTATCAAGATTTAGGAATGGAATAGTTTTGGGCCAACCCTGTTGTTCCTTCCTAATCATATTGTTTGGTTTATTCTAATTTATATTTTCAGATTGATGATTTGGTGTAGAAATTTAAATGGACATAACATACTAAAATTTGACTATAATTTGGTATTTTAATCATTCTAAATTCAAAATTTCTAGCTAATATATATTCTTGGACAATACTTTGAACTTTAAATTTCCTCTGTAAGAACATAAACTATTTTTTCGGACATTTTATTATTTATCAAAATTTGGGAAAAGAATATTTTGGGGCTATGCCTGTTGTTCTATCCCGATCATATTCATATGATTTGCAATTATATCAACGAATAAATAAATAAATAAATACCTATGTATAATATTTGGACAATTTAAAACTAAATTAGGAAATTGAAGAAGTTTTGGGCAATATCCTGTTTCTCCTTTTCCGATCATTGTATTGTTTGTGCTAACTTGATAGATAAATAAATATTTATATGATTTGTGATATGTATCTACGGATAAATGAATGAATAAATAAATAGATAAAACAACACTAGAACTGTCCATTATCAGCTAGACAGAATGTTTCATAACAGGAATCAAAGTGCTAATAACTTTGTTTGATTGAAATTGAAATGATTACAGTACCTCTCCTTGTCCTCATGGCACTTGGCAAGAGCTTTGCATAAGTTCGGATCAGGGCAGAGATCCAAAGGCGTTTGTCCTTTCTTGTTCTTGACAGTGAGATCGGCTCCGTTGCCGGCCAGAAAACAGGCAATCGAAGCCGATGACTTCTTGTCAGCTCCTTGGGTACCCAGGCCCATCAGCAACTGCAACAATTAATAAAATAATTGAATCATCAAACTTTCTACACCGTTGAACCTTATCGTATTTTATAAATAGTAATAGAAACTCCAAGATTTTTTTAGGAAGATGTTGATGAAGATAAATACCTAATGGGAAATACATTTGAGACAAAGTACCTGAAACAGTAATAGAACAAATTGTAAATAATTCTAAATTCCTGATAAAATAGTAGAGTTAATGATTTTTTCTGTTTTCATGTTCTTGAACTAGGCATTGTAATAGTTCCCACGTCATCTAAAAGGATTGAGTTATTAACATTTTTTTAATAAATTTGGTCTAATCGCAGCTTTAAGGTCTTTGGTTTCAATATTTTGTTTTGCAGTCATGGTATTATTATGCGTGCCCATCAGTATCAATATTCTCACATTTGAAAAAAACTAATTTAATAGGTGAATAAAAATAAACAAATGAACTAAATAATGCTGGAGAAATTATAATATTTTTGATACTAAAAAATTAATTTTCATCAGATAGAAAGATCATCACGGAACTGGATGAATTATATCATATGAAATACAAATTCAAACGTGAACTAAGTTTGTTAACATTTAAAACAGTTGACATCTGGTACTTGTGGATGAGAATACTGCGTGAGGTCTACTGTTCACAGAACTACTAGTTTATTACTATTGCATTCTTATAAAACTTTAAAGTTTGTGAGAATGTGAGTGTTTTTTCACTTTAAAATTTCATAAGAATACAATAGTAATAGTTCCAGTGAAAACAAGATGGATAACCAACAATGTATTGTTTGAAAGAAAAAGACTAAGAAATTGTCAAAAAAATGTATTGTTATACTTGTTCTTCCTTGTGAAAGATTTACTGTCATGATTGCCTCAAGACGTCACAGTAATTAATTGGATTAACACTTTATCATATAGTATGTACTATTCTCAAGTTTTTTTCTGAGCCTTTGAGATTTTTGAATATTAGGTGTAATACTTTTTTAGCTTTATTTAATTCGTATACCTCTTCTTACTTGATTAGCATTGGAGCAGAATAAGTTAACTGCACCTCACTGCCAACACACAAGGAATCTTATGTTGGCTGTGCCGAATATTACATTGATAATTATTGCTATGAAAGTTTAAATAAATGTCTATTTGTAGGTAATTGTATAATCTGGTAATTGTACTGTAAGCAGTGACAAATATTACATTGATAATATTATTGTTGTGCAAGTTACAATCAATGTCTATTTGTAGGTAATTGTATAATCTGGGAATTGTACTGTACAAATATGTATATTTGATTTTTGGCAATAAATTCAATTCAAGAAAGAATTATTGATTAGAGTCTTCTAGTTTGGAAGTGTTGTCTTGGCTGTCCTTATTGAAGAGACAGTAATTTAATTTCAACAAATATACCTGAGTAGCTTTCTAAAAAATGAATAATAACGTGAAGGAAATTACTAGCTCACTGTCTGCAGGATGAATTGATGAAATCCTAATCGTACCGTATTTTCTATTAGTTTAGTAAGGAATATGCAGTATAATATACTTTGTTTTTCACCAAATCAAGAAATAAGTTCAGCCTTTAATGGATTAAAATGCTGAAATTCAAATATTTTCTTCCTATTTCACTCTCAAGCTTTTTTTACTCTTTGATGAATATTTTCAAGAACATTTTCACAGAATATTAAGATTTTTAGTCCTAAACAAATTAAAAAACAGCGTGTAATAAAAATGGTTCAGTGCTTAGATTTAGCCGGATCATTTTCTAATGTGATATTCTTGAAATATTTGATTATTGATTGATTGAGATGTAAGTAATCATTGATTACAATTCATAGATCACTCATTGGATCAGACTTGACATTTTTAATGAATTCAGATTATGTGGCTGTGTGAATTTATGTATATTTTCTTTTGTGTATGTTCTATATGAATAATTATGTTCAGCAATTGACTTTTGTCCATGCAATCAATGTTTGTTTATGGATTTATAGAAATAATACATGAATTTTATAGAAATAATACATGATATGGTTATAAGTTATTAAGTTTTTATTGTGAATTTCTTCACCTTTCCTACATCCTGTACATCTTGCAACTGACGGAGCTGCGATAGCGTGTGATGTCTGAGTGCTTCATGCAGAGGAGTGTCACCATCTTTGTCTGGAATATTCAGATTAGCTCCTTCCTTAACCAAGAGCTGCAACAAAATGAGATTATCATCCAATAAATGATTAACAATATTATTCACTGCTTACACACATTACAAAAATGCAAACCAGTAGGTTTAATATTGTAAGGATAGGAGAAACTTGGAGAAAACTAATTATTATAATAATAATAATAATCTTTATTTCCGTATAAAAAAAAACAAAATAATTACAAAATTGCACTTGCAGAAATTTCACATAATATACAGAAATATTCTACCATGCAAGTGACTAAGTCACGTCCGCATGGAGGAGCATCAGAGAGACAGAAAAAACAATATTTATTGAAAACGAAAACGAAAGAGAGAAAAATATATAACTAAATAAAACTAAGAACTATCTAAAATAGTGTATACAATACCTATTTTCTTTAAATGAAAAAATACAATAAGAATAATAAATTAATTAATTTGAGATGAATTGATAAAGACAGAAATACATAAATCAGCAAGAGTGGAAAATTCTATGCATAAAATAAAATAACAACAAGCTCAAGATAAGACATGATACGCAAATCTCAGACAAAAGTCAAAATTAGCAAGCACAATAAGGTAAGGGTTTGAAAAATTTAGAATACCGAAACCACAACATACATAATACAACAACAACCATATATAAAATGGCTCGTGGAATAATAATAAATATATAATATATAATATACATATATATACATATATATATATATATATATATATATTTTTTTTTTTTTTTTTTAATTAAACAGTACTCAAATATCATTTAGAATAATCAATTCAATTACCATTGGATCCTTTGGGACTGTAATACGCAGTGTACAAGGAAATAAATGAACAGCCTTTGGAACTATATTACGGAGTTGTACATCATTTCCACCCCAACCCTATCGCAGTTTAGTAGCCATCTTTTTATGCTAGTTTTGATGTAATACTTATTATTTTGGGACCCAAATTAATCTTGATGTGTATAGGTAAAAGATTGAAAAATTTTGGGGTGAGAAACATAAAAGATTTTTTGAAAAGGGTACAGTTAGGTCTCAATCCTCGGAGATGGCGATTCAGTACTCCTCGCGTCAAATGAGAGCCCTCCACCACCTCACAATAGCTTACTATTACACCATCATTCCCACTCAGCAGGTAGAAAATATTAAGTACCTTGTGGATATACATGTGTCTCAGAGGGAGTATCTCGAATTCTTGAAATAGTGGTAAAGTGCTATCCCTGTATCCTACACCAGCAATTATTCGGATAAAAGACTTCTGTAGCTTTATAATGGGATCCAAAATGGAATAATATGTACTTCCCCAACAACTCAATCCATAACTTATTCTTGAATGGGCAAATGCGTAATAAATCTCTTTCAGGGTACTTTTATTGCACATCTGCTTTAATTTAAATATTGTTCTAAGGTAGAACTGAAGAGATTTCTTGAGGGACTTAATGTGGGACTTCCAATTCAAGTTATGATCTAGAAGCACCCCTAGATATTTTACATTGGATTCCATTTTCACAACAGGGCAACTGCAAGAGTCACGCCTACAGTGAAATCCGTGGAGGAAGATAGGCATAGGAAAACTTCTACTGCCACTTAGACTGAACAAGATGTAATTAGTTTTTTGAACATTCATTGCCAACTTATTACAAGTGAACCAAAATGACAGTTTATTCAAGTCCTGTTGCATGTCATAAGCAAGTTGGTCCTGTTGGTCCGGACTGTATGATAAGGCAGTGTCATCTGCAAAAGTTGTTAATTGTCCCTTAAAGTCACCATTGAATAAGTCATTAATGTAGATCAAGAATAATATAGGTCCCAGGACCGACCCTTGAGGGACCCCATGACAGATATCACGCAAGTCACTAATTTGATTATTAATTTTTACTGCCTGACTTCTTCCCTGTAGGAAAGTTCCAAGCAGTTCCAAGGGTGCACCTCTAATACCTGCTCGCCACAGTTTATGTAGCAGAAGATCATGATTTACAGTATCAAATGCTTTACTGATATCGATAAACAATCCAGCAGCACAATTACCTTGTTTTTATTTAATCCTAAGTATATATTTTGCAGGAAATGTTGAAGGGCAAGCTCGGTGTTGAGATTCTGCCTGAAACCAAACTGTTGATTGGAGAAGAAAAAGTTGTTATCTAAAAAGTTCATTAATCTTTTTTTAATAAGTTTCTCAAACACCTTTGATAGAGTAGGTAAGAGTGAGATGGGACGGTAGTTTGTTTTGGACATCCTATCCCCTTTTTTAAATATAGGGATTACGGTACCTGTTTTCAATATTTTTGGAAACTGCCCTTCAACTATCGCCAATTAAATAAGTATGCTATAACAGTGGACAAGTGAGTGATATTCTCCTTTAAGATTCTTGATGTTAATCCATCATTACCAGAGCTGACGTTTAATTTGAGTTTTTTAACGGTTTGAATTATTTCACATTCATCAATCGGGCTGAGAAAGATGGTCGTATGACTTTGCTCGCTTTGAAATTCGTAATTGTACTGCTGGACTATATCATCTGATACTTGTGGAAGAGATTGGGAGAGTTTTTCAGGTAGATCAATAAAATACTCGTTGAACAAATTTGCAACGCTTTTACTATCACTGATGATTGTTCCATCCTCATTTAACTGTATATTTTGAATACTATTGCTCTCACCAGGTAATAATGATTTCAGAATTTCCCATTTCTTTTTAGAGTTCTTGGAGTGTAAAAGCAGATTGTCAGAGTAATATTTACATTTTGCGTTTTTTACCCATTGCTTCACGTTATTTCTCATTGCTATGAATTTATTCTTTAAAGCGGTATTATTTGGCATTCGTTTATGTAACTTATATAATTTATCCTTTACAGCAATACTGTTTGACAATCCAGGTGTCATCCACGGTTTTATCATTTTGATTTTATTTTTTAGTTTACGTTTAATTGTGGATCTATTTAAAATACTATTGAAGGTTTCATAAAATTTGTTAAATGCAGTATTTGTGTCATCTATTTCTTTATTTATTTCTTTATTTCTTTATTCTTTTTACAATGGAGCACAGATCGGGAGAGAAAAACTAAGAATACCTTGTACTATTTCTCTCCCAAATTTAGGTAACATTAAAAGTCCAAAATGAGGTTATGTTTTCTAGATTTCCATAAAATTTTCAGTCCAAAAATATTCATATAACCATTCTTTTGAATTTAGATTTTCCAAATACCAAAATAATAATAATAAACACTCAGTTATTTTTAAAAAAGTTATTTCGAGTATATTGGTCCATGAATGGGATCTGATGTTATTAGAAAGTAGCTGATAATTATTTTTTTATATTAATTATTATTAATTATTTGAGATAACAGCGCTTATTTGAGAAACTGTACCAAGTCAGGTGAAATTTGAGCACCCTTGATTATGTTGAAGTAGAAATTGTATTGAATCTGTATTGGATCATTTTTATCCGACCTATAGATATTTTTTAATTAATTATTATGTTCATCAATGTCGAGACATTTTGAGCAGAAAACATGCAGCCGCTCTCCTAACTTTGAAATTCCTTGGAGACCAAAATACGTTTTTCCGAGTACGTTTGACAATTGGAAAAATAATTTCAATTAGTTCTGAGAAACTTTCTTGCTTCAAAAGCAAGAAAGTTTCTACCATGTCGGAAAATTTCATGTTTTCTGCTCGAAATGTCTCGACATTGATGAACGTAATAATTAATTGAAAAATAACTATAGGTCGGATAAAAATGATCTACACACCAAAGTAGACATTCTCCCCGTTAATTTGATAGAAAATTATTACGCATTACGACGCCCCATGATTCTGAGAGAAGTGATATTCAAAAGAAAAACAAATCTTCGCGATGTTTCCAATTTTATCATAGAAGTTAAATTTCCTTTTAATCCTTCGACCCTGAAACCTTTTTTAGCACTACTAGGATATCGGGGATGATATTCTACATCTAATTCTGACGTTGAATTGGAAATTTGAGAAAGCTGCAATTTTACACGATTTGGCAACCCTGTAATTTCTTCGGATGGAGGGCTCAACTTATAACTGTCAACTTATTTTACACAAACTATAAATCCCGAGTTCGGAAACCGGTCATAGATATAAATTCCATGTAACATTAATGGTGTCTTGCATTTTGCTAGCACTTTGAGTTGTCTTACGCCGCTCCAGGCCAAGCAGACGTAATATATTATATCTATCTCATTGTCACACATATTTATGTAAGTATTGAAAATAAAATTGGCAGAAATATAAAATTACAACATCTTAGAAATACATAATAAAAGCAATACAAATTTTACAACATGAGAAAATACTATTACAAAATAAAATGCCATGCCAATTGAGTATTTGCATCTCGAGGTACTAAATTTGTTTGAGATGGTGATATGAAATTGATTACAAAACTAGCGCTAAAATGTAGTTACTGAGGCCGACAGTCGCATATGAAGTGACACATATTACATAACAGTATCGATGATTTATCAATTTTAGCTTCGAAGTATATATATTGTACAATATTATGATATACAAGTCTACATGAGAATTCTAAAAAAGGTATCTATATTCTCACATTCCATTACAAATCTCTTGACATTTCTCAAAAACCTTGATCGTATCTTGCACTGCCTTATCTTATTAGATTCGATTTGAGTTAGTTTAGGAAGTGACATACGCGGACAATGTGCGTGTGCTGGCGCTCGACAGCCAGATGCAGCGCCGTCTGCAGGTTGACGTTCTGGAGGTCCATGTCCGCCTTGCCGTGATGCACGAGCAGCTCAGCCACCTCGACGTGGTTGTTGAGTGCGGCCAGGTGCAGCGCCGTGTAGCCGTCGTCCTTCTTCTCATCCACTATCCAGCCGCGCGGCAGCTTCAGCAGTAACACCCACATGGCACTAAAACAACAACACCACTATCAATTCAATTCAACACAAACACACAATACAAAACAAAAAATAACACAAGGATTATAAAACAGAAAACAAAAAATAACACAAGGATCGCCTTAGTATTCTATCTACCAATGTTTTCACATCAGTGTTAAATATGAAGGAAGAAATTATAATAATATGCATAGTTCATACAGAAATAGTCTATTCAATCACAGTGAATTGAGATTAATTCCCAGAGGAATGCAAAAATTACCCTCCCAAAGGCCCGGTTAGTCCAGGCAATGAATGCTCAAAAAAGGGTATAGAGGGAAAAGCTTGGAAGACAATTTTTGGGGTAATGAGGAGGTAAACATATCAAAAGTCCCCACCCCTACCCCCTGTGCTAAGGGAGTTGGGGTGGTTCAAAGGTACCATTTTTTGGTTTCTCGCATATAACTCAAAAATTAGGCATTTTACAGACATGACTATTCTATAAGATATTGAAGCTTACATAATTTCCTACAATATTGATCTAACAACTTTTTCTATATCTCTTTCCATTTTCGAGATATCCGCTCTAAAAGATGTGACATTTAAAAAAACACATTTTCCTTCGATTTTTTGCTATTATAACTTTTTTAATGTTTTCCTTATTATAAATATCGGGGACCGAGCTTCGCTCTGGAGTACAGAAGCATAAAAAGTTTATTACGAAAGAAGAAATTATAATGACATTCATAACATTCGTACAGAAATGTTCTATCTAATCACAGTAAATTGAGATTAATTCCCAGAGGAAAGCAAAAATTACTCTCACTAAGGCCCGGTTGCACAAAAGCCGGTTAAATTTTAATCCTGAATAATTTCACGTGAACCAAATCAGAGAAGACCATTTCGGAAAGATGGTTCTACAGAAATTAATCAGTATTAAAAAATAACCCGCCATTTTTGCAACAGGCACTAAGTACCTGATTGAATGATTACAAAAGTTCAACAGCTGAGTCATAATTTTGTCTCAGTTCCACACACATGCACTCGCTCACTCACTTCCATCATCAACAGACGACGAAATTATCAGCTGTTTTTCCAAGGATGAATAAATCCTTTCAATGTTCTTCTGCGAGTTTCCCCAGGGATGAGACCAAGTACAATCGAATTTTTATATTATAAACCTACTATGTTCTGAATTTCGTGAGAATCGTTGGAGCCGTTTTCGAGATCCGGTAAAATACAAACATCTAAACATATAAATAGAGTTTGAGAAAAAATTAATATTTTGAGATTGCTTTAGATTTTGAATATTCTACTTTCTGATTCGATTGGGAAAAATATTTCATGATTATTTGCTTTATTGATAGCTTACATTTGTGATTTTCTGACCATTAGGAATTGAAAATGTTAGTGATTTGATTCGATCAATACTCTGGTTTCAAAATGTATCAATTTATGCTGCTTGAAATTCATTAGAAATGGGAGTGATTATTATGACAAGAAATATTTGAAATTTTTCAATTCAGCTACATTTTTCATAATCAATTTCTTCGTTCAATCCGACTTATTATCCTTTCAATTCCTACTTATTCATTTATACATTGATGCATACAATATCATTCTCAACTATGAATGATTGGGGAAGGAACAACAGGCTTGAAGCCCAAAACTGTTCCTTTCCCAAATTTAGATAGAAATTGTTCAAAAATAGGTTATGTTTACACTTCATGATTTACACTTATGAGTGCATCGAAGGGTAGCTACTACATATTTTGTTTTGCAAAGCCATTTCATTTCCATATAATTTTTCATTAATATCAAATTGAAATTGGATGATGATGTGGAATCTGAAATGTGAAACGCCAGAATAACGGAAAATCTTTCATGATGAAGATATAATAATACATCTTCCAAGGCTATCAAGTTGAGCTCAACGTTTTCTGGTGTCAACTTTTAAAATTACTGTAACTTACTGCAGCTAATAATCTGTGGTAATCGATGTGCAATTTGCAATAAAAAATGACTACTGTATTTGGAGTAGCACCACTAGAAACTGCAGCTAAAATAATGAACTTCATCAGTCACTCCGACTAATTTGTTGATATGTCGTCATTAATGGGTGAATATTATCATAGAGAAACAATAGCGTAAGTAGATATCCCATGGTATAGGGCGTTTATGTCGCAACTTTTACTGTTATCCCAAGCCGATAGTTCACGTAGTTCTTTCCCTTGCAGCTGTGTGACACTGTTAGTCTCTCAAATTGTACCGTTCATACACTTTCATCCCAACAAAACAGTAAAAATTGACAATAATCGACAGTAATCGGCTTGAGATAACAGTAAAAGTTGCGACATAAATTCCCTATACCATGGGATATCTACTTACGCTATTGTTTCTCTATGATATTATTCACGTTGCCTATTGGCTGTAACATTAGCAATATGCGCTCCACGTCACAATCTCCTATTCTGAGATCAAACGAGATGGATGATTACTTGCAATGCTCAATATTGTATCTTGGCAAATGATGAGATGAGATACGGTGCGCCCAAAGTGCGCCACGCCCTGTATGATGTACATAAGTTCAACCAGCTCATAAAAGATACTCACGTGTAGGATAGAATGGGACAAAGTCATATGGAAGTTGATGAAACAAATTACACTTTGGGGACTGTGGAATGTTATGGGAGCGACTTGCACATTGTTCCCAGAATACCATATCTGCGCGCGAAATGTTGCTACAACTCTCTCAGGACCAACTTATCCTTTCAACTTGACTCTCACTCGCTCTCTGCTCTCTTTCTTCTTGCTGCAGTTCATCCTTCTATTCCAGAGATAAGTCCAACTTGGACAACTTTGCACCAAGTTATATTGGATGCTGTACACTCTTTTCAATAGTCTCGTAACAAGATGGCACTACTTGCTCTACATGCATTATTCAGGCAGCTATACAACACGCTACTCCACATGTATTATATCTTAACAGCTAAGTTTATATAAAGCGAAAAGCTTGATAAAGATCATTATTTCTGATTTCACGATATAATGATAACAATTAAACATCTTATAATTTATTTATCCATTTATTAGGTTAGCACAAACAATACAATGATCGGAAAAGAAAAAACAGTCTATTGCCCAAAACGTCTTCAATTTCCTAATTTAATTCCTTCTTCTTCTTTTTCATACACTTTTGCAATTAAGCGTCGGGTTCCTTCAACCATTCTCTAAACTTTATACGATCCGTGCCATTCTGTTTACTTCATTCATTGTCTTTCCTCTCCCAGCAGCTATACTCTCTACATACTGATTCCATTGCAGTGGTGGTCGTCCCCCCTGCCTCGTTTTCCTTCCGGTCTTGCCTCCATAACCAGCCTTGCCTTTCGTTCATCACTCATCCGAGCTACATGGCCATACCATCCTAGGGTTTTTCGTTGAACAGTGGTAATCAGTTCCTCCTGTTTTAATGTTTCTCTGTAATTTAATTTCAAATTGTTCAAATATTATATACATGTTCTTCATTTTATTCTACTTCCTAATTCTTTCAGATTCTCCAGTTTAAGATACAGAAAGTGACTGAGCACTTGAATTATTTATTTATTTATGTATTCATTTTTATTGATACCTTAGACCAGTTTTAGAATAGACACTCCCCATTGTATATTCATACAGAAAGTCGATGAAGCCAACATCTACTGCCATATCGCCCCATCGTGACGTCAGCATCGGATAGATAACTTTTCTGTAGAGTTTGTTTACATTGTTTTCCATAGCAGATTGTGTCTATTTCAGCGGGAGCGCAGCGGGAGTTTACCATTTTCATAAATAATTATTAACTTCCATCTGAAATAGACACAATCTAAAAGTTTTCTATCCGATGCTGACGTCACGATGGGGCGATATGGCAGTAGATGTTGGCTTCAGAGGCTAGACTTCCCAGCGTGTCTATTCTATAACTGGTCTAAGGTTGATATAATTGCAAATCATATGAATATGATCGGGTCAGAACAAAAGGCATGGCCCAAAACTATTCTGTTCCCAAATTTTGATATATAATAAGATGTCCATAAAAATAGGTTATGTTCTTACTGTGGAGAGTTATTAAAAGCTCAAGTTCTATTAAAAAAATATATGAGCTGACAATTTTGAATTTAGAATTATGGAAGTTAACTAAAATGAAATTATGAATTACTTGGTGTACAGAGATTTAGTTTCCGTATTTCAAATATGATTTAGTTTTTGTACCGAACACTCTATAGTTTCTTCAAGTAACGAGAGAGCGGTCATTCAATAATATATTTGCTTGTTCGATAATAATTCGAAAACAATCTCCCTTCTCTTGACAGAATTTCGTGCTCTACCAAAATTAATAACATTAGACAGCTTTTCAATCACCACCTGCAGTATTGGACGAGTTCTTGGAATGGAAAATCTATAGTGTAAGTGGCATTCTATGGTTTTGTTCCTTTTCCATATCTTTATTGAGATAATATTCCATCAAGTAATAGTAAAACAAAATAAACCCCCATGGAAACTTATAGATATGTCGATTACTCAATTCCTTTTTTATACTCTGTTCCTATTGATGGTGATTAACCATACAAACAAAGCACAATCCTCGACTTGGACAGTTGTTATCTCTCTTAGTAACAACGCTCAATTCATATCTTGTAAATATGCTATAATATTGATTGTTAATTTCACCTGCTCTAAAACATGGGTTTCCCATAATTGAGTAGGTTAATTTCCGAAAAATGCAATTTATTTATATTTGTAGTGAATTTTATATATAGTATTTTTGAATATAATGTACATTTTATTGATTGTTCATTTGTATATTAATGGAAATAAAGTTTATTTGTATTTGTAAATATTGTGAAACATCTATAGAACAAATCCAAGATTATCTCCTTGTATAGAAAAGATGAAATTGACGATTATCCATCATTGAGGCTACACAATAATAGGTGTAAATTATAAATTAGGTCATAAAAATTATATGATTATGTGGTAGAGTGTTAGGCATCGATTCAGAAAATATAAATTTCGACGTGTATTTGGATATGAAACATTTATTGATAATAGTTACTATTATGAGGGAGAACCTCTAGCATTCAATATTATATTTCTGGCTATAACATGACCACATGTCGCAAAATTCCAGAATAGAAAAACTTGTCAGTGGGAGGTGAGCGATGAAAGTGAGCAGTCAGCGGGAGAGATAGCTTCTAAATTAAAAATATTAATCAATTCCACGTGGAAGACATCTTTCTAGTCCGAAATTTTAACTGACTTCTAATAAAGTACACAGATTGTAAATTACATTGCATTTTTTTCAATGCGGGTTGTCAAGTAGAAGGAACTATGAAAAGGATTCAATGATGATTGAAACATAAAATACAAACAAGTTTTATCAAGATTTCTATGTATAATTCGATTACCCTACTGGGTATTAGATGGGATCCATGTTCATCATATTAGAAAATCAATATCCTGTGTCATTCCAGACTGGTACATAACATTGCATTCATAGATGAATACAGATAATAATTTAATAAGTTCTTTTACTCAACGGTTTACTGAAGAACTGTGAATAGAGTGGACGAATAAATCCCCCTTCCATAAAACACTCTGTAGAAGTGTTCTACACCAATCTATGCAACTGAGTGTCACAAACATAGATCTCTGGTCTACAAAAATTAACAAAAAATGTGTACCAAAGGAGATGTTTCACATCTTCTGATTCATTCCAATCCAATCAGACGTCATTGACTTTTACTGCATTATGCCTACATACATATGCTTTGTGAATTACCTACTTGATTCCCAATACATTCTAGGTACCTTGCTTGATTCCTATCTTATAGGTCCACTTTGTTCCTATTGGTGGTAATTGATCATACAAGCAAACCCCAATCCGAGTATTGACTCCTAGGCCCGGTTTCCTATCTCGGGATTTAGCTAAGTTCTAGACTTTAAACAGCTGGAGTCAGAAAATTGGCTTTTCGAAATGGGGCGTAGTCGCAGTTTTTATGATAATCTTTATTTTTCTTTTCTATAACTGAAAACGTTTTTCTTTGACAAAATGAAACATTCCTAAATAATTCAAAATAGCTAAAACTTTACACTATTTTCTCTCTACTTTACATTGTGTTCAATTTTCTAGTTTTTGGAAATTTAATTTAAACGTGGACTGTGACTACGCCCCGTTTCGATAAGCCAATTTTCTGACTCCAGCTGTTCAAAGTCTAGAACTTAGCGAAATCCCGAGCTGGAAACCGGCCCTAAGCTACAACTCTGAATACTTATTTTTCTATACTACATATGAATTGTGATTTGTGGAATGTATATAGTACATAAATGGATCTATAGTCTATAGAAGGCCTATAGTCAAGGGAAAGACATATATCTTGAATCAGGAATTGAGAGACAACAGTGCTTATTCACTCAAAGTTTTTACCATCGAATATTCATACTCAATACTGATTCAATCGATTCCTTTCATATTCGCAGTATGTTATCAAAGTTCATGAGGAGGCAATACATCTATCGACCTGCCGAGAGCAGATAAACCCAAATACGCAAGTTCACTATTATGGGAGCTGGAAAATCCTTATCTTGGTTTTACATGAAGAGCACAACTCACACACGCGTTGGCCAGCTTCAAAAATTACGTACTTCAAGTGTGACATATTGGAACAGCTGTACTAAATGTGATAGTGTAATGGATGTTCTGTTATTAGCGCTATGGTGGAGGCACGAGTGGAAAAAGAAGGCCCCTTGTTGAGTCAAGCCACCGCGACAGAGAGGCAACCGACAAAAACGACAGAGACGGAAATAATTTCGAAGAGTACGTGGGGGAAGCTATGCTAGGCTAGGAACCGAAATAGTGGCGGAAACCGAGACAGATTCAGGGAGGGAGACATGTCTCTCCACTCTCCAGTACTACAGAATTATTATAGCATACTACTAGAGTATGTGTACAGTTATACATGGTGGAGCACAGCTGGATGGAGCCGGGCCAAACTTCGGCTAAAAGTGTCGTCAACTTATTACCCACACCCACTGGTATTTATAGATATAAATTATTTTCTTCCTCTCCTACTCTATTCGTCATGCACACCACTCTCGGTTCCAAATAATTCATTTTATTTCACTTTCAATTGAAATACCACCTAGAGACAGGACAATGTACTGCCTCGAACATAACCTATATTTAGACTAGTAAAACTGTCGTTGAATTCAAATCCTAGATAAACTTGGTCCTGAATTTAAAAAAAAGATGTTTTAATCATTTCAATCTACTAATCGAACACTAGTGAGGTCCACGTTGGAGAAAGATAGGAGAAAAACGTTGCCGATCCTCTGTCCTGTCAATGCCTTCTATAGATGGTAGATGATACAGGTTTATATTTATTGATGTAATATTAAGGTTGTTCGTTACACCTTTTTATTTTTATTTAAATTGGATAATCTTTTTCAATATAATTGTCAAGATCATTATAAGAGAGAAAAAGTGGCAACTGAAATTTTCAAGTGGTCGTCTAATAAGCGACTTATGGGTTGTTGAAGTGCTAAACTCCGTTTTCTTTCAAGATCATAAACGGTTTCGAATTTTCCATTGGAGTTTTTTTTCAATACATTCAGTATATCATTGGCTTTGTTCTAATATGCGTTTTTTCGCGATGTATGCCAAAATGAACTAGTTATCGAATATACAAAAAATGTTACTTTTTTATCTATGAAGGATATGGGGAATAAAATGTTTTAGTTTGGAAAGGTACATTTTTTGAATTTTTAAAAAGAAGTTCTAATAATATAGTCGAAACCGTTCATGATCTGGAAAGAAAACGGAATCTGGAAAGTTAGCACTTTAACAACCCATAACTCGCTTATTAGACCACTTAAAAATTTCAGTTGCCACTTTTTCTCACTCTTATAAATGATTTTAACAATTATATTGAAAAAGATTATCCAATTTAAATAATAAAAAGTGTAAGGAACAGCCTTAACTGTTCATTCTCGTTTAAAATAATTAAGTATATTTTATTAAGCAAGAAATTGTATTTTTCAATAATTTCATAATAAATTTTCATAACTAAGATGAAATATTTTGCTGATAAATTATCAATTCTACATTGTTAAAAGACGATCTGGCAACAGAGCAAAGCGAGAAAGAGATAGCGCTATCCGCTTTGTTTATTTATTTATTTATCACATTGTGTACAAATACTTAACATGAGGAAAGGCACAACAGGCTCATGCCCAAAACTGCCCCATTTCCAATTTATACTATACTGTCCAAATCAAAATGTTGGTTATGCCACTTTCACTTTTCAAAATACAATATTTACGCTCTTCAATACTCAGATAAACGAGCAAATTTTGAATCAAATAGATACTATAAGAGTCTAGAATCAAAAAATCTAGAACAGTAACTTAATAATTATTCAAAAAGTCTAAATTTTGAATGAAACTACAAAATTTTGATCTAAAAACTTCACACTTTAGAGAAAACCACAGCGGTTTATGTTTTGTTGAATGATAGACAAGGATAGAAATACCAAATCAAACAATGCCATTATAACGTGGACCTCACCAAAGATATTGGACTATGAAATATTAAACGTAGTAAACTGTAATATACTGATTTACTCATCTGGGTGAATTCTAAACTTGGAGAAGTGTGACAAATTATAGGTATAATTGAATAAGTCAAATTAAATAAAATATTTGAGAGGATTATCTTTCATTCATGAACTGTAGAGCTGTGACAAGGCACTACATTTTCATGACACCTATCAGATTCTATCATTACTTTTGATGAGTGTGATTCAATTCAAAACAGTAGTAGCATAGAGAAGCAATAGCGTAAGTAGATATCCCATGGTATAGGGCGTTCATGTCGCAACTTTTACTGTTATCTCAAGCCGATTACTATTGATTATTGTCTATTTTTACTGTTTTGTTGGGGTGAGAGTGTATGAACGGCACAATATGAGAGACTACCAGTGTCACACAGCTTCACGAGAAAGAATTACAGGAACTATCGGCTTGAGATAACAGTAAAAGTTGCGACATAAACGCCCTATACCATGGGATATCTACTTACGCTATTGTTTCTCTATGGTAGTAGTCATTAGCAATTCGTTTCTCCCCTTCCAGTACCGTCTTCCAACTGCCCAAGTGAATTAAAACCTTTTCAGTTATGGATCAATAAAACATAGGTGTGCATAATTTTTAAAATAGCTTTTTTTTGTGTATGAAGATTACACAATGTCGAATTATGGATAATAATTGGATACATAATTATGGATACATAATTGTTGAATTATGGTGTAGTGTGTATGGGAAATCATTTCTGAACTCGTGGAATATTCATGTACAAGGTTTTCGAGAAGGTTTCGATAGCAATAAGATTTTCTACTAAATATTCATAAATATTCGTGTTATCATTCATGACACCCACCGATGAAGCTGATCAATATTATTTATTTATTTATTATTTCACGAAGGCGACTTTCTATATTGTTACTGTTGAAGAGTTATTTCCCCATATATTAGAATTAATGGAATAAAAACGTAATTTTATTCTTCAGTTTGAAAGTAGGCCTACAGACTAGTTCGAATCAATTATAATATTAAACTCAATATTCAATATTTAATTAGATTCACAATGCAGTGGAAACAGTTCAAGAATAATTATTTTTAACTGCTATTAGAATTAGGAAGGTGTAGGCTAAGATTCTTTATCATCTTGTATTACGCACTAACTGGATTCATTCTTGATTCTTTCTATTCCAATGTATGAATCGCAACTCTAGTAGAAACTAGAATAAAATATTTTTTATATTATGTGTTTCAGCAAGAAGTACAATAAAGTATATTAAAATTGGATAATCTTTTTCAATATAATTGTTAATCATTATAAGAGTGAGAATAGTGGCAACTGAAATTTTTAAGTGGTCTAATAAGCAAGTTATGGGTTGTTGAAAGTGCTCACTCCGTTTTCTTTCCAGATCATAAACGGTTTCGTATTTCCCATTGGAGTTTTTTTAATACATTCAGTAATCATTGGCTTTCTTCTAATATGCGTTTTTTCACGATTGATGCCAAAATGAACAAGTTATCAAATTTACAAAAAATGTTACTTTTTTATTTATGAACGATATGGGGAATAAAATGTTTTAGTTTGGGAAGGTACATTTTTCGAATTTTTTTCGAAGTTCTAATAATATAGTCGAAACCGTTTATGATCTGGAAAGAAAACGGAATCTGAAAAGTTAGCACTTCAACAACCCATAACTCGCTTATTAGATCACTTAAAAATTTCAGTTGCCACTTTTCTCACTCTTATAATGATATTAACAATTATATTGAAAAAGATTATCCAATTTAAATAATGAAAAAAAGGACCGAACAGCCATAAATAATAATTGAATGCTCTTGTAGAATTGCTGTCTATTGGGGTTTGGTGAGATAGATCCAGTTCGAAAACAAAACTGAACGATGACAATCGATTGTATAGCTGTGTACTCTTTGATAAAATATAGTATATATAATAAATATAATATATAAAATATATGACCGAGCGAAGTGAGGCCTAAGATTCAAGTCGACGGTTTGGCATTTCTCTTGATGTTTAAATGTTTTTATGTTGCGCATTTACGGCGAAACGCCGTAATAGATTTTCATGAAATTTGACAGGCATGTTCCTTTTTTAATTGCGCGTCGACGAATATACAATGTTTTTTGAAATTTTGCATTCCAAGGAAAATATAAAAGGAAAAAGGAGCCTCCTTCATACGCCAATATTAGAGTAAAAATCAGACTATAGAGTTATTCATCATAAATCAGCTGTTTAGTGGACTATAATACTACCTGTTCAAAAAAATCGAACATCTTGAAAACGTATCTTTCCATCAACGTTAGTTGTTGACAGTTGACTATAATACTACCCGTTCAAAAACATCGAGCATCTTGAAAATGTATCTTTCCATCAACATTGTAGACAGTTGCAGCCAGACCTGATAACAGCGCTCACACTCACATTCCTTGACGACACGTCACGGTACGATAGGACAGAGAGCTCTATGTTTATTTAGGATTTTTTCTAGACATTTTAAATTGATAAATTATTTATTAATTTTTGAATTTATTTATTAATTTTAACAGAAGAATGTAACTTACTGAGCGCGAGGCCTACTGTTCACAGAACTACTAGTCTTTGATAAGTGACAATGAGAAAGATTTTGTGATGATTGAGGTTAGGACGTTCAAGTCATTCAGAATATTTAGGAACAGTTTGGGATGTGCCTGTTGATCCTCCACCAAATCATAAAATAGAAAAAAGAATTTTGTATCATTGAATCAATAAATGATAGTGATGATAGTAATATTCTCAGATCGCTGCTTTCATCATGCATTGCTCCAAGTTATCACTAGAATCGTCAATATAGCGTTGATAATAACCACCTAGTGTTTCTTAAATAAGGGTCTACAGGACCCTTAGAAAGACCAAGGTTAGATAGATTAGAAAGACCAAAAACTCTTCTCAAAGCTTTCTTTTGAGATCTGAAATTAGATCTGAATTTAGTCTCATTCATCTTGGAAGGTTTTTGAATGTAATTCAACTCGAATATTTGGATAGCATGAAATAATTTTACCAAGAGTGACGCATTATTGCAATATATCTGTCAACATTATTCTTTATTTTTTATTGGTTCATACAAAAAGTACATCAACAAAATAATAGAGAGAAAACATGAGGTAACCTTGTGCTATTCCTCTCCAAGGTTAGATAGATTAGAAAGACCAAAAACTCTTCTCAAAGCTTTCTTTTGAGATCTGAAATTAGATCTGAATTTAGTCTCATTCATCTTGGAAGGTTTTCAAATGTAATTCACATTGAGTGAATTTAAAAACAAGAAACTTAAAATAAATTCAGTTCTGAACAGCTGTAAATAAGTAATAGTGAGTAGGTTTTTGATTTTGTATTCAAATTTTTCAAATAAGTGCAATATTTCTAAAGTTTTTCATCTATTATGATACATTCTGTGATTTATTTAGAGAATAACATCAACCTTCAAAATTCAAAATGTTCAAATAATTATTCCTGGACCGAAAATCAAGTGACGAAGCAGTGTGTGATTACATAACCTTAACTTTTGGACAACATTAACATTCTATCAAAATTTTTGGAGGGAAATAGAACAGGCTCAGCCTAGTTTTTCCTCTAATGTCATAATTGTATTATGATTATAGTGTTTTATACAATAAATGAATGAATAAATGAATTCAACTAGAATATTTGGATAGCATGAAATAATTTTACCAAGAGTGACACATCATTGTAATATATATCTGTAAATTTTATTCTTTATTGGTTCATACAATAAGTACATCAACAAAATGATAGAGAGAAAACATGAGGTAACCTTGTGCTATTCCTCTCCCAAATTTAGATAACGTTACACATAGTCCGAAATAGGTTGAGTCTTGTAGTTGTTCACTTTACAAAATTTTCAAAACTGCTTTTCTGCTCATCAATTTCACTATCCATGACGAACTGCTAGTTGATAACTCGATTTTGAACTATTTTTGACGACACTACAGTCTAATTAGGAGTGTTTTGATTCGATTAAACATGTCTAATTCGATATTCAATTCAATTCAGTTTATTAAAAACACACAAAACAAGACAAAACAAAATAACAAAGAATTACAAAACAAATAAAATACAATAAAATGTTACAAATATGAAAAACTATGGGCTTTGTGGTTGGGTGTGTTGGAGAAGAGAAAAAAAGAGAGGAAGATACCTTAGCCAACTATGGTTTCCCATGTATCTAAACATGTAATATTGAACTATTGTTTTTCCTCCATTTCGAACTATATTTCGAACTTGTTTTCCATTTTGAACTATGTAGACTGTAATGTCGTCAAATATTTCAAAATCAAATTACTTTTCTACCTTGATCTTTCACTACTAAACTAGTCATACAAGATTCAGTGGAATCTCGTAGAGGGAACCAAAGTGTCACAATGATAGGAGATGGATAGGCATCGTTAAAAAGCCCCAGACAAACCTCGTAAGCGCTAATAAAAATGATCACATCTCTCATTTAATGCAAACTTGTACGATTTACGATCTTGAAAGAGGCGCGACTACACACAGGAATAGGAGTCATAAAGGCGATAATAAAACTGAATAGTGAGTAGACCGATGAATAAACCCGGACAAGAGCGAGAAGGAGGGGGAAAGGAGTGAATAAAAATGAAGGCAAGAGGAGGAGGGTATGAGGAAGAGGATAGGAGATGGGAATAGGATGATAGGACTAGGTGGTGGTGGAGAGGGAGGAGTAGGAGGAGGAGGAGGAGGAGATGATGAAGAAGATATAAGAACGGGGAAGATAGGATAGATAGGGATAGTATGAAGAGGAATAGGATAGGAGGAGAAGGAGGAAAAAGAAGAGAGAAGAGTTGGTGGAGATTAGAAAAAGATGGAGGAATGATATATGGATTAGAAGGAAGAAGAAAAAATGTAACCATAAAGCAAGGAAAGAAGAGGATAAAGGAGAAGGAGGAGATAGAGAAGAAGATATAAGAACGGGGAAGATAGGATAGTTAGGGATAGGATAGGAGGGATATGAGGAAGATGTGTTTACTTTGTTGAATAGAATGAGGAAGTAAAAACAGAATGAGAGGTAGATGTAACAGCCAAAGGTATTAAGGAAATAAAGAATGAGGTAGAAAAAAGAGGTAGTAGATATTACAGCCAAAGATGTAGAAGAGATAGAGAATGAGGTAGAGGGTGAAAAAAGAGAGAGAAAAAAGGGAGAAACCAGCTAAAGATGTATGAAGATGTAGATATGTGAGGGGAAAGGAGATGTGCTTTATCTGATGAAGAGAATGAGGTATTGAAAACAGAAAGAGAGGTAGATGTAACAGCCAAAGGTGTGGAAGAAATAAAGAATGAGGTAGAAAAAAGAGGTAGTAGATATTACAGCCAAAGACGTAGAAGAAATGGAGAATGAGGTAGAGAGTGAAAAAAGAGAGAGAAAAGAGGGAGAAACCAGCTAAAGATGTAGAAGATATATTGAAAAATGAGGGTAAAATAGATGTGCTTTCTTTGATGAAGAGAATGAGGTAGTGAAAACAGAATGAGAGGTAGATATAACAGCCAAAGGTGTTGAAGAAATAAAGAATGAGTTAGAAAAAATAGGTAGTAGATATTACAGCCAAAGATGTAGAAGAGATAGAGAATGAGGTAGAGGGTGAAAAAAGAGAGAGAAAATAGGAAGAAACCAGCTAAAGATGTAGAAGAAATAATGAAGAATGAGGGGAAAGAAGATGTGTTTTCTTTGTTGAAGAGAATGAGGGAGTGAAAACAGAAAGAGAGGTAGATGTAACAGCCAAAGGTGTTGAGGAAATAAAGAATGAGGTAGAAAAAAGAGGTAGTAGATATTACAGCCAAAGATGAAGAAGAAATTGAGAATGAGGTAGGGATTGAAAAAAGAGAGAGAAAATAGGAAGAAAGTAGCTAAAGATGTAGAAGAAATAATGAAGAATGAGGGGAAAGAAGATGTGTTTTCTTTGTTGAATAGAATGAGGAGTTAAAAACAGAATGAGAGGTGGATGTAACAGCCAAATGTGTTGAGGAAATAAAGAATGAGGTAGAAAAAAGAGGTAGTAGATATTACAGCCAAAGATGTAGAAGAAATGGAGAATGAGGTAGAGATTGAAAAAAGAGAGAGAAAATAGGAAGAAAGTAGCTAAAGATGTAGAAGAAATAATGGAGAATGAGGGAAAAAAGATGTGCTTTCTTTGATGAGGAGAATGAGGTATTGAAAACAGAAAGAGAGGTAGATGTAACAGCCAAAGATGTAGAAGAAATAGAGAATGAGGTAGAGAGAAAGGTAGATATTACAGCCAAAGATTTAAAAGAAATAGAGAATGAGTTAGAGAGTAAAGAAAACAGAAGAAGACATAGAGAAAACAGCGAAAGATGTAGAAGAAATGGAGAATGAGGTAGGAAGTGGGGAAAACAGAAGAAGACATAGAGAAAACAGCGAAAGATGTCGAAGAAATTGAGAATGAGGTAGAGAGTGGAGAAAACAGAAAAATATTTAGAGAAAACAGCTAAAGATGTCGAAGAAATAGGGAATGAGAGGAAGAAGATGTTGTGCTTTCTTTATGGCTAAAGATGAATAGGGTCAGTAGGAAGTGACGTAAGAGCCCGGCAGGCGCCCTCCCCCCTCCCCAATGCCCAGGCCCCCTTTTCCATCGCAAATAGTAATAAAGGGGCCAAGTCTGAGAGAGCGATGAGCAGCTCCAGAAGAATAACTTGCATTTCTCCCATCCAGTCCGAGCCCCGGGTCGACGCCGCCACCGCCACTATGATTGCGATGACACTACCAGGATTCCCCCCCCCACCACCAACACCCACTAACAACCAAGAAACTACTACTAGTGGCATTGGCGTCCAAAGCGATCGACTTTCGATAGCCGTCCAACAAAAGAAACGTCTGGAACCTGTCTGTGTCTGCCAGAAAACTGCACTCCACCATCCTGCGTCTTCATGTACTTCATCTGTTTTCGATTTTGCCAGCAACCAGCAAACGGCACATGGCACGAGTGCCCCATCAATTCCCGTTCCGAATTTCGAATCGGAGAGCTTGTACTAAACTCCCAGCATCCATCTATGTGCGGTGGTCCATTTCCTATAAGTTGCTACTACGATCGAGACTGGATATCTGCCTTCTTTTTGTTCAAAAGAAAGTTTCACTAGTAGATTATCACCTGTTTCACAATAAATTTCATGAAAGCTGATTGAACTAACAATTATGTTTCTGAAAGTAATGTTTTTTTTTGTCATAGTCTGATAGTCATTCAATTTCAGCTTTTTTACATCCATGAAATCAAGCCGGTAAACAGCTGATTGTAGAACAAAAAAACATATGATTCTCATTACAGCTTACTCTACTGTAATGAAGCCATATGTTTCCTTTACAGTCGAGTATGTTTCCTAGTAGTCCAGTCAAGGAAAGGTTATAGAGGGAAAAGTTGAGAAGACAATTTTTGACCCCGCAGTTCTGTTTAGGGTAGTAAGGAGGTAGACATAAAAAAAAAGTATGAAGGAGATATAAAAAAGTTGTGAAATGAATATTGTAGAAAATTATGTAAGCTTCAATTTGTTATATGACAATCAAGTCCTTAGGATACATAGTTTTTGAGTTTCATGCGAGAAACCAAAAAATGGTACCTTTAAACCACCCCCACCCCCTTAGCACAGGGGGTAGGGGTGGGGACTTTTGATATGTTTACCTCCTAATCACCCCTGCGGTGTCAGGAATTGTCTTCCCAACTTTTCCCTCTATACCCTTTTTTGAGCATTCATTGCCTGGACTATAGTTCCAAAATAGAAACAGAAAAACTGCTACAAAAACCGCCTTTTAGCGCTCCAGGTGGAAGTTTTGTCAACTACAATCAAGAAATTCCTGATTCGAAACTTGTAAACTAGGTTATATGTTTATAGAATGCATAAGTGCCTTCACTTAGAAAGAAGACTTGTTAAAGTTCCGGTGTATTCTACCAGTACACACTTCAACCACTATAGTTGATGTTGCATGTCATTTAATTTAGAAGCAACTTTGTAAGCAGTGACTTAGCAATAGGCAGGACCGTGCCAATTTTCAATGACAATTTCCATGGTCATTTTTCTAAAAAGCAGTACTTATGAATTGAACTAGAAGCTGCAAGGTATAAACCCAGTAGAAAAACCCATAACTAAGGTTGAACTCGTACAGTAACTTGTTGAAAGAGATTGAGAGAAACTGAACGTTTTGACATTTATAATTTGAAGGGTTGAATGAATTGAAAAACAAATATTTCAATGAAATTGGATTTGAAATTTATTATTCAGACATCTATTCAGATTGAGCAGAATTGATTTCAGACATAAGAATGAGGCATCAGGTATATCAGGATTAACTATCCCGTGAATAGATGAGTAAATTAACTGTTAAGCCCTGCACATACACACATCGATTTTTGTTGGTACGATATTTTGCCGTCCTTATGAATTATATAAGATTAAACGGAACTTGACAAACATAATCTGTTTGAAATCCTCTGTTCAATCTAATAGAATTTATATGGACGGCAAAATATCGTACCAACAAAAATCGTTGTGACTGTAGCTAGCCTTACTAGCCTAAGATCCTAACAATATAATCATTTAACATTTTTCAGCCTGAGAATTTTTCAATAATGTCGGTTTGTAGATTAGAACTGAATTCAGGGATTTGAAGACGTTCATAATTAATGGAAAATCGTTCTTGATATTTAATGCTGAGAAAATTTTTCATTTTATAGATGATTCTTTTTTAATTGGAAAATCTATTCCCTTGTGAAAGTAATGGACAAGAAATATGTTCTACACTAATTGACGGTCAAAAGTTAGTTCCAATCTCAAAGTCATCGCCACATCTTGTAACTAAATTTTCAAGTTGAAGATTAGTTCGCCAGTAGGCTTATCTGTTTGACCCAGTTTCCTTGTTAGGCCTTGATCCAATAAACTTTCGATTTCCCTTCAGGCTCATTCTTCATGCAAAAGTAATGGATGCTGCATCCTGTACAACACAAAGTATTTTAATCAGTCCAAGTCGGCTTGAAACTATAGCACATAGAAACCTGGACATGTTAATTCTTAAACGCGAAGTTTGATAACTTTTTTGTAGGAATTTTATCGTAATAGAGTTGCCTCAATAGTTGATACTCGATTTGCCTCAATCGTTTCAATCAAAAACTAATGAATCTTTATCGAAACTAATAGGAATGAAACTAATGAAACTAATTTCATTGAAACTAATAGGAATCTTCATCGAGACTAATAGAAAGTTTGAAAACTTTCTGTAGGAATTTTATCGTAATAGAGTTGCCTCAATAGATCTAATCACATACTAATGAATCTTCATCGAAACTAATAGGAATGCACCACATTTCTTATACCTGTACGCGTATAATACAGAGTGTGTTACTGAAAATATATACTTCTTTGTCAACAGTCAACAAACATTTTTACTGAGATCCTAGCCTCCTGTATTCTTTTACCTATTGACGAGCATTGAACAAAAAGATAGAATTATCTCAATTCCTAATAAATTATCATAGTCTTAGCAAAATTCAAAACGAATCATCTAATTCTTTGACGTCAATTTGATTTCAAATAATTTGTCAACAGTCAACAAACAGTTTTATCGATTCATTTGCTATTTTCTCGTTTTCCTGAAAGTAATCCAACATTGCAAGAAGTGGTGTTGCCAAATCGGTTGACGTGCACGAATCTGTGTGCCAGCCAAAGTGGAGAACTATGAGTGAAGTGAAATCGAGTAGGAGCTGCCCGTCCATACGGTTCGTTTCAATTTAAAATTCCCAAGCGGGGTAGTTGGCATTGGCGTGCTCTGTGTCTGTGTGACGCGGTAAAATCTCGTTTTGTAGCGAGACTAAAAGCAGCCGACATCAAAGAGCAGCTTTGTCCCCAGAGTGATGAAGAGCAATGTAAACAGAGCTTCGGGATTATACAGCCTCTTCAGCTGTTCATTTCTCCATTCCACTTTCGGGCTCTAACATGTTTGCGCAACAGTTGAACTAGAAAGTCGAAACACATAGCCAACACTCACTAATTAATTGAATCATCGCGATAGGTGATGCGTTAAAGTAATCAAAAAAGGGTTTAATTTTGTCAATCTAGTTGATGTAATAAAGTTGGCACAAAGCTATGTACAAGAAAATTTCCTGGTAATTTATGGTTATTTTGGTTTTTAAGGGTAAAAATTTAATTGATTTAAATAATTTAAATTATTTAATTTAAATAGTCATTAATTTAAAATTTAATAAAATATAAAAAAATTAAGAAGGAAAGTATAATTTTTTTCTAATCAGAAAAGCTGAGGATATTCAAGGTAAATTGAAAATTGAAGAATATGCTAATTGATAGTGACTGAATATAAAATTTGTGATAGCTTAAATTTCAGTGAAAATTGATGATGAATCATAATTCAATGTATGATTCACTAATGTGTTCATGATGTATCCATGAATAAATAATAAATCACATTTATGTGAGCTGACTGTGATGAAATGAAACACACTTTTCACCATTTAATATTGTGACTTACTAGTTTTCAATGGATGTAGAACAATACAGTTTATTCTTTTTGACCGAGCGAAGTGAGGTCTAAGATTCAAGTCGACGGTTTTGAATTTCTCTTTATGTTTATATGTTTATATTTATGTTTACATGTTTCGCATTTACAGCGAAACGCAGCAATAGATTTTCATGAAATTTGACAGGTATGTTCATTTTTGAATTTCGCGTCGACGTATACATAAGTTTTTTTTTAATTTTGCATTTTAGGGATGATACAAAAGGAAAAGGAGTCTCCTTCGAACGCCAATATTACCGTAAAAATCAGACTTTAGAATTATTCATCATAAATCAGCTGTGGATTATTAATTGCATGCAATTAATATATCAATGTAACTTTGTAAAAAGACAGCTGTCGTGTGGACTATTAATTGCAAGCGATGAGGCATGCTACTCGAAGTAGCATATTATTTTCTCCCGACTTTTCTTTGCTTTCAACTCGGAAAGCTTTTGATGATAGTAGCATAGTTGTTTACAAGAAATTATTGTCAATATAACAACCCAAACAGCCATTGGTTGTTTACACACCGATATCTTGCCGACACGTCAGGACAGGACATAATTCACTCCGATGGACAGTATTAAAGGAGGCTGTGGTTTTTAACTGCGCGAGGTCTACTGTTCACAGAGCTACTAGTAGAATAATATTATTAATGTAGGAAATTCCAATCAGAAACTGGGAAGAAATTGAATAGGGTTGTTAAAACTGAACATGATATTGAGTAATTGGTAACTCCATAAACCTAGGCTACATAGATCGAGCCAGTAAATCATCATTATTTATTCTGTTGATGATCACGAGGTACATATTTTCATACGCCACGGTTCTAACTGTAGTGGACGAAAAAGTTTGACAAATATAAGAACAAAACTGGAAATTTGATGAATATTCCAATGACTGAGATTAAAAAAAACTCTTTGAATAATGTGATTTTCATGTGGGAATAGAACAAGAACGTCTGCAAATTCATGAACAGAATTAATTTGTCAAGTTTAATTTCTCTTATCTTGGGAGCTATCATCGATTGTCGAACATGTAAGACACGCTTTGAAATAGTGTGAATACGTGGCATAATGACGTCCTGAAGGAGGTCCATAAAAGCTGTCAGATTTCGCGATGTAAACTGAAAATACGCCGATAATCGTTTTCTTGCATGTCTCGCTGTGTCGCGGAACGAGTATTTTCGGGAGTCAACGACTGGCGTCGATGGGGGTTTGTCGAGTCCAGGAGGTCCCTGGAAAACAGGGTGGAACAACACTGAAAATACCCGACTTGATTGAAGAGTCGGTTGACTCAATTCGAACAAAGATTTGATTCATGTGGAGCAAACCAGTGGCGTGATCGTCACAGTAGAATCGTTCGTCGTGTGACGGGAGTCACGACGGTTGGAGTGACGGGGGGTGGCGTTGATCGTCATTCACCATTGATTGGCTTCACTAAGCGAGTTCTCCAATCCCCTTACCCCATCTCCCAACCCTCATCACTTCACAAAACTGCAAAACCCCGAGCGACTTCCCATGTTTATATCGATGCAGTTTTTCACAGATCTCAATAAGTCTGACTTGGTTTATGAGGGGGAATGAGTATGAGATCCGTGTGGACATACTGGACTACAGAGTATTTCACGCCGGAAAGAAGTATTAGATGTGATCAATATGAATTCAGCTTGAAATTATTGGTATCGAAAGTCTTGAAGCTGTTGAATGAAGTCTATATTAGCATTGTTACTGATAAAAGCAGCTTAGGTAAGGAGTGGATTCTTAAACTTATAGGTACGCGAGATTTGTATTTCCACAGGCCAGTGCTCAATTATTCAAGAAGTCTTATTTAAAAAAAATCTGGTGTGGCGCACACACACAACTTTCCTTGCCGTTATGAAAATTGATCACCTGACGCTAGTGTTCCCGCGCATCTCAAGTCTACTACTATTCAGAGATCTGAGCCAGGTGGTGACAGGACAATAACGCTGGAAACACACGAGGTCTGCTGTCTCTTCATAGTGAATGATTTAATAAAATCAACAGTTAGTTGTCAATAATTTGCAATTGAAATAATCATATTTTCTCGAATTTAGAGCTTATTTTCAATTTTAGGTGAAAATGTTACTGAACATTGATTGTAGAGATTTTCATGCTCAATCTTTTCCACTTTAAATTTGTTGTTCAAATTGTATCTGAAGCCTGATAATTGGGAATCTAAAATCAAACTTTGCATAGATGGGGCGGAGCTCCTGAAATTTTTACGGATATGGGACTTATGGCAGTTGATAGATCTTATCAATGACTAATTTAGGTATGAATTTGATAAAAATCGTTGGAGCCGTTTTCGAAAAAATCGCGAAAAACCCTGTTTTTGACAACATTTTCGCCATTTTAGCCGCCATCTTTAATTGAATTTGATCGAAATTGTTCGTGTCGGATCCTTATATTGTAAGGACCTTAAGTTCCAAATTTCAAGTCATTCCGTTGATTGGGAGATGAGATATTGTGTACACAGACGCACATACATTCATACACACACACATAAATACCAACACCCAAAAACCACTTTTTTGGACTCAGGGGAACTTGAAACGTATAGAAATTTACAAATTTGGGTACCTTAATTTTTTTCGGAAAGCAATACTTTCCTTACCTATGGTAATAGGGCAAGGAAAGTAAAAATTGAAAAAAATTCTCGATTTTCCCAGAAAACTCCTGGTTTATAAAAACCAATTCGGATTAAATTTAGTAGACAAACAGCCCACGGCAAATCAAATTCAGGTTTGAAGCATTATGTCCATTTGTCACAGTTGAACAATAACACGTCTATGGAGAGCTATTTCGAATTTTAAAAGTTTATTTGAGGGTTCCGAGAGATGGTACGTTACTCATGATTCAATGCTGAATTCAATATCAGCTGATAGTTGCAGTGATAGTAGTTTTAATTTTTCTGCTCAAAATTTTCAAGTTTATTTCAATATTATTGAAACTTTCGGATTGTTTAGTGTTATTTCCGGCTCTTATCAACCCTTCGAAATTCAAAATTCATCAGTCATATCTCGAATACGTATTCTCTGAGTGTTAATCTTTGGTGAAAACAGAAATTTTAAACTTAACTTCACTTTGGACTATTTATGTGCCAAAATCAAGGAATTGAAGAAGTTTTGGGCAATTGCCTGTTTCTCTTTCCAAATATCGTGTTTGTGACTGTTCTAATAAATAAATAAATGCTACATATGATGAAATTTAAAACCATTGATACAACATTTTCAACACGAACTGAACATTTTTAGCCTTGAAATAGTTTATCTATAACTCAAAATAAATATTTTGACAAGTTGAGTCTATTAGGAAAGTTAGGCAACAATGTACAAGAGGCTGCGCTGCTTGGGGCGACCATATTTTGAATAATTTTCCGTTTTGTCTGGTAACAAGTACTTTCAGTAAATTTGAATAATTCAAAGTTTTTGTGAGAAAACTAAATTATTTATAGGGCGAACGTATTAATCCCGAACGAGTGGTTCATAACACAGAGGAGACATTGAGAGGTATGCGCACGTAACAAAATAACATGTAATCAAATTCTGGAAATTGAATCCGTTAAAAAGTGACATGAGTGAGGAGGTTGAACGATTTCCGATCTGTAACCTCGAATACACACATCTCACTGCCTAGCTTATATCACCAAGAAATTTATTTTTGGAATTTGTAAGCAGACAATAAACTATTGTCTGACGTAACGGGGGGTTAAAATTAATTTGAATATCGTCACTGTTATGGCACAACAATGGAGAACGGAAATCATATAACATAATATTTAGATTAGGGCTGAATATACAAAGAAACTGGAGCAAATGCAAGAGAAATGGGAAAATGAATTTTTTGGACATTGAAAGCAATGATCATAATTCTAGAATAAAATCAATAGGTAAGGACTTGAACTTTCTATCTTTAGGGCCGTTTGCACAGTGATAGTTTAAACTAAATTTAATTTTAAACCGGATTAAATCCGTATCAAGTCTCGTTTGTTATAATGTGTTACATTTTGAGTTTAAGCCACCAGCTGATTGAATTCAGTTTAAGCTTTGACTGTGCAAACGGCCCTTAGAGTATGATTAATATAATATAATAATAGTTGTAGTAGATATAATATAGTAGTAATAAATAATAGTAGATATAATATAGTAGTAATAAAAATAGTATGATTAGTTATAATAATGTGAAATATTTCTTCTAAGTTTAGTTTTGAAGCATCTAAATTTGAAAATCTACTTTGTGAAAATACTTGAGGACTGAAAATTTAGTGAATTAAAGAACTACAAGACTTAACCTATTTCGGACTATGTGTTATCTAAATTTGGGAGAGGAATAGCACAAGGTTACCTTATTCTTCCTCTCCCTATCATTTTGATGATTTACTTATTGTATAAATGAATAAAGAATGAATAAATATTCCAATGTAATCAGATCTTGTAGAGATTATTTCGTTTCTCATCAATTTTCATGGAACAGAAAAATTCAAGTAATTAAGTGAAGTGAAGAATAAGTAATCTTAAGATACTTACAGACGTATGCGCTACACATTTCACTTATCATCAGCTGATGTTTATGCCATCTGTATATGTACAGAAACAGTAAGGTACATAATTATATAATAAGCATAGCATCAGCTGATAGAAAGTGGAAAGCGCGTATTTTGAAAAGTAGCGCTTAAGTCTGTACTCACCTACAGATTCCTTATCATAATACAAAATTAATAAGGATTAAATCTTCTTTTCTGAATGAAGTATCTATCATATTTTTCTATTACTTGCTCAATACATCGGACGCTTTGTAGAAATACTATTGTCATGATATAGGACTCTTGAATTTTGAAAGAGCTTCTTCAATCGGAATAGATCTTTTTCTTAAATGTTGTTTTCCATCGCGAACTGCTTATTATCAATCATACAGATTCCTTATCATAATACAAAATTAATAAGGATTAAATCTTCTTTTCTGCATGAAGTATCTATCACATTTTTCTATTACTTGCTCAATTACATCGGACGCTTTGTAGAAATACTATTGTCATGATATAGGACTCTTGAATTTTGAAAGAGCTTCTTCAATCGGAATAGATATTTTTCTTCAATGTTGTTTTCCATCACGAACTGCTTATTATCAATCATTTTTTGCGATTGAAAAGGATGACTAGCAGTCAGATTCCAATAAATGAATTAATCACTCAAGATTTTAAATCTTGTCTCCTTTGACAATTTTGTCTTCTGTGACAACAAGATCTTTCGGCAGGACCGCCATCTTCCTGGTTGTACTCATAGACAAATCTTTTTCAATTTATCGACTATTTGAGAATAGTTCAAGTCATAGATATGGTCGTCATAGATGTGATGAGCATTGTGAATTAAAGCCAACTTCCAAATGCAGAGATGGAATTCCGAGCACCTGGATTTCTCCAAGCTCCTATGTCGAAAGAAAACATGATTTGGCATGGAATCAGAGGTCGTCTCATTGGGCGTGTAGTGAAGTATCAAACGGTCGGATGAGAACCAGGAATGGCAATTTCCTGGACTCGAATAACAGTCGTTTGTGAAGCCGAAACGGCGAGATGAGCCTCGGGGGCGGAGCCGCCTTCAAGGGGTGAAGTGGGGTGGGGGCGGCACCTGATCGCAATTCATTCTCTCCTTGCCGAACGCTGCAAGACACCTCCAAGTGCAGCACTTACCTCCACCCTCCCACTTCACCCTTTCCCACTTCACACTGGCCTCAAATTCACGATATCGATTCCATTCAAGTCTCTTACACACGCAGCAACTATCACCATTCCCATTCACACTTCGAAATTGCTCTGCCGGTGTACACTCCCACTGTCCCATCCAGTTCAATATCACCCCCATTCCGGCCATTTTATGTTTACTTCGTTCAAGTACAGCAGTTTAATACGATCCTACAACTCAACTCCTTTTCCAGTTTCTGAGGTCTAATAGCGATATAATATCATATAGTGAGGTCCACGATATAATGGCAGTGTACGATTGACAATACTATTGCCTTTTCTATCATACAACAAAACAGATAGCGCTATCTCTCTCTAGCTTTGCAATGTTGTCAGTTTGCCAGAATATTTTATTTTTACTTTTGACAGTGACTGTACAAAAGTAACTCAGCCGCCATTTTTTTTCTTCATTCTATCAAAATACTTTGGTACACAAGTCGTATAATTGATTTAAAATGTATTTTTGAAACAATGAAATAATTTTTAGACATTACCGTATGAGAAACACAAATTAAAATACCTGAAATGACATTTTAAAAGTTGATAACTAACCATCCTAGACTTCATCCATGCTTCAGTTAGCATACACGTTTAGGTTAGATCTACTCGTACCGGTATAAATAATATTGAAAGGTTATTTCAGAATTATTTCCATTGAAATTACTAATTTTGAATAGGATTTATATTTTTCCATCATTTTTAAAAGAAATTCGAATAGAATACCTACCAAATAACTTAATTTCTGTTGTTTTGAAATTCAGATTGGTGTATCACAGCTTTTTAAATTAGTCGCCATTTCAGGTTTGTATAAAAATAAAAATCTAATCTTAGTTATGGAAGCAAATTTTTGAATCAAATTATGAAAAAATATATTTTCTTGATTAAATTGATTATTTTATCAAGGAAATGATAATTATTATTAGAATTGAGTAACAGCTGTGTACAATCAGTGGCAAAATGGAGAGACTTGGCAACGTTTTTCTACTTTCTTTCTCCACTGCCATTATAACGTGGACCTCACTATAGATGTGATTTAGTGAGGAAATTTTCTAGAGAACTATATTTTTCAAATTCAAAAACAGTTATGCTGCAATAAATATGAAAAGACTTACAGAAAATTGGATGGGAGGAATCTCTAGGATTGATTATTATTTTGCACGATTTATAAAGTTAGATAGGAGGTTGAATTTAGTACCTTTTTGTGGTATGAATATAATGTTTTTGAAGGGACGGATTCAAAGGTTCAAAGAGCCTCACACGTCAACCGAAGCTTATTGAGTGTCGAATGAATATAAGCTTTTGCACTGGAAATTTATTTATTTATTTACAATATCTCTTTGGAGATTTACATGATTTACTGAAGAAATTTTCTAGGGAACTATATTTTTTCGAATTCAAAAACAGTTCTGCTGCAGAACTAAATATGAAAAGAGTTACAGAAAATTGGATGGGAGATATCTCTGAATTTTTCTAGGATTGATTATTACTTTGCACGATTTATAAAGGTAGATAGTTAGATAGGTAGATAGCACAATATCTCTTTGGAGATATTGGATGAGAGAAATCCAAGTCGAATTGGACAAGTGAAAGAAGGGTAAAGTAGAAAGAAAAGGTAAAAAGGTGGAAAGATAGATAGCGGAACTTGATATATTTTTATGGAATGAATATACGTGTTTGCACTGAGAAATGGAAAAGTGAAGGAAAAATAGCCTAAACTACTTATTGGACTGAGTTATCATCTAAATTTGGAAGAAAGAATTTTCGGAACACAAGGATTGCCTTAGTATTTAATATACTAAGTTATTACATCAATGTCGCTTGTAACATAAATAAATAAGATATCACCTGAATTTGGAAGAAAGAATTTTTGAAAAACAAGGATGACCTTAGTACTTTATCTACCATCATTTTTAAAAGAAATTCGAATAGAATACCTACCAAATGACTTAATTTCTGTTGTTTTGAAATTCAGATTGGTGTATCACAGCTTTTTAAATTAGTCGCCATTTCAGGTTTGTATAAAAATAAAAATCTAATCTTAGTTATGGAAGCAAATTTTTGAATCAAATTATGAAAAAATATATTTTCTTGATTAAATTGATTATTTTATCAAGGAAATAATCATTATTATTAGAATTGAGTAACAGCTGTGTACAATCAGTGGCAAAATGGAGAGACTTGGCAACGTTTTTCTAGTATCTTTCTGCACTGCCATTATAACGTGGACCTCACTATAGATGTAATTTAGTGAGGAGATTTTCTAGGGAACTATATTTCTCGAATTCAAAAACAGTTCTGCTGCAATAAATATGAAAAGAGTTACAGAAAATTGGATGGGAGATATCTCTGAATTTTTCTAGGATTGATTATTACTTTGCACGATTTATAAAGGTAGATAGTTAGATAGTTGAATTTAGTACCTTTTTATGGAATGAATATAATGATTTTGAAGGGACGGATTCAAAGATCCAATGGTTCAAAGAATCTCACACGTCAACCGAAGCTTATTGTGTGTCGAATCTATTTATTTATTTACAATATCTCTTTGGAGATTTACATGATTTACTGAAGAAATTTTCTAGGGAACTATATTTTTTCGAATTCAAAAACAGTTCTGCTGCAATAAATATGAAAAGAGTTACAGAAAATTGGATGGGAGATATCTCTGAATTTTTCTAGGATTGATTATTACTTTGCACGATTTATAAAGGTGGATAGTTAGATAGGTAGATAGTACAATATCTCTTTGGAGATATTGGATGAGAGAAATCCAAGTCGAATTGGACAAGTAAGAGAAGGGTAAAGTAGAAAGAAAAGGTAAAAAGGTAAAAGATAGATAGCTGAACTTCATATATTTTTATGGAATGAATATAAGTGTTTGCACTGAAAATTGGACAAGTGAAGGAAAAATAGCCTAAACAACTTATTGGACTGAGTTATCACCTAAATTTGGAAGAAAGAATTTTTGAAACACAAGGATTGCCTTAGTATTTTATCTACCAAAATTATTAGATCAATATCATTTGTAACATAAATAAATAAGATATTACCTGAATTTGGAAGAAAGAATTTTTGAAACACAAGGATGGCCTTACCGAGGTTATTACATCAATGTCATTTGTAACATAAATAAAATTATATTGCTGGATTGATTGATTGAGTACTTTATTTATGTAGATTACAGTATATACTGGCTTATACACTTATATACAATAGCTTACAATACAGCAAAGTTATAGATGAATTTACATAATATAGACTAAGAAAATAATTATTGAACTGTATATGATATGAAAAAGCAGTTTGTAATATAATAACTATAGATAATAATCATACTGTTATGCATCTACATAAATTGGCGGAGCTTTGGACATATCAATGTCCATTCTTCGGAAAGAATATTAAAAATATCCTCCCAACTAACTCTCTACTAATGGATTAGGGAGAACATTATGATATTTTCATTATTTCCTGGGAGAAGCTACATCGGCGTACATTGGAAGTTTGGAATGAAACCAGAAGAAAAAAATTAAATGGATTGAACATCCGAAACTAGTTGTTTTTGTATTTTATATAAAAAAATTCAAAAAGAGGATAGGCTACTATGGGATTATTTTTGAACTGAAACTGAAAGAAATTTGTAGGAATAAAAACTCAGGATGATACTAAGGTATCCAGCTCCATAAGTGTGAAATAGTATGGGATCAAACGATTTTGATTAGCTGGTGAGTGGTGACACCCACAACAAAACTAGGCATGTTGAGCTTATCTAAGAGATTCACTCTTAACTGTCAGTAATCCTCATGAAAAACATCAATGCTCCCCATTCAATCAATGCTGACAGATTGAAGTGAATCTCACCCAGGAGAGTTTGAACTCGTTAACGTCGTCAAAACAAGATTAAAAGGAGTGGCTGTCTCACTTTAATTAAACGTCGATGAATGCTGAATGCTGTTGGGTTGTTTAGTCATCATCATCATCATCATCATCATCATCTACTGACGCCTACTATTGTCTTTGCTCTTCAGCGTGCGACGTTTCTTCAATTAGAAACATTCATTTCAACAAAATGATGAATGATGATTTCGATTCCTGAACTTAACCGGGATCATTGATCGATCTAGGCAGTTCAGCGGAATGGATCATCTATGGTGAGATTCATTTTGAACTGTCAGCATACATTTTAATATGACATCAATATTTCCCAATCAACTAATCTTGACAGTTTAAAGTAAATCCTAGCTTATGGATGAATCTCTTACTGTTTTCATTTTCAATCAGCACATTTGAAAATAGATGAATATTTTTACTTTAAGTATTGCTTTCCGAAAAAAAATTAAGGTACCGCAATTTCTAAATTTCTATACGTTTCAAGGTCCCCTGAGTCCAAAAAAGTGGGTATTGGGTGTGTGTGTGTGTGTGTGTGTATGTGTGTGTGTACACGATATCTCATCTCTCAATTAACGGAAAGACTTGGAATTTGGAACTTAAGGTCCCTACACTATAAGGATCCGACACGTACAATTTCGATCAAATGCGATTCAAGATGGCGGCTAAAATGGCGAAAATGTTGTCAAAAACAAGGGGTTTCGCGATTTTATCGAAAACGGCTCCAACGATTCTGATCAAATTCATACCTAAAATAGTCATTGATAAGCTCTATCAACTGCCACGAGTCCCATACCTGTAAAATTTTCAGGAGCCCCTCCCCATCTATGCAAAGTATGATTTTATATTCCCAATTATCAGGCATGAGATACAATTTAAACGTAAAATATCAAGTGGAAAAGATTGAGCATGAAAATCTCTACAATTAGTTTTCAGTAACATTTTCACGTTAAATTTGAAAATAAGCTCGAAATTCGAGAAAATGTGATTATTCAATTGCAAACTGTTGGCAACTGTTGATTCTGTTACTTTACATACGCGTTTGTGGAAGAAGACTACTAAACCCTTCTATGTTTCATCCATCAACATTTTCACCGCCACTGTTTAAAAACTCGTACATCATACATCACAGCATCAGATACAACTTTGAAGAGCATCTCTTGGGTTAACTGAGTATTATCCAAGTATCCAAGTATTTCCATGGGGAATCGGATTTCCTTCAATCCTGAATCCTAATCAGGAGTTTACATGAATAGCCTCAAGAGAATAATAAAAAAAATGAATAGGCTCATGAATAGTAATAATAAAAATAATTGTTCTAATTAAAATCCAAGAGATCGGAATACTGTGATATAGAAATGCTCAGTCAAGGTAATTGAAAAAAATATATAAGAGCTAATTCAAACCCAAAGCCAGTTAAGGTGCATACAAATATACGCGCCGCGAACATGAGCAATTCACTTTTAATGTGCTGATGCCAAGCTTTTTATATCTGTATCTTACCGTTTCTGTAAAAAATACAGATATAGGCCTAGTCAGCTGATTAAAAGTGAATTGCTCATGTTCGCGGCGCGTATATCTGTACGCACCTTCACACACACATCGATTTTTGGACGTACAATATTCTGCCGTCCTTATAGATTCTATTGGATTAAACAGATAATGTTTGTCAAGTTCCGTTTAATCTGATAGAATTCATAAGGACGGCAAATTATCGTACGAACAAAAATCGATGTGTGTGTAACTGGCTTTAGATTATGATAGCATTGGATGCACGTATGTGCAATGTGCAAGAGCACGCCTGACCATACATGACCACGCTGCAGATGAGCAATTAAATGTGGGAAGAACCATAGAAGAACGCACACTGGGAAGAACGCACATTGAACGCATGCACTTGCTGGTGGCGTTCAGTGTGAGCATCAACAAACACGTCACAACGTATTTCTATGGCTATTTCCAGATTTTGTTCCTCATTTGTTCTCGTGGTAATGCATATTCTGGCGTGCACTTGCTCATACGTGCATCCAGTGTGATCATACCCCAATGAATTCCTGAACTACCTTATTAAAAATAATAGATTCTCATATAATTTGAACATTATCAAATGCTATACTATTAAACGAGCAACTTCTGTTTATATGTTTAGATGTTTGGATGTTTATATGTTTGTATTTCACCGAATTTCGAAAACGGCTCAAACGATTCTCACGAAATTCAGAACATAGTAGGTTTATAATATAAAGATTCGATTGCACTAGGTCTCATCCCTGGGAAAACTCGGTGAAGGACATTAAAAGGATAATTATTATTCATCCTTGGAAAAACAGCTGATAATAATTATTTCGTCATCTGTTAGTGATGGAAGTGACTGATCGCGAGTTCATGTGTGTGGGCCTGTGTCAAAATTATGACTCAGCTGTTGAACTTTTGTAATCATTCAATCAGGTACTTAGTGCCGGTTGCAAAAAAGCCGGGTTATTTTCAATCCTGATTAATTCCAGTAGATTCATCTTCTTGAAATGGTCCTCTCTGATTTGGTTCACGTGAAGTTAATCAGGATTAAAATTTAACCGGCTTTTGTGCAACTGGGCCTTTGTGAGGGAAATTTTTGCATTCCTCTGGGAACTAATCTCAATTTACTGTTATTAGATAGAACATTTCTGTATGAATGTTATTATAATTTCTTCTTTCGTAATAAATTTTTTATGTTTTTGTACTCCAGAACGTAGCTCGGTCCCCAATATTAATAGTAATGGTATTATGGAATGTACATAGTAGTGGTTTGTAATTATTATACACTAATACATACCTAAACTACCTGATTAAAAATAAGGGATTCACATACAATCTATCAAATTGTAGTGGTAAATTCTAGAATGTACACAGTAGTGGTGTGTAATGAACACACAAGTCCATGAGCTCTCTATTGATTTGAGCATTTAGGGGTTGTGAGATGAGATGTAATCTAGCCTGCATGGAGCACTCTTGTACAGTTGTAGTAGTGGTAGTTGAGCTGTTGCTGCTTCTGTGTGTCGTCGTAAATTCAAGTAGTTAATTAGTGCGAGTGATGTGGGCCGACCGAGCTCAGGCCAGCAGGGCTCATGGCTAATGCTAAATTACTTGATTGTTTTTATTTAAAACAACGCTCACTAAATGACTGCATTGTCATCGAATGGAAGGACGGACGGAGTAGGGCCTACTGATAGTGCTTCCTTATGACTCATATCAATAATTCAGAGCAAGATGTGAGTCAATTGGTTTCTCACTTCTTGTATGAATGTATAAGATTTGACTTTTTACCGATTTCCTGTAGGCCTGGTTTCTAGGTCACTTATTAAATATATAGATTTAATGATCCATTCGATTCGATAATTTGTTTTGTGAAATTACAAGAATTGGTACCATAACCTCATTCAGGCTGGCTCATCAACTATCTGAAATCGGGAGAGAAATGTCCTATACTATTAAATGAGCAATTTCTGTTTGGATGTTTTTATGTTTATTATATCTGTATGTGACCGTATCTCGAAAACGGCTTTTACGATTCTCACAAAATTTGGAACAAAGTAGGTTTATGATATGAAAATTCGATTGCACTAGGTCTCAACCCTGGGATAACTCGCTGAGGAAAAATAAGATAAAGGATAAATACGTCCTTGGAAAAACAGCTGGAAATTTTGTCGTCTGTCAATAACGTAATGGAAGAGAGTAAACGACTGCATGTGTGGGATCATCCAACTGATCTCACGAGAAGAAAAATTCAACAAGAAAAGCTTATTTTTGTTTATTTCTCGTTTTTTAGAAAACATGTTTACTTCAGAAGTCCAAAATAGTAACTAGATGCTGTTAGTGTAGAATAGTACATAGTATATTAACAAATATTGTAGCATAGTATATCATTCTAAATCGAATTCATAGTATATCTATTTGCAATAATTGATGATGTGTTTGCTTTTTTAAGTGTGGATAAATTCTTATTTTGATGAGTGATAGTAGCTTAACCTAGATTTTGATTTGGTCTGTAGTATAAATTTGGAAAGGGACAGTTTTGGGCATAAGCCTGTTGTGCCTCCTCATATAACTGTAAAAATAATTGTACGACTGATAAGATGAAAAAATAAAATAAACTATAAATTCAATCTTTCGTTACAAGTTTTCTATGCTTTAACACTCAAGAGCGAAGCTCGGTCCCCCGATATTTTATTATTATTTATTGAAGTTTTTCAGTTTATCGGATTTATAGTTTGAAACCTTGTGGGACCGGACACCCCGGTTATAGTTTTGTTTGTTTAGTTTAAGTTTAGTTTTGGTTTAGTTTAGTTACTAGTTTAGTTACTACTTTTGATTTAGTTTAAACTAAACCCCGGTTTTAGTTTAGTTTTGTTTAGTTTAGTTTTGGATTAATTCTGTTGTTTCTCTCCCAAGCATTGTTTTGATTTTGCTGATGTGCAAATGAAATAAATAAAGCTAAGTGTCCTAGAAATCGAGCCTTAGTATCTAAACCTCTCATGTTTAAAAATAGTATTGCATTTGCAAATTAGGTGTAGTATTAATGATTAATGATTAATTTCAAAAGAATTATACAATACTGGTGGGTAAATTTACTCAAAGGGAATGATTGATAAATACATACCGAAATTGATTTAGAGCTCTCGGAAGTGTGTAGTTTATAGAAGTACCACTTGAATTTGATATAAAAATGAAAAACTGAAGAAGTAAATCAATTGTCTTATTAAAATAATTATTCAAAACTCAACGGGTCAATAATGAATTACATGAAAAATTACTCTTCAGCAAGAGAAAATTGTCCTCATATTATCTAGAATTTATTACTTTATTCAATCATTCAGAATTACACAACTTACAGAAAGTATCATAGACTTATAAGCCCAAAACGGTTCCAATTCTAGTTTATACAACAGTCCAAATGTAGCTAGGATCATATAATCATTGATAATCTATTATCAATAGATTAGCAGAGTAGAAGTTGTGGTAAATTGATAAATTATTGGAGAGAAGTGTCATCACCAATGAAATATCTTTGGCCGAAGGAAGCGTCACATGTTGACCTAAAACTCGTGTAACTTTCCAAACTTGTCACCATTGTCTTCAGAAATTTCATTTTCTATAATGTGACTGACTAGAAATGAAACTACTTTTCCGAAACTGTTTTTGCGAAAATTAGTTTTGCTTGCAGCATGCCTCTCAGCTGGATTCAAAGAGCGCTGCTCAAACAGGGCCAGGGTCGGGGAAGGGCAGGGCAGGGCTTGTTTGTAGCACTCCCTGCAAATGACAAAAGTTTTTTCTTATCGGCCATGGGACCGCAGTAACGGTATGAAAGTTTGACAATAAATGAAAGTTGCAAAAAGGAAATGGCAACGATATTCGGGTATTCAACGGAAACGGCAATCAGCCCATCGAAGCCGGAAGCAATAGATTTGCAAATTAGCTGTGAGTTATTGAGCATCTCCTTCGACAAAACCACGTTGACGATGATTAATCCTGGATTACATATTTGAGATGATAGTTGATGAATCAATATATAATTATTACAACCAGAATATTCACAACCATTCACTAGACATTCACTACAGTCAACATACATTACACGTAAATTTGTTCATGAATCATTCATTATAAAGTTGTAATTTTAATTATTGTAAATGTTCTCATCATTTAAAATACAGCTGCTCACAGACACAAGTAGAAAAATTACAAAGTAATCTTTCAAATTTCTGTATTATTGTGAAAGTATGTCAGTACTAGTAGTTCTATGGATAGTAGTCCTCACGCAGTATTCTCATCCACAAGTACCTGATTGAAACTATAGACCTTATGGAAATACAGCAATAGACTGGCTTCTCCACACATCTGTGTAATCACTTGTAAGCTGATTTATGATGAATAATTCTATAGTCTGATTTTCACTCTAATATTGGCGTATGAAGGAGGAGGCTCCTTTTTCCTTTTATATTATCCTTGAAATGCAAAATTTCCAAAAACTTTGTATATACGTCGACGCGCAATTAAAAAAGGAACATACCTTGTTCTTAACATACCTATGTTAAATTTCATGAAAATCTATTACCGCGTTTCGCCGTAAATGCGCAGCATATAAACATTTAAACATTAAGAGAAATGCCAAACTGTCGACTTGAATCTTAGCCCTCACTTCGCTCGGTCAATTATTGTAAATGTTCTCATCATTATAATACAGCTGCTCACAGACACATGTAAAAAAATTACAAAGTAATCTTTCAAATTTCTGTATTATTGTGAAAGTATATCAGTATTATTGGTTGATATCCATATTGAATGAAAACGACATGAGGTTCAACTCCATAGTGAATAGTGATGTCCACGTTATAATGGCAGTGTTTGATTAGCAATGGTATTGCTATTCTTGTCTATCATTCAACAAAACGGATAGCACTATCTTTTTCTCGCTTTGCTCTGTTGCCAGATCGTTTTTTAACAAGGTAGAATTGATAATTGATTAATAAAATATTCCATCTTAATTATGAAAATTCACTATGAAATTAAGTTTTTCGATTTTTATATCATCAAGCTATCGAAATGGAAAAGTTTCCTCTGAAAAAATGTTTTTTTAATCATTACTTTTTGGGATATGAGCGCAAAAAGTTCAAATTTTTGGGACAGAACATTTCAAATTCGGTAAGAGATGAATCCATGAGATTCAAGAGATAGATTCTTCATTGCATTGTTAATCTAGTAAAATAAAAATTTTCTAAAAAAGTTTATTTTTAAGAAAGTTATTCAATTTACCAAAAACTACCAATAGTTGAGTTATTTTCGGAAATTTTTGGTAAATTAAATAACTTTTTCAAAAATCGGTATTTTCAGAAAATTTTTGGGTTACTAGATCAACAAAACCAAGAAGAATCTCTCCTATAAATCTCATAGATTTATCTCTTACCGAATTTGAAATGTTCTGTCCCAAAAATTTAAACTTCAAGCGCTCATATCTTAAAAAGTAATGATTGGAAAAAAAATGTTTTCATGAGAAAACTGTTTCATTTTGATAGCTTGATAGTACAAAAATCTAAAAACTTTGAAAAATATCACCAGTAGAACGTTTTTTTTAGCCTTTGCACAACCTTAAATGATATATTCAGGTGAGGTGGAACTGCCGTCAGGGACTCCCCACCAATAAAAGGCATATACGAATATTATTATTGTTGAGTACGATTTTTGGACCATGAGAAGGGTAGGCGAACTTGTACTCAAATCTGAACCTGACTGCTTTCAAGTAATTGACTGGATTGAGTGGTTAGTAGTTGAGTTGAATGGATTATTGACTTGATATCAATTGAATTATTGAACTGGATTGAGTAGACTAGTAATTGAGTGGATTGTTGACTTGAATTACATTTTTTCTACAGTAACCTGCAGTTCAAATACAGCCCAAAATTTTCAACTTAAAACAATGCAGGAATAACCATTTCAAGTGGTGTACTGAAAAACGGCGGTTGGAGTTGAACTGGTGTTAGCAGAGAGCGCGCACCGTTCCCAATATAGACGCAGAACTCAGAACGGCGGTAAGACGCTTGTTTCTAATGAGATGTTTGTATTTTGGTCGAGCATGCGGACGCAGCTCTTTTCTCTTCTTTTTTCCATTTTCCATCTCTTTCGTTTCGTTCGCATCAAGAATAAACGTCAGCCAATCGCGTCGCGTCTCAAGACCCTTGAACTTTAAATAGAAGGAAAAAACTTTCCTACATCAGCACGTAGCGCGATAGATTCGTCTAGACGCGTGTGCCAACAAATACGTCAAAAAGAATTCGAGCGAAGTCGGATCACTTTCTTCTGTCTGAAATTTCAGTATCCTGCCAGTTCAATAATAGGCCTACGCTTCTCACTCCATCACCGTATAGCATTTCACAAGTAGTGTTGGCCATCAAAGATAATTCAATCACAGGCGTTCATTGCGTCTAGCGTCTGATTTGGATGAAAAATCAATCTCCTTAAAGATTGAAAAATCAATTGGAGATTGAGAAATTGAGATTGGAGATTGAGATTGGAGATTGAGATTGGCGATTGAGATTGGAGATTGAGATTGGAGATTGAGATTGGAGATTGAGATTGGAGATTGAGATTGGAGATTGAGATTGGAGATTGAGATTGGAGATTGAGATTGGAGATTGAGATTGGAGATTGAGATTGGAGATTGAGATTGGAGATTGAGATTGAGATTGGAGATTGGAGATTGGAGATTGGAGATTGAAAAATCAATCTCCTTAAAGTAATCAAGACCACAGGTCCCATCCATGTATAATATGTATTTACAACTTGAAAATGACCTCAGTTAGGGTCGAAACTAGTCTTGAATGAAAAAGACTAAGAAATTGCCAATATGAATAGTCTTGAATGAAAAAGACTAAGAAATTGCCAATATGAATAGTCTTGAATGAAAAAGACTAAGAAATTGTCAATATGAATAGTCTTGAATGAAAAAGACTAAGAATTTCTTTCAATATGAATAATTACTACAATATCAACTTCTCAACTACACAAAAAATCGAAACTTTTTAATAATAAAGGGTACTACAAGGATTTTATATTGTTTTTATCTAGATGTATTTAGTAACTAGAATATTTATTTGAAGATGGCGATTTCTATCATGAACAAAATTCTGTATTACTCTTATTCACTTCTGAATTACTTCCGTGCGCAATTATTTTGATGAATCTTTAGTAAATATGCAATAGAACGTTACTATTTTTTGATAGTAACATTTTGATAGTACATTTTGCAAGTTTTATGAGCACAATAAACCTCTGATACCCATGAAGTTAGAAGTTAGTATCTGGAAGGAAGAAACTTACAAAAAAATATTGGATGGAATGGGATAACTGAGTTATATCATAGAGGGAAATTATTCATTGTGCTTGATTATTATCAGTGTCACTGTTGCATCCGACACACATTGGACTGGCAGGTACTGGCAGAGATGTCTTAAGGTGCGTACAGATATACGCACCGCGAACATGAGCAATTCACTTTTAATCAGCTGATGTCAAGCTTTTTATAAATGTATCTTACCGTTTCTGTAAAAATACAGATATACTCAGCTGATTAAAAGTGAATTGCTCATGTTCGCGGCGCGTATATCTGTACGCACCTTTATTTATATTGCAGTATTATAAGACTAGTATTTCTTTTGTAAGAAATTGCATTCGAATTTAAACAGAGTGGATTGGGATTCTCATAATTACTACATCAATATGAATGCTTGACAATATTGTAAATACGAAAGTCCACGGCCCTAGCTCCTTACATAAAATTTTTATTTTAACAACAATTAATTTGTTGTAATGAAATAAAAACACGCATTTATCGTCAAATTCTACAATTTTATTTGGTACAGGACCATGGTTTCGTGACCACACAGATCACATTTTCAAGCTGACAGTGACTCAGTCGAATTTTTATTAATTTGTTGATTTATTATTGTAACACAACTTTCTATTCATGTAGTAATATATTTGCTTATAGCAAATATTGCTAATATTTGTAGTAATATATTTGCTAATAATAGATTTCCTATTCATTTGATTATATATTTGCTTGATAAATCAACACAACTTGTGAAAAATTCACTTTTTGTGTAGTTGAGAAGTTGATATTGTGGTAATTATTCATATTAAATAAAAAAGACTAAGAAATTGTCAAAAACCACAGATTTATTGATACTTGGAAAGATTTCTCGCTTATCTTCTAAGTATCAATAAGTCTGTGGTTTTCGACAATTTCTTAGTCTTTTTTATTTAATATGAATAATTACCACAATATCAACTTCTCAACTACACAAAAAGTGAATTTTTCACAAGTTGTGTTGATTTATCTAGCAAATATATAACCAAATGAATAGGAAATCTATTACAATAATGAATCAACAAATGAGTTTTTTGACAATTTCGCAGTCTTTTTCATTTAAAATTGTGAAAAATGCATATAACTACAAGCTTCATTGAACGAAATGGAAAAGAATGAGCCCATTTTAAATTCAAAAATGTTTGGAATTGACCTAACAATGAAGTCGACTCAATTAAATATGATTGTATCATGATGATTTTTTTGGTCGTGTATGTATGTGTATGAGTAAATTATTGTTTGTTTTCTTTTTGGCAATAAATGAATTTGATTTAAAAAAAAAACATTACCAGATAGCATCGATTTTCGCAAGTGGAACGGGTTGAATAGACTCGATACAGAACTACAGTGATTTGCATAATATGATTGCGCACTCAGCTAGTTGTGTGCGAATTGCACAGCACTGAGACAAGAAAATTGGAGAAGAGATCCTAGGGCTAAAAAATGACGGAAGTCTAAGCCTCGCTCTGAGCCCTTGCGACTTAGTTGCGACTGTGTGGGACAGAGTAGTGGAGGGGGTTGAAGTCTTGAAGAAATATGTTGGCAAAGCCAGTGGAGGTGTCGCGTAAATGTAATGAACTGGGGTTCAGCACCCCCAGCCAAATGAAAAATACCACTCCTAATAAGAGATTGATATATCGACGCAGGCAGCAGGCAACCCTTGTCGCAGTACGCCATTTTCCAGGCCTGTTGTTTCTCATCCACTTTGATTAAGCCGTTATTCTGCTCCTTGAATGACGACGTTCTGCATAAAATTCACTTGCCATAAACCCCAAAAGGATTTTACGCGCCCTGGCACACAGCGACGGCAAATATCGAGCTCACATTTCTAAAGGCTGCTCAAAAACTCAATCAAGATCTATATAAAATATGCATTTTAATGGAAATAGAATCTCTATCATAATAACCAAGATTGCCAATACTATATTTTTTAAAACCAGTTTCCTCCAGCCAATTCCAATTTTTCTCCACGTGCCTTTGTTCGCCTCCTCCTTATGATCGCTATTATTTGATACAGAGCTACTTTTTGGGATCGAGGGATGTTCAAGATGACAGAGTTTTTATGAGGATGAATAAATAAAGGAGCTTCTCTCCTCGGTCGAATCATAAAATACGGATTCAAATTGCTTTCATAAACACGACACCGCCTGTAGTATCATCCTCAAAATACAATAACAATGTGAAGAATTACTACCAAATTAAATCTATATCAATAGAATTAGATAACGGAAAATCAGGCTTGGAAGCAGATAATGACGACCAAGACGTGAGTATATTCTCAAATTTATGAAAATCGTCATCAACCTTTTCATTCAAGCACTCAGGTCCAAAGAAGCATGTGGATTTTTGCATACTATCATAGAGAAACAATAGCATAAGTGAATAACCCATGGTATAGGGTGTTTAGGATGGTATAGGGTGGTACAGATGTCGCACTTTTACTGTTATCTGAAGCTGATAGTCCACGGAGTTCTTTTCTGTGAAGCTTTATTTCTGTGAAGCTGGTAGTCTCTCATATTGTGCCGTTCATACACTCTTACCCGGTCAAAACAGTAAATATCGACAGTAATCGGCTTGAGATAACAGTAAAAGTTGCGACATCCTATACCACCCTATACCATGGGATTCTACTTACGCTATTGTTTCTCTATGATACTATCTTTCACGATGAAGCTCATTATTTTGAATCAAGTTCGGGTAGGTTGCTGGAGCAAATGAAAAGTGAAACCACGTTCAATTGTGGGATGGATCAGATTCAATTACTAACTATAATAGTATATTATAGTCGTGGTTGAAAATTTAAAAAATATACTAAAACAGATTGCCGAAATTCCATACTGTACCAGACTTTATTGCAGTAATAATATTCTACTCCTATCTACAAGATATCTCTGTTAGCAACAGTTTTCAAGCAGCAAATGCTCCCATCCAACAAACGGTTATCAAAAAATAAAGCAGCTTCGCATACATAATGGATTCCTGGATTCATAGTCTGAAAAATATTTTCAAGATTTACTGAGAGCAGTATCCCAGTATAGAGATTTAGCTTAGGGCCGTTTGCATTCTCAACACAATAGATAAATAAATATTATGTAACCGCCGCTCTACGGGTTACGAGTTTAACGCTGGTTTAACGGCGCAGATAAAAGGCGGGAAGAACGACTTTTGCTGGGGGTCAACCTATAAAACGGGCGCGTATGCCATTCTCCAAATTTTCATGTCGAGTAGTTTCAATATTTTCGCGTATTAGGCGCTCGAAAATGGCTGTTCGCTTGTCTTGGCGGAGCGCATAAAGGGGTGGAGAGCGTGACAAAACATGGAAACGGCCAGAGCACGCCACGTCCAAATATATGATGTTTCCACTGAGAAATTTAGCAGCAGGGTTCTGGTGTTGCTGCTTATACCGATTCAGATTGCGTTGCGTGACGCCCCCCCTCTCCGGTCCCCAAGGCACTTCGAGAAGAGGACGATTTTGTAATGCGAGCCACGCCACGACGCGTTCCGTCTCCTACGCAGCTTGCCACGCCGAAGGAAGAGTGATCACAAACACACACACTCACATTGCCAAAGAAACGCAACGCTGCTGGAGTCGACCCCAGGACAGAGTCACTTTTTCTTCCAATACGGCTAAATTAAATTCTAATATTACTCCAGTCCTCCCCCACAACAAAAACCAGAGATAATTCTGTTTCTTTTTCGTACGAATTCCCTATTCCCTTCAGCATCGTGACACATACTACAACAAACAAATGAACTTTACTTCCCAACTTCATGTGACAATATTTGTCAAAGTTATACTATTATATCCCATAAGAGCTTTAAACTCCGATATTTCCACTTCACTCACTTGGGCTACGTTTTAACAAATTAATGAAAGCAATATGAAAATCTTGTAGTACCCTTTATTTGAAAAAAACTTTAAAATAGTTCAACAACTAGATTCGACCCTAACTTGAGTCATTTTCAAGTTGAAATGACATTTCAACCCTAACTTAGGTCATTTTCAGGGTTGAACTATTTTAAAGTTTTCAAAATATAAAGGGTACTACAAGATTTTTATATTGTTTTTATTATTTCCACATAGTAAGTAATCTCTACCCTCAGAAAATCAGCCTCATATATTCAACATCAGGAGGAAACGATTCAGCATTCAGACAGAACCTTGATCAACATTAGTTATCAGGATGCAAAATCTTTTCAGATAGAACCATAATCATTATTAAAAACATGAAGTACCATTTAATTAAAAACATTTCAAACAACTGATTTTCAACCATAATCATGTTTACAGGCTGGTTAAACCGTTAAGTTGACGACGAGGTGGTTTGGTCATGTGCTGAGACGTGATGAAGGAGAATATGAGGGGAGGGGAGAGAAGGATTTGATTATGAATGATGTGAGAGGACGAGGAAGACCAAGGTTGTCATGTAAGGACAGAATTAAGGATAATCTACAGACGTGAGGGTGAAAGAGGGAGGCTATTGATATATTGCTGTTGAGGAGGAGTCTGAGGGAAGGGAATGCCAAGATCATTTGAAATAAGAAATTATTTTTGAAAAAGTAGGATAGATAAACCGTCGATTCTAACTAGAACTACCAGATAAAATAGGTAAATCCTACTATTTATCTTAAATCTAGATGAATCCTATTTTATTTTAGTTCCTACCAGAACTAATAGATAATTCAGGTGTAGCTGAATCAATATAACCACTTCAAATATATATATTAGGTTAATCTAATTTAATTTTTAATTGAATGAGCGAAGCGAATTCTATGTTTCAAGTCAATCGGCGTTTGTCTGTTTGTTTGTTTGTACCGCAGTTACAATCGCAGTTATGGACCGATTTGAATTAAAATTGGTATACAAGTACTTTGAAACAAGGCGCAGGGACGTATATATTTAAAAATTGTTAATTCATCCCCGTTTCAAGATGGCGGCCCTTCATTTGAAAATTTTACACTAAAAATCAACCTAACTTTTTAATACTTTATCGGATCAGGTTCAAATTGGGCTCATTCTTCTCAGCGCTTCAAAGCACAAGTTCAAGTTTTTTCAATTTTTGGAATTCGAAGTCCCAATCCAAGTTTCAGATTTTTTATCTTTTCAAAACCGTGCTTTCGAGCTCTTCTTCAGCGGTCCGAGGTGATCTTATTTCATGTATCACATGTTCAAAATTTCGAAAAATTTGGAATTCGATCATTTTTTCCAAGTCCCGAATTCCAAGTTTCAGATTTTTCATCTCTTCAACCGTGCATCCTAGCTCAAAAGTGTAGAGAAAAATTATCTCTCAGCGTCCTCCACTGATCCTATTCCATATATCATGATACTCTAAATCCAATTTGTATGTGTGTTTTTGTGTGAATACGCAGGCGTGTGTGAGTAGTAATGTCAGAGAGTGTACCGAGTTCTACAATTCTCCGAACTACTAGAATTCAGGTTATAAAAAATACAGAAAAAGGGAAGACTTCCACTCACTTTTTCTACTTCGTAAAAACTTAAGATCTCCCTATTACAAGGCAATTCAAAATATAATTAGACTGATGCCTATCAAAATGTGACAACTTCTGTTGAAATGAGAATGAAAACAATCATTTTGTAATGCAATGTGTGCAATGAGCAAGCAATAAACATGTGGATTGTTTCCCCTTGCAGTGCATACAGGCAAGTTGCCGAAGTGCAACACTCGTGAATTTATTAGTTGTGCTCGGCGGAGAATTATTATTGCCAGCTCGTTGAGGTTGAGAAATTGTTTGGGTCGTGAGGGTTGAACGGGTGCAGTCTACAGTCTGCACTGCGCTAGTGGTGGCTTCGGCCTATACTATCCAATTTACCAGTTAAATGGATGACTACAGTAAGACGACCGCAGATCGCATAGCAGCAGTTGCAGCTTGCAGTAGTTGCGCGAACTGCAACAGCAGTTTAGCAAGTGGAGTTGTTTCCATTGGTTATTATGCAATGCACATACATGTGTCTGACTCGAAGTGGTCTCTCACTCAATGAATTACTCTGAGTTCAAGTTAACTTCCTTCCGCCAAATGCCCTCCATGCAGTGCAATATTCATATTATGTTAAATTGAAGATAACACCAAGAGTAGAGTTAACGGTAATTGTCTGACGGAATCCTAGAGTAAACTGTTCAAAATAATGATACGCTTTACTGGAGTCCAAAACATAATCTCTAATCAGACACCCATGATGATTAGCACAGAATTTTAGTATCTTTATTAAATATTTTTATTCATTGCAGAGATAAATATTTTCCCAAATAGGAAAAAGCCAAATAGGAACCAAGCCAACTAGAGTACAAAACATAAACTCCAATCAAATCCATGATGATTAGCAACGAATTTCAGTATTCTTATTAAATATTTTTATTCATTGCAGAGATAACTAGTAGTTCTGTGAACAGTAGACCTCACGCAGTATTCTCATCCACAAGTACCTGATTGAAACTATAGACCTTACGGAAATACAGCAATAGACTGGCTTCTCCACACATCTGTGTAATCACTTGTCAGCTGATTTATTATGAATAATTCTATAGTCTGATTTTTACTCTAATATTGGCGTATGAAGGAGGCTCCTTTTTCCTTTCATATTATCCTAGAAATGCAAAATGTCCAAAAACCTTGTATATACGTCGACGCGCCATTAAAAAAGGAACATACCTGTCAAATTTCATGAAAATCTATTACCGCGTTTCGCCGTAAATGCGCAACATATAAGTATATAAACATTTAAGCATTTGAACATTTAAACATTAAGAGAAATGCCAAACCGTCGACTTGAATCTTAGACCTCACTTCGCTCGGTCAATTATAGTGATTAAATTTGGAAAAAACTTTGGAAAACACATAAAAAGCTGAAAACCAAGCCAACTAGAGTACAAAACATAAACTCCAATCAGACCCTTGACGATTAGCACCGAATTTTAGTATCTTTATTGAATATTTTTTATTCATTGCAGAGGTAAATATTTTCACAAATAGGTTGCATAATCGAACAACGGTGTAAATAATATTATTTCAAATATTATTATTATAGTGATTAAATTTGGAAAAAACTTTGGAAAACACATAAATAGCTGAAAACCAAGCCAACTAGAGTACAAAACATAAATTGCAATCAGACCCTTGACGATTAGCATCGAATTTTAGTATTTTTATTCATTGCAAGATAAATATTTTCCCAAATAGGTTGCATAATCGAACAACGGTGTAAATAATATTATTTCAAATATTATTATAGTGGTTAAATTTGGAAAAATCTTAACACATAAATAGCTGAAAACCGAGCCAAAAGTTCTGTAGACCAGCCGCTGTAAGAAGCGACAAGGAAATAGAATCTATATACTGGGATATTGCAATTATTCAAATGCTAATGATTAATAATTAATATCGGGGCACCGAGCTCCGCTCGTTATTTTTATTTATTGATAAACAGAACACAATTCTCTAAAATGTTCGTGTTTATATTTCACAGCTGGCTATTATGTCATCTTATGAATTTCGAGGATGCGATATTTTGATTTTTTACATACTCGCTCACTCACTTTTTTACTATCCACAGACGACGAAAGTCTCAGCTGTTTCAGCCAATGATGAATTATCCATTTAATGTCGTTCAGCGAGTTTTCCCAAGGATGAGACCTAGTGCAATCGAATTTTTATATAATAAACCTACTATGTTCCAAATTTCGTGAAAATCTTCAGAGCAGTTTCCGAGATCCGTTGAACATAAATAACCAGATATAATATACAGAAATTGCTCGCTTAATATAATAGGATTATTGAATGAAAATCCAAATAAAATGCTGCAAATCATCCTAAAGCTACTGCAAATATTGACAGCATTTAATCTGGATTTTCTTTTGATAGTAATTAGAATCTATATTATGAAACAAAAAAGCAATCTTTCTGTGGCATTGAGGGAGCCATTAATTAGGATTAAGATTAAGTTTTTAATCTTAAGTCATGTGCTAAAATTCGGAAGGAGGGAGAAAAACAAGCTAAACTCTTCGGCCCTGTTTCGTTTCTTAGAGCGGCCTATAATTAAAACAAGGGTTGATTCTTTTGCTCTTATAGGGTGTAATATGTTGCCCTCATGAGCCATAGGTGGAGAAAAGGGAGCAGTAATATGATATATGAATAATAAAAATTAATAAAGACAATATAAGAAATTGTAGTACCCTTTATTATTAAAAACTTTTAAATATTTTAACGACTAGTTTCGACCAATAGGTCATTTCCAAGTTGAAATTTAGAAAATAAATCATTAAATTTAAGGGGGAATAGATTATTGACCGAGCGAAGTGAGGTCCACGATTCAAGTCGACGGTTTGGCATTTCTCTTAATGTTTAAATTTTTATATGTTTTTATATTGCGCATTTACGGTGAAACGCGGAAATAGATTTTCATGAAATTTGACAGGTATCTTCCTTTTTGAATTGCGCGTCGACGTATATACAAGGTTTTTGGAAATTTTGCATTTCAAGGATAGTATAAAAGGAAAAAGGAGCCTCCTTCATACGCCAATAGTACCGTAAAAATCAGACAATAGAATTATTCATCATAAATAAGTTGTCTACTGGTCTATAATACTACCCGTTCAAAAACATCGAACATCTTGAAAATGTAACTTTCCATTAACGACAGTTGACTATAATACTACCCGTTCAAAAACATCGAACATCTTGAAAATTGTATCTTTCCATCAACGTTGTAGACAGTTGCAGCCAGACCTGATAACAGCGCTCACACTCACATTACGGGACGACACGTCACGGTACGATATAGGACAGGAAGCTCTATGTTTATTTAGGATTTTTTCTAGACATTTTTAATTGATAAATTATTTATTAATTTTTTGAGAAAACATAACAATAGGTCAATGTAACTCACTGAGCGCGAGGTCTACTGTTCAAAGAACTACTAGTTTTCTACATTGCAACTAGAGAATGGCCTATGGTTGAAACTAGTCGTTAAAATATTTGAAAGTTTTTAATAATAAAGGGTAGCATACTACAAGTTTTTATATTGTTTTTATTAAATTGTACAAAAGTATCCCATATAAGTGAAGAATTTTTATGTAATAATATAGTATAGTATGTACATAAGATATGAATAATATAGTAATAATAAGAAAGTATAATCACATGGTCCTCAGTAGATAATTTTCATCCAATTGCAACACTTTATAAACTACACTACCGGTATGCGTCTTGAAAGACAATTGAGAACGTGAGAGAAAATATAATTTAGACAGTGGGGATCTTCTTGACTTTTGAACAGACATTCAATTGAACCGGTATTTGATATTGAAGTGAGGGCATAGAGCGTGCAGGCAAAAACCTGGACACAAGGGCAGGAAATGAGCAAGACCGTCTGATAAGAAATAGCCAGTGTCAGCCGCACCAAACTGCAGCCATTCTGAGCACGTTCCTGGTGCTATAGTCACTGTCAGCATCTGTTCAATGGGGAGCATTGATGCTATTTACGAGGAATACTGACAGATTGGAGTGAATATCAGACCTGCAGCTGACCGTCGGTGGCGCTGTCTTCCAGTGGACCGATAAGAAAACCCATTTCAAGAGGTATCTGAACTTTCCAATGTCTTTGTTCGGCTCTCTCTTATGTTTATCTGTCCGTCTGTCTTTTTACCGCTTCGACAAACATACTGCTTAGGGAAATTCAACTAGAATCCAAGACCCTGCAAGAATTTATAATGGAACTGCATGACAAGGTTCGACTCTGCAATGATATTGCAGTGCGATTGATATCACATTTTTGTGAGAGGATTTTTCAATCGAAGTGTAGATAAGATCATTCAATTGAATTTAAAGTCCTATACTATTGATGGCAGCTCTCTCCTGTTTATCTGTCCGTCTGTCTTTTTACCAGCCGACCGTTTCAAAAATACTGCTTAGGGAAATTCAACTAGACTCCACAACCCTGCAAGAATTTATAATGGAACTGCATGACAAGGTTCGACTCTGCAATGAAATTGCAGTGCGATTGATATCACATTTTTGTGAGAGGATTTTTCAATCGAAGTGTAGATAAGATCATTCAATTGAATTTAAAGTCCTATACTATTGATGGCAGCTCTCTCCTGTTTATCTGTCCGTCTGTCTTTTTACCAGCCGACCGTTTCAAAAATACTGCTTAGGGAAATTCAACTAGACTCCACAACCCTGCAAGAATTTATAATGGAACTGTATGACAAGGTTCGACTCCGCAATGATATTGCAGTGCGATTGATATAACATTTTTGTGAGAGGATTTTTCAAACGAAGTATAGATAGAGTTTTACTTGGAAGGAGCATATTCAGGTCCTTTCCAAAAATCTAAATCAAGCTTATTTTGTGATTCTCACCCTCTCTCACTCACTAGACAAAAGCACCCTATTGGCCGTCTACTACGCATATGTCTACTCATATCTAAGCTATGGAACCATTTTCTGGGGAAATTCTGTTGATAGCGGTAAAATTTTTATAATCCAGAAAAAAATAATAAGAGTCATTTGTGGATTGAGATCAAGAGATTCTTGCAAAGCATTCTTCAAAAACCTAAACATTCTAACGCTACCATCTATTTTTATCTATCAATTGTTGGTTTTTGTTAAACAGAATTTAGATAAATTTCAATTCTGCACATATAATCACGGGTATAATACACGTAATAGTAGTCTCATTGCTTCTCCAGTACATATGCACACAGCTCTAGAAAAAAACTCCATTCTACTCTGGAATACGTTATTTAAAAAATTACCTGCAGCCATCAGAAATCTAGATTCAATAAACAAATTCAAACTAACAGTCAGAAAAATGCTAGTAGAGAAAGCCCTATACTCTGCTGCCGAATTTTAATTTGTGAAAAGGGGCTGTAGAGTGTAACTCAACTTTTTGTGACTTTCATTTCCATGTGAATTTGATGAGATACATCATAGAGTGTATTTATTTATTTTACTTTCAAGAAATTAGAACTAAGTCTTTTAAATATAATTTTGTTCTAGTATTGACATGTCACCAGTCAAATGAGTGTTACTCAAAAATTGATGTAATGTGACGATAAATAAATGAAATGAAATGAAATGATAAGATCATCCAATTGAATTCAAAGCCGGATACTATTGATGGCAGCCAGTGAAAATAATGTATTCTTGATTTCTCACGAACTCGTGAGTGAGAATCCAACGTATTCGGAAGCTAGTGAAGGGCTGAATACAGGACAGATATACAGATGATACGTTTTAGGAATAACACAAACTATTATTATTACACGAAAATCCAAATTAAATGCTGTAATCTACCCCAGAGACTTCTGCTACTGCAAATATTGACAACAGGGTAAACTGTTAGATGGAAATTCGATGAGCGCTCAGCTCGGGAACCCGGGCTGACAATTAATTTTTGAATAGTAGCGCTCATTGAATTTCCATCCAGCTGTTTACCCTGTTGTCAATATGTGCAGTAGCAGAAGTCTTCGGGGTGAATTGCAGCATTTAATTTGGATTTTCGTTCAACAATAATAATTATTGATACATTAGCATTTAAATAATTGCAATATTTTAGTAATTTCCATCTGTAGAATAACACAAACATTGTAGAATATTCGAGTGAGTTCATATTGTTTAGTAGTATATTCTTGGAAGAATATTCGAGTGAATTCATACAGATTAGTAGTCTATTAGCGACATTCAAAAGATATTATTATTTACTACTCGCTTTACAAAAACACTTATTATTCAATAGACCTTTACTAATGATGAAACAACACATTGAATTATAATTATTCACAATCTAGGATGAAAACTTTATTAAACTAATACAGTATGAGAATACCACTTGAATATCGTCATAGAAGCCTAATTATTCAATCTACCTTTATTCACGGAAACAGACATAGAATTCTATTCATAATCAAGAAAGGAAACTTTATTTTTGGGTACTAATATCATCCTTATTTAAAGAATTTGACAAATTTACGACAGAGCTTGAGTTTGTGGCCTAGGCCCGACTTAACATTAAACACTGGTGTGCCTTTTCAATGCTCGCGATAATCGGACTCCCCGATGGGAGACTTTTGTATTATTAATACTAATACAGTATACTATGAAGATACTATATGAAAATCGTCATAGAAGAATCATTCAATTCTATTTTGTTCATCCTATTCCTATTTCAGTTCACGGACATTTCCTCGCTACAACAATTATTATTCAGGATATTCTTTACTTAATCTTCGCTAACTGAACAGTCTTTCATCCAAATGATTCATATCATTCATCAATCATCAATCTTTGTACAGATTGCATGGGAGTCATTCCACGTCCCACAAAATCTTAACTTGTGGTTATTCTATTTATAGCTCAAGATCGGAGACCGAGCTTCGCTCTGGAGTACAGAAGCATAAAACATTTATTACGAAAGAAGAAATAATAATAATATTCATAGTTCATACATACAGAAATGTTCTATCTAATCACAGTGAATTGAGATTAATTCCCAGAGGAATGCGAAAATTTCCCTCACAAATGCCCGGTTGCACAAAAGCCGATTAATCTTTAATCCTGATTAACTTCACGTGAGCAAAATCAGACAAGACCATTTCAAAAAGATGGTTCTACTGGAATGAATCAGTATAGATAATACCCCGGTTTTTTTACGTAGCTGATTGAATGATTACAAAAGTTCAACAGCTGAGTCATAATTTTGACACAGTCCCATACACATGAACTCGCTGACTCACTTCCATCATTAACAGACGACGAAATAATTATTATCAGCTGTTTTTTCCAAGGATGAATAATAATTGTCCTTTTAATGTCTTTCAGTGAGTTTTCCCAGAGATGAGACCTAGTGCAATCGAATTTCTATATTATAAACCTAGTATGTTCTGAATTTCGTGAGAATCGTTAGAGCCGTTTTCGAGATCCGGTGAAATACAAACATAATATAAACATCTAAACATAGAAACAGAAATTGCTCGTTTAATAGTATAGGATACTTTATTCCACGTGAAATAGAATACATGCCATTTTATAGATTGCAAGAGGATCATTCCATGTCTCACAATCTTGACTTTTTATTCTATTTATAGTTCATACTTTATTTCACGTGGAATAAAATACATAAAATTTTATACATTGGAGCCATATGCAAACATATGTAGTTTGTCAGTATTTTTCTGTAAAAACCACACGTAGAGACAAGTCCTACTTGGAGATGGAATAAATGGGATATAAAATACGAGGAGGAGACCAGAGGGTTGAAACATATGTAAAGCAGGCCAGGATTTGGAAGCAAAGACAACGAACGGCGCCCGCACCCGCCTTCACATGCACACACACGCACACACTCACAAACACTCCTCGACTGCAGATGTATGTGGTACCGAATGTGGAAAAGGGTCCACATACTCCTACACTGTATGCTGTCTTTCTCAAGGGCTCAGACCCTTCTTCTTGCACCAGCATCTTGGAGGAGGCAAGCCCTGCTGCCTGCTGCTGAGTCTTCCTTCTTTAGTCGTTCTTTATGAGGAGCATGTGCACTGCAACGGAAGTTGTTCCAGGCACCCGCACACACACCCGCACACAAATGCGTCCCTCCATACAGCCACTATCCAAAATAGAGCATTCTGATCTGATTCAAGCAATTGCTGCTTTACTCAGGCTTACTCTGCTTTGCAACAGCACTGATATAAATAAGGCAATGAAAATCTAAAATAAAATAGTAGTTCTGTGAACAGCAGACCTCGCGCTCAGTAAGTTACATTGACCTGTTGTTATGTTTTCTCAAATATTGATAAATAATTTATCAATATAAAATGTCTAGAAAAAATCCCAAATAAACATAAAGCTTTCTGTCCTATCCTACCGTGACGTGTCGTCCCGGAACGTGAGTGTGAGCGCTGTTATCAGGTCTGGCTGCAACTGTCTACAACGTTGATGGAAAGATACAATTTTCAAGATGTTCGATTTTTTGAACGGGTAGTATTATAGTCAACTGTCTAACTAACGTTAATGGAAAGATACATTTTCAAGATGTTTTTATGTTGATATGCCAATCCAATCAACCCATCAGAGAACATTCTGTGTGGCGAAAAATCGGTGTGTTGAAATTAACAACATAAACTACAATAATACTGATTTCCTACAAACTTCATATCTCACTTATAATGATTTTAGAAATAAATTTCTTTTCAATAATTTTTGTTGCAATTTTGATCATCAGATTAAAAAAGAAAAATGTAAAAAAAATGTTTTCTTTCAATAATAACTCTAAACTAGAATCATGGCCTCAGCTTATGGAAAGACAAAGTTAGTAGACAACTGTCTATTAACGTTGATGGAAAGATACATTTTCAAGATGTTCGATGTTTTTGAACGGGTAGTATTATAGTCCACTAGACAGCTGATTTATGATGAATAATATTCTATAGTCTGATTTTACGGTAATATTGGCGTATGAAGGAGGCTCCTCTTTCCTTTTATATATTATCCTTGAAAAGCAATATTTCCAAAAACCTTCTATATACGTCGACACGCAATTTAAAAAAGAACATACCTGTCAAATTTAATAAAAATAAATTATCGCGTTTCGCCGTAAATGCGCAGCATATAAACATTGAGAAATGCCAAACCATCGACTTGAATTTTAGACCTCACTTCGCTCGGTCAATAACTTAATAGTAGATACTAGTAGTTCTGTGAATAGTAGACCTCACGCAGTATTCTAATCCACAAGTACCTGATTGAAACTATATACCTTATTGAAATACAGCAATTGACTGGCTTCTCCACACATTTGTGTAATCACTTGTCAGCTGATTTATGATGAATAATTCTATAGTCTGATTTTTACTTTAATATTGGCGTATGAAGGAGGCTCCTTCTTCCTTTTATATTATCCTTGAAATTTCCAAAAACCTTGTATATACGTCGACGCGCAATTGAAAAAGGAACATACCTGTCAAATTTCATGAAATTCTATTATCGCGTTTCGCCGTAAATGAGCAACATATAGACATTTAAACATTCAAACATTTAAACATAAAGGGAAATGCCAAACCGTCGACTTGAATCTTAGACCTCACTTCGCTCGGTCAATTAACAATCTCGTTTCTAGGTGAAGAGAATTATTCTAAAATCTTAAATATTGTTATATTTCTTCTGAATTTGGTTTTGAAACATCGAAATCTAAAAATCTGCTTTGTGAAAATATTTCTGGGCTAAAAATTTTGTGAAGTGATGATAACTACAAGACTACCTATTTCGTATTATGTATGTAAATAAACTAATCTACATTAGGGAGAGGAATACCACAAAGTTACCTTATTTTTCCTCTCCCTATCATTATTTTAACGATTTACTTGTAACAAATGAAGAATAAAGAATAATAAAATTATTTTATATATTTCTCCATTTTTTGTGAATATGTTTTTCGAGAATACACAATTTCTTCGTTTCAACCCACACGTTCTTGTTTCTATTCTACAATTTCTATTCAAGTAGTGGGAGTTTTGTATTGTGAAACAGCTATTAATGTTTTGATTCATGACGTTGTCTGGTAGATATAATTTCTGGAATATTGTCACCGATATTACTGCAGTAATATAGTTGATTGTAAAGTTGTTGAAATTAATATTTTCCCATACTCGTATTTCTCGAGGTCTCACCAGAGTATAGAATGTAACACAATTTATGAATTACGTTCTATAACAGATCTAACCAGAATCAGATAAACATAAATTATCCTAAATATCATAAATATCCTACTGCAATTCTTTTTGAATATTAAAATGTGACCTGCCTCAAATAATACGCTATATTTATTGTTTATATTCGCTATATAGAATGTAACACATTATTATTATGAATTACGTTCTATTACAGATCTAACCAGAATCAGATAAACAAACATAAATATCAGTGCACCGAGCTTCGCTCGTTATTTTTATTCCTTGAAAAACAGAACACAATTCTCTAAAATGATCGTGTTTATATTTTACAGCAGGCTATACGTCAGCTTATGAATTTTGGGGATGTGATATTTTGATTTTCCACAGGCGCACTCGCTCACTCACTTTTTTCTCATCCACAGACGACGAAAGTCTCAGCAGTTTTTCCAAGGATGAATTATCCTTTTAATGTCGTTCAGCGAGTTTTCCCAAGGATGAGACCTAGTGCAATCGAATTTTTATATCATAAACCTACTATGTTCCAAATTTCGTGAAAATCGTTACAGCCGTTTTCGAGATCCGTTGTACATAAATAACCAATATATATATATATATACAGAAAATGCTCGCTTAATATAATAGGATATGAACAGATTTTTGTTTACTTAGTCTATGGTTCTATACTTTCTGGGACTATGCACACACGATGAAGTCTACAAGTTCATTGGAGTTCTCCAATATAACAGAAAATTCAAAATAATATAATCAGGATATCATGAGTTACATACATAACTGACGAGATCATGTGAATAAATTTTAGAAAACACATCTATTTTTAAGAAAGTTTATTGAGAACCAACTATGATTGTGAATGTGAATCAGGCCTAATATTTTCTTGTTTCCCATATCAATGTTTTGAATCAATTGAAGCGACTGCCTATATTGTAATTTTACAATATAGATTCAAACAGAATCAATTACAATCGAACAGAATATTCAACCTTGATAAGAACGGAAACGTTTTAGAACGAAAATACAATTCATCAAACAGAATACAAAACTAGAATGGGTAACAGAATAGAATAGATATAGTAAGTATCTTGATAGTATTGTATAGACTATAGAGGAATGAAATGACAGAAACGGCAATTGAATCTAGTGAGGCGCGTTAGAACCATATTTTCACACAATGCCAACGTTTTCATTGAACACTTGCGAAAGCACACATATACTGAGCTGTAATGCTGTATTTATAGGGAGCGTTCGCATGGGGCGAGAATTGTAATATTGGAAGCACGCGGCAGCATTGCGTGAAGAGTTCGACGTTTTTTTTTTTTTTTTTTTTTAAAGGCGTTGCCAGATCGCGAACTGAAGCCGGGGCACAAAAAGCAACATGAAATGAAGCGAGAAGCAAGCTGCATGAGGCAAGAAATGAAGGAAAAGAGGAAGAAGAAGAAGAGGCAGATGATGAAGGAGGAGGAGGAGGAGAAGAAGAAGAAGATGAAGAGGAAGAAAAAGAAAAAGAAGAGGAAGATGAAGAAGAAGAAGAAGAAAAAAAAGAAGAGGCAGAAGACTGCAGTGCGCCCGAGAAACATGAGCAGCTTGCTAGGTGCTAAAAATGGAGAGCAGAAGCTACAGAGCTTAGCAGCAGCGGTGTGCACTGTCATCGCTCTATTTATAAAGCATCAGATATTTCCCGATATCCGAATACCAACTAACGACTTTCCAGCCAGCCAACTGCCTAAGCGGGTACAGTGAAATTCACTTGAAACAGGCAGCATTGGTTAGATAGGAAAGGTTGATGTTTTACAGTGAATCCCACTAAAGTGCTCTGATCACATCAATTTTCATTGCCTAACTCACTTTGCGTTTCACCAGAACTCTATGTTTCCGAGTCGGTGGAAGCTTCAACCACTACACACAATATATTCTAATCCATACTATTATTATTATTATTATCGTCATTTGTTACGTGAAGCCACAAATCTGAGCGTAGACTATAACTGAACTATAACTAGTAGTTCTGTGAACAGTAGACATCACGCATTATTCTCATCCACGAGTACCTGATTGAAACTATAGACCTTATGGAAATACAGCAATAGACTGGCTTCTCCACACACATCTGTGTAATCACTTGTCAGCTGATTTATGATGAATAATTCTATAGTCTGATTTTTACCTTAATATTGGCGTATGAAGGAGGCTCCTATTTATATTATCCTTGAAATGCAAAATTTCCAAAAACCTTGTATAAACGTCGACGCGCAATTAAAAAAGGAACATACCTGTCGAATTCCATGAAAATCTATTAACGCGCTTCGCCGTAAATGCGCAACATATAAACATTTAAACATTCAAATATTTAAACATTAAGAGAAATGCCAAACCGTCGACTTGAATCTTAGACCGCACTTCGCTCGGTCAATAAAGGAAAGAACTGGCTTATACACGTACCGGGTAGGGAAATTATGTTTGACGCATCATCACGTCTGAACTACTGGACTGATTAACTTTTGCATATAGATTCTTAATTAACCGAGGATGGTTGTAGGCCTATTTCAAACTCTTCAAGATTCTACTCAGTCAAGTTTTGCAGTTTGTCAAGTTTTAAAATAGATCCTTGCGGAGCACGGGTTACTTGCTAGTATAGATAGAATAGAAAAATCGTTATAGTATAATCAGAGAAAGATCCACATATACATAAAGTATCTTTATGGTATAATTTAGTACATAGTATTATCGTGTGCGTATAATATCATTATAATACAGGATAATCGACTAATGTAACAGTTTGGTAGAGAATGTTGTCTAGGGAGCCTTCTCATCTTCGAAGTCGATTATTTTGTGATGAGGGTGCTACCCTCATGAGCCCTAGGCTAGTGCGTGGGCAATGGGATGGATGATGACAATGACGATTTCATCAATAAAATTTACCTGAAATTTGAATAGTTACTTATAAATAATTTTAATTTTGAATAGTTTAAATAGGGTTTTTAGTGGTTAGAATTGTAGCAGCAGCAGCTCTATATTGAGTTCAGTTGAAGACTGTTGGAATTTTGATAATTTAAAGTAATTTTTCTGATCGATCTCAATCTCTGTATTCCTCTGAGAAAGATGTTATTGTATATTGAAACTAAGATGAAAACAATCACAAACATGAGTGAGAGTTCAATGATCATGAACTGAGATTGATACTTCAGACAGAAAGAGGATATGTAATGAAAATAGTAATAAATGAATCATTTGTCCATGGGTGTGTGCTGGTATGTTTAGTTACTTTATTATTGTTTCTGAATCGATAGGTAACATCGACTCCACGTTTTCATGTGAAGATTATTCAGCCTTCATCTTCACATTAAAAGTGAAATATTAGGCGACATGTTCATTTTTTATAAACAAACGATTAAATAGTGCAGTGTCAATTTTTCTATTCAAGACACATTGAATACTTTGGGCGAATTCCAGAAGGATAAGTTATAGATAAAGATGGGATATCTCTAATATAATAGGTAGTAGTCTCTCTTAAAGATAGATTGGAGAAAAGGAAAAGGTATTGGACGTATATTGAAAGGGGAAGTAACTAGTATAATCTACAAAAAATCTAGTTTAAATGAAAATTATTAAATTATTTTCAATGGCGGGAAATTCGACTTTTAATTTAGCTAAAACCTCTATATTATTCAGAACGTCCTTGCCATTCTTTATTCTTCATTTTCACAATACTCAAATATTTTACTGTATACTTGTGTTACTGGAATGTTTACATTCCACTACATTTTACATTCTACTGGTATTTTCCATAATACTCATCATCTATTTAGTTACCAACCGGGAATACCTCTATGATTTTTAATATTTACTTAACATTTTAATTTGGACTAGCAGGTAACCCGTGCTACGCAAGGGTTCATTTAAAAAGCTGACAAACTGAAAACTTGACGTAATGAAATCTTTAAGAATTGAAAATATGCCTATAATCATCCTCGGTAAATTAAGAATCTATATGAAAAATTTCTAGTTAATCAGTCCAGTAGTTGAGACGTGATGAGCATTAAAGGAGTCGTTATTCAAAAGTACTAATTTTCCATTGTATTTAGCTTGATGAACATTACCGAAGTACTGTTGTACCTAACATCTTTCAAATTCAAATTCATTTATTGCATGAAATAACTACACAATTGAAAATACTTCACAGTTAGTACAATTTCAAAAGAATCAACATGTACACTTATAGGTTGTAATCTATCGCACATGTTCAAAATAAGTATTGTACAATAAAGACATAATAATCCTTATGATACTAAAGTGAAAAGAGAAGGAAAATTAACATGCATCTCGTCCACAAAGGATTAAGCCTGTGTTTGGAGAGGAGTCTGTTCTTTATTTAGAATAAAAAATTTTGTGGTTTGGAAGGATAAAGTAATTCTTGAATAGTTAATTCTTGAATGATAATGAGTTTGATCATTATAGAAAAATTACTGAGAGGATGATACACCTCGAGAGCATTGATGCAACCCAATGAAGAACCTGTCACTGGAAAAGTATAAGTTATTATAAACAATGTATACATGAAGCGTTAAAGAAGAAAGAAGAAAAATAAAGAATAACTAAATGGACAGATGAAAGCTATAATATAATTTGACAACTACAACTTTCTAATAACAAAGTTTGATGATTTTATGATGAATTTCCAGTCGCTAATCTTACTTCTTCCTTCGGAATAAAAAATAAATATTCTTCTGCTCATTCCTGAATTTCCTATCCTATAAGTGTATATAAGCCAGTTCTTTCCTTAATTATAGTATGGATTTCTGGCAAAATATTATTAAACGACTTTATTTGAATTGAATTGAGTACTTAGAATCGGAGCACTGAAAACTCAGTTGTGAGTGGAATGTTGAAGTGAGATGAGTCGGGGTTGGCTAGGGCAGTCAGTCGGCAACGCATGTATTTATAAACGGCAGACCTCTCGGCCGACAGCCGAGAAGACGGTTGAGTTTGGCGGCGGGCGCAAGTGAAGGCATTAGCAGTGCTAGTCGCGGCAGGACAGGAGAGGCTCAGGCTTGCCTATAAGGGGGATACAAGCAGCTGGTGTAGGGTTGCACCTCCCTGTCCCTTCTCTCAAGATCTATTCCCCCGTTAACAGCAGCCAGCTGACTATTTTAAGAAATGACAAATTTGGAGTGGCGGTAGCAAAGGGGAAGACAACCAATGAGAACACAGTGATCCATTTTTAGCGTCCCGGATAACGTGGATACCTCTGCGGCTCCGGAGGGTAGCGTTTAGTTGGTAATTGTGTGCGGTGGTGAGAACATGTCCAGGATCGGGACGGGCCTCGCTGACTCTAGTCCAGGATCCTCAACACCTCCGGCCGACTCTAGACCAGGTCCAGGATCCTCAACACCTCCGGCCGACTCTAGACCATGTCCAGGATGCACAACACCTCAAGACGGGGCTGGCTGACTCTGCAAGATCATCGGAGTGCCTCAGCGCGAGTTCCGTGCTTCCTTACTTCCCATAGTGATTACTGACCGTATGGAATGTAAAGAAGTATGGAGCTTCGCGGGCAAGTTACATCGTTCTGCCCAGTCCAGCCCCTCCTTCCACCACACCATCATCTACATCAACCAGTGATCTCAAGTTTTGTTCAAGTGTTCACTCAAGGTCAAACTAGCCCCTAAAAATCTAAGAATCCAAGTGATGTAGATCTGTGTAGAAATAGTAATATTGATTTAATATTTTACAAAGGCGACTTTCTAGAAGTATTTCAAGCCTAGGTGATGATGATGGGATGAATGATAATACAATGAAGGTAGAGATATAAATGAATAAAAATTATAGGTTATGCTATCCACTTGAATTGATTTGAGTCCACTTTTAAATACAATGTAGTACCATAGTATTTTCTATTCCTAATGTTAACGTGTAAGTTGCACAGGATAAATACACCTGGGTATGTATTGAGAAAATAAAAATTGATAGTGAAGTTGTAACCACGGAATGTATTTTCAGTGGTGGATCGTCCAAAATAAGCTTAAAAACACTACTTTCATAGAAAACTCATACATTAATACATAATCCAAGTGTTCTAGATTTGAACTAGAACACTCAACTACACAAAAAGTGTTCTAGATTTGTGTGAAAAAGTAATAGAATGTAATGTAGTATAATTGAGTATTTTATTAACCGCTATGAGAGATCTATAAAGATTGTTATATGAGGCTTAAGTGACTGTTTGGATGACAGGGTATTCTAGTATCCTCATTGTTTCTCATAGAACAATGCATAATCTAAGTGTCCTACATTTGTGTGAAAAAGTAATAGAATTTAATGTAGTGTAATTGTGTAATTTATTAATCGCTATGAGTAATTTATAAAGATTGTTATATGAGGCATAAGTGACTGTTTGGATGACAGGGTATTCTAATAGAGGATTATACTCATACTTTTTTAAAGTAATTATATAGGTTTTTATGATAATAATTATTATTATTTGTGTAATGTAGGTTTGAAATAGAGGATCACTCGAAATAGATCAGTGTATTAATTAAAATTTATTAATTCAGTTTATCTAGATAAACTATTTCATTGAATTTTAATGAGTTATGATTTATCAGAATATAATATTACAGCATCACTGTGTTAAATACTAGATATCATTACTAGAAAATGTCAATTGATTATTATTTGAGTTGTTCTTTATAATATTATGCTCTATCAATGTCTAGGAAATAATTTTTGTTGCTGAAGATGAATGTTAAATTTATTTCATTCATAAATTACATAATAAATTGATGGATAAGATCCCTGAAGATCAGTAAAAAATGTTCTAGTCTCCAATATTTTGAACAGAATATATCTTGATTATCCTGGAAAGGCATAATGTATTTTACAACTACAGTTTTCACTATGAAAAAATGAATAAAATTTGAAAAAGAAAGTGAAAGAAAGTTTGTATGGAATTCAAAGAAAGTTTGTAAGGAATCAAATCAGGAGGTGGTGCATTATCTATATCAGAAAGCATTATTAATTCTTCAATGTTGTTTTCCATCACGAACTGCTTATTATTAAATCACTTTTGCTATTAGAAAAAACGACTAGCAATCAGATATTTTCCAATAAATGAATTAATCACTCACTGTGACAACGAGACCTTTCGGCAGGTCCGCCATCTTCTTGGTGTCATTATTAATTGCTTTGAGAGTACGTTCTTCAATTGGATTTTGATAGCTGAAATTCAATTACTAGAAACGTTTACTTCAATTTTCATAAATATATCGTTCGTAAGTTGAATAGAGTTAATGGTGGAATACACCTTCTCTATAAGATACTTTAGAATAAATATGAACTCGGATAAGAATGAAAGTACTACATAACTGAGTGTAACTTATGAAATATAATTATTGTTAAGTTATATTTTAATTGAACCATGTATTGATCAATTATTGTCAAATCAGTATCAGTCTGGTTGCTGAATTTTAAATGATTTATAATATTGATAAAAATTACAGTATTCATCTTCAGCAATGCAAAGAAGAGATAAACTAGCAGTAAGCATGAGTTGAAAATAATATTAGTAAAGCAGTAAAGCAATATCAATATTATTGTTGCTCAATGTTTTGTAATTTTTATTACTGGAGTAAAGAGATATTGTCATTCATTTTAGATGGAATTAACCTGAACTTTTATTTATTTATTCATTTATTTACAAAAAATAGCCTACATACAGGTAAACTTCACACTATATACCACATCAGTTCAACAGTATGAATGATACATTTGAGGGTTATTGCCCGAATAATGTTGTTATTTCTGTGATTAGGTAGAAGAAAATTAAATTCATTTACATTTTCAGTACTGTATCATGGATTTGACGGATTTAATAATAATATAAAATGAAGATTTAAGTAGATGATTATTATTATTAAAGGGTTAATAAACCTTTATTATTTATTCATTTAATCAATATCAAGAATATAAATAACAATATTTCAAGATAATATTGATCAAACTGGGAACTCTTTTCGGTGAATTATTGTATTAAGCATTTCAATTGAAGCGAGTGATACTGGAAAATAGCTTCATTCTCAATTATTGATTACAGAAAAATAATCTAATTTCATGATGTAGATATTATGCTAGTTATAGAGCTATACTCTTATAAGGTCAATAATACATTCCCTAAATAGTATTGAGGAAGAAGAATAATATTAATTACAAATTTAACATTAATGAACATTAAAGATGAATACATTAGCATCAAAGATTGAAATTTAAAAATTCAATAGCCTATATAATATAAAAATCCATGATGAAATGTATAACTAGACTGTATAACTTGAAAAATAATGTATGCTGTGAATAATACATGTAATAATAATAATAAAGCAGTAATAAGAATGAAAGAAAGTAAAAAGAATGAAAGTACATAATAGCAGTAATAAGTTTCTGAGTAGTTTATATAACTTTAAGACCAATAACTCGTATTTTTAAGGACACAATCATTAACAGAATTTGATACGAAATACTAATTAATCTGAAAATTGAAAAGTTTTTTGATGTATGACAATATGTCATGGAGAAAGAATGATGATTGGAATTTATATATTTTTTATGAAGCCAATATCTTAGTATTAGTGAATTTATTCAAGAATTTAGATAGTTCCAACTGTTTCAATAATTTTATAAAATGTTTCACATTTGAGAAATCCCTAAAAAAGATTGTGTAAAAACATAAAGAACCGCTAATCAAAATAACAGTGTACAGTGTTGTACTGTATTTGTCTTATCACATGAACCATTTCAGTTCACAATATTCATGATACTATCATGATGATAGTGTTTGTGTTTTATTTCAATGTGGAAATTAGTGAAGAATTGGAAAGTCGCACATAACCTTTATTTGGACAATTTATTTTATGAAATTGGGATGAAAAGAAGTTTTGGACTGTAGTCTGTTTCTTTGGCCTGTAAGGGTGGGAAAATGAACAACAAGAAAAGATCGTACAGGTTTTTGATATTTAAAACAAATCAATAAATTATTTATTACAAAAATTAGAATTATAATTGGAAATTACGAAATAATAATAATAAGATGAATATTTCAGGGGCTACTCGCTTTGCTGATTTGTGGTCGTTCAGTTTATGATGATAATAATAACAATAAAAAACTAAAATTACTATTTAGAATATTATAGATCTTACTATACCTTAACAAAAGCCTGTTCTTCAAAGGTCCAGTTAAAACACTCCCGAATTTAAAATAAAAAAATATATTTAAAAAAAACTCTGCCAGTTGATGAATCTAAAACACCAGCTTTCCCTAAAAGATTAAAATCCTGAAAACACAATTATGTAGGTTTTTAAACTGCCCGGACTGCGACAGCCTATAATTGAATTCTCAAGACAGAATCCTTCAGGTAACCAATGCCTTAACTCAACAACTCACTTCACAAACGGTTCAAGTATACGGGCCCCGAAAGAAAAATTCCAAATCTATTTATGTGAAAAACACATGCAGCCTTGATTCACAGACCAAAAGTCAACTCACTCTTGTTTGCATAGCATGGAGCTAAAACCCATAATATTGCCTTCACGAAACGTGATAAAACACACGTTTCATCTTTGTACATTGGAGATCTTCTCGCTTTATCAATTATATTTAATAATTAAATCGCGACCAGATTTCCAATTCACAAAATAATATTTCAAAAATTGAATAGGTTCTGATGTCATGTATGACAGTCTCAAGTTGATTGTAAATGATAAATAAATAAATAAATACCATATTGATATGGCAAGAGAAACGCAAATCACATTATTTATCAATGAATAATGGAGAATTATGAAAAGGGTTTCATACATTGGAGTCTATCCGTTTTATCCAATAACTCAGCATGTGCCGTGATAAAAAACATACATTCCAAGACAAATCATGACCTACTCCATCCAATTAAAACTTGAAACTTTTATTGTTATTGGCTACAATATTACTGAGACTATTGAGATGATGATTGCCTAAGCTACGATTTATTTTTTATTATTGGAAAAGTTATATTACTTTTGTTTGCAATGTGATTTTTCTGAGTGGTTCCCTTCCATTGTTTTATATAACAGGCTCATCCACTGACAAATCAAATTTATTCATCTAATCTTTGGAATGATATGGAACAGAAATGGGTTAATAGAAAGGAGATACGTTCAACAGATAAGACCAAAATCTTACTCCATAATTAAAATGCAAATTTATAATAAGGAAGTTCGTAATTTATTATATTACTCTAATTGTCATGATGTCTCAAGTTTCATTTTAAACTGTTGTTATGCTTGTGCTGCAAGCATTATTGTGCCCTGTTTAAATCGTGTATAATTCTGACGAAATAAACTCAATTCAATTAAAATTTCCAACGGCAAACAGGAACTTTTACATAAATATTTTAGACTGAAACATTGGGCGTATTAATAAGAAATATAAAACTGGTAAATGGAATAGTAGATATTGATATAAAATAAATTTGTTTTTAATAACGAAATTTGACTTGACAAGTGAATAAGACTGGATGTAATTTTTGTTATACTATACTGTAATAGCTCCTTTATGAAATTTCTTGATGAAGTTTTGGTAGAGCTTAAAAAACTATTCACATTAAAATGATCAAATCACTCGCTAATCAGATCAAATGGCAATAAAATGTGATCAATTCTTCATCTCAATAAGAATTGAATATTTCATCATAATTATTGCTTGAAAGGTGAATGGGATAATTGGCATACACATAGGTACTTGAACAACCTCATGAGATTTCTTCCAATGAGATAATTCATAGAAAAAACTCTGTCAAGTAATTTTGGAAGTAATACAGTGCATATTTCAACATTTTTTTCAATAACTCCTAAGTTGTGCGCCCAATAAATGAGAATCAAGAATTAAGAAGCAATTCAGTTTTTTACAGTTGTCTACAGCAATTTCAGATCATTTAATTTACTGAGATAACTCATAGATTTTTGACTGGATAAAAGATAATTTTTTAAATGGAAGCAGGAAGAAAATATTCATTTCAAAGAACATCTGCAGTCAATTTATTTGAGAATTTAGAAAGCTTTGTTCTGTTCGAGACTTTGCATTATTCTAATTGATAATATTATTATAAATTTGAATCCATTTTTTTTTAATTCTTTCTAACATCTAATTTTACCAGTTTTTGAAAGGAAACTGTGACTTGACAAGATTTCTCAACAATAAGCAAAACTTTAGTTTGTTAAGGCTTTCATTTATTTATTAGCATTCAATGCAAGTGATAATTTGATACATTTTCCATTCAATTTTACGTTATTCGTCCAACTATAATTTTGAAAATGTGTCTTGTACCGTAATACTATACCGGTACTGAATCTAGTACTAAAAGAACTTTCTTCGCATAATAGAATTTGTAGTTCCAGATAATCAGAAGGCTATTCCAAGTGTAAATTGGAATATTTTTACACATGAGGAGTCAACATGGAGTCAACAATGGAGGAGTCAACATGGAATTTAAAGAAAATTGAAACTAGCCTCACTTGGATAGGAATGTGAAAAGTTATGTGAATATTAATTTTAACAATTAATATTCGGAATGCTTATGATGAAATCATAAAAGGGACATTGTGATGTATGAGGAAATCACTCTTACTAAGATGAACTTCTCTCATCAATCCATAATACAGTAAGTTCATGATGGATTGAAGAGACACGTTCCTCTAGGTAAGACTGATTCAATACTGTATTTTGAAATCTTATTGAGTTGAAAAACATTCTCTTATTAGATTTGAACATATCTGAATTTGGATTATAAAATAGAATTTTTCAAAACCTATACACATAAATGGGGATTCAACATTCAATTTAATTGGTAATTGGGAAATTCATTGGAATGGTAATCAATTGAATTGTCTAATCGGATTTAGCTAAACAATCAGACAATGGGTTAATTTGAAGAATTTGAGAGTTTCGAAGGGAATGGATGAGATTTATGGAATAATTACATCGAAAAATACTGCAATTAATTGATGAAGCTAGCTTATGAGCCATAGCCTAATGAATGATTAAACACCAATTTCTGTTTCTTTATTTGTAATAGGGTCATTTTGTAACAGGTAATTGTCATACACTAGAGTATATAAAGTTTGAATTCATCCTCAGATTTACCGAAATTGAGAGTTTCAAAATTAATGACTATGGTAAGTACTTTTGGTATTTCTTTGAGACTGGTAATTGAAAATACCAAACTAATAAGAGAGAAGATGATTTCTATATAGAAAATAATGATAGATACAGCATACAGTATTGAAATATATGTACTGTATGTGATACTAAAATATCATTCAGATTCATTAATCCAACAATATTTTTCTAACGCTCTGTTCTTTTAATGAATGATACAGTAAAATGGAAACCTAATTTTTATCGATTACAATTATAAGTATTATATAATTATACATAAGGTATCCGAGGTCAATTCGTATGATATATTATTAATGAAGATTTAATAGTTCACAAGCAAATTGCAATTCGTGGTATGAATAGAAGTTCTACACAAATTTGAGATCACAGGATGATCTCGCACACCCTGTCTAGCCAGTAAATTATTTCTCTAAACCAGCGTGGGACTCAGCAAAGCAGGCAAGAGTAAAAATAAGTTCCTGCTGATAACATATCTGTGACGAGATTTGATCACATGTATCAGCGAAAGAGCAAATTATTCTTTTCTAGTTAAGGATAAATTATTGTGAGAGTTGATAAAGCAACTTCTCAGAAAGGACCATCTATCTTCGTCTGATTAATATACAGGTAAATTATTGTTTTTGGTATGTCATTGGTAGGCCTATATTAAACAGTGCTGCACATTTTCAACGTTATTTTTTCAAAATGTGTCATCCATCTTTGATATATTTGAACCAAGTTGTAGGTTCGTTTTAAACTAGGTACCATACAGTACATAGATCCTAATATTCATTTATTCATTTATACAATAAGTACATTATCGAAATGATATGGAGTGGAAAAATAAGGCAACCTTGTGCTATTCCACTCCCAAATTTTTAACGTGACACATAGTCCGAATCTATATAATAAAAGCGGAATGGCACTGACTGACTCACTCACTCACTCGCAGAACTAAAAATCTACCGGACCAAAAACGTTCAAATTTGGTAGGTATGTTCAGTTGGCCCTTTAGAGGCGCACTAAGAACGGATTTGGAAAAATTTTCAAAGATACGCCCAAAATCTGCGTTTTTTGCTTTTTCTCAGATTTATCGAGAACAAATGAACAGAAATTGTTTAAATTTAGTACAGAAGCTAAGCTAGGGTGTAATAATATTGTGTTAGAAGGAATTTGAAATAACGCCAAAGATACGCCCAAAATCAGCGTTTTTCCAACGTTTTTCTCAGCTTTTCTGCGTTTTCTCAGTACTTTGACTTTCTGATGGAATGAAGCATGCTCAAATGAAAATCGCAGGCGAGCGAAGCGAGCCCGCTGATCTCATTTTTGGACGATCCAGTCGGGGGTCCAGCGGGCGGAGCCCTCTGGCTAGACGGATATACCGCTAGTAGGTAATATACATGGACGATCCAGTCGGGGGTCCAGGGGGCGGAGCCCTCTGGCTAGAAGGATATGGCGAGCGAAGCGAGCCTGACGGCTATTAGGTAATATATATGAGCATTGTATTTCAATACAATATAACACATTTCACTGTATAACACATCCTGGAGCGTAGTATGAAATTAATTTCAGATTCACCCTCTCTCAGTTCATAACTTCCACATTCTAGAATATTATTGTATAATCAGTAGGGAGTAATAATATGACGAATAATACGAAGTAAGTTGAAGATGTATGGGAATATTTGAACTAAGATGCGACCGGAACAGAAGAGAAAATAACAAACTAGGGAAAGCCCAAGCTGAGCTCCATTTACAGCGCCAGCGTAACCGCCGTTTTCCATCATTCAGCGTTCCTACCACTCACTCTCTCACTCTATCCGCCTCTTGTTCTATTCACCCTCTCTCTCTTTACTTGCATCTTGTTCCCAGAATCCATCTCACTCATACTCTCTCTCTTACTCTCTTGTTCTATTCATCCTCTCTCTCTTCACTTGCATCTTGTTCCCAGCATCCATCTCACTCTTACTCTCTTGTTCTATTCACCCTCTCTCTCTTCACTTGCATCTTGTTCCCAGCATCCATCTCACTCATAGACGATGAGCCATCATTTCTGAACGGCAAAACAAACAGACGATCTACCAGACAAGGAAGGAAGACGCAGCAAGCAGGGGTGGTAGAGAGACGGTCGACAAGACAAGAGGCGTTGGCGGGAACTGATGAACTACAAGTGGGACCAGATGTGGCAACAACATTACTAGACTCTGACTGTGGAGACTGGAGATCGGCAAATCGACGAATAGAGACAGGCCAGCACCAGCTGAGCAAAGGGATAAATGGACTTACATACGGTGGACTTTCGTACGAACCCATTAGGTGTGGACTTTACTATGATCAAGATTCAACCATGGACTTTCCTACGAACTAATAATAATATTCTTATCCTGTTACTTGTATATTATGTTACTGTTATCACAAGTTCCGATAAAACGGGAATGATTTCTAATATAATTTTGATTTGAATATGGAATGTGAGATGACTTTGCATGTAGCTTCAGAAAAGAATAATTGTCCACCACAAAGCCTAAGTTTCAATTTTCTTCCCAAATTCTCATAACTAGTAGTTCTGTGAACAGTAGACCTCACGCAGTATTCTCATCCACAAGTACCTGATTGAAACTATAGACCTTATGGAAATACAGAAATAGACTGGCTTCTCCACACATCTTTGTAATCACTTGTCAGCTGATTTATGATGAATAATTCTATAGTCTGATTTTTACTCTAATATTGGCGTATGAAGGAGGCTTCTTTTTCCTTTTATATTATCCTTGAGATGCAAAATTTCCAAAAACCTTGCATATACGTCGACGCTCAATTAAAAAAGGAACATACCTGTCAAATTTCATGGAAATCTATTACCGCGTTTCGCCGTAAATGCGCAACATATACACATTTAAACATTGAGAGAAATGCCAAACCGTCGACTTGAATCTTAGACCTCACTCATGACCTCCGTAAACCTCTGTTTACGGAGGTAGTGCCTCACTTCGCTCGGTCAATTAATGCTAGAATTTCATGAACATTGCAAATATGTTCTAAATTAAGCTTCAGCAATTATCAGATCAAAACCATATGTTCTAATATTTCAAGTACCCACATTTCTAAATTGATTGAGATTTCTTGAATATGAAACTCATTATTGACTCTGGAATAACCTTACATCAAAGAATAAATAATCTATTAGGCTAGCTATTCTCTGCTAATATATTCATAATTCTTTTATCAGCATCTCATGATAAGTAGGAATAGAAAAAATCTAAATCGGACTTTGGTATGTCTAGTATTCAATAATCAACTTCCATGGTTCAAGGATTCCCCATCTACAGTTTCGTTGTATTTGTATATAAAGTTATGAAAGTTTTAAAATGGACAGGATGTTAAGAAGAAATCTCAATCTTCTTCCCAATCGACTCTCCCACTCTACCCATGGATTCAGAATAATCAATAACATCTACTTTGTGAACATATTTAAGGACTGCAAATTTTGTGAAGTGAAGAAACTACAAGAGAACCTATATCGGACTATGTGAAACCCTATCTAAATTTGGGAGAGGAATAGCACATGGTTAACTTATTTTTCTCTCCCATTTTGATGAAGTATTGTATGAATGAATAAAGAATTATAGAGAAAACTTGAAAATGACCTAGGTTATAGTGGAAACTAGTCGTTGAAATATTTTAAAGTATTTAATAATAAAGGGTACTACAAGTTTTTATATTGTTTCTATTGATTACAGAGAATTACATCTATACTTATGGATATTAGACAAATGACAGTTGCAGATACACAACGACACAAGTAACAGTGAGATAGATACACATGTTGAAAAATACAGGTAGATACAGGTAGAAGTACATCGTAGGAAAGTCCACGACAGAATTTTGCTTCATGGAAGAGCCACGCCGAGTGAGTTCATATTAAAGTCCACCGTATGTAGGTCCACGCACCTAGTGAGCATAAAGCCAGAGCATAGAGCAAGAAGCAAACCGATGCTGAGAGAACGGCACACATGCGGCGATACACCCGCTCTCGCACTCGCAAGCACGCATCTAAGCATCCCCTTCGTCCCTCATCAACACCCTCACACCACCCGGTCGGAGGCAACGAACGTCTCTGTCGATCTAATGACTAGACAGCGCCAAACTTCCAACCTCCCGGATTCAAATTAATCTCGCTCTCCCGGCTTGAGAGACGTGTGAAAAATTAAGTCAAGAAATTCTTCTCTCATAAACAGTATCTCATAAACAGTGCATTGCACGGTGAATACATTCCAGACTAGATTTTCGATACTCTTTCAGGTGGGAAGTGAAATTCACGAAAATTATGAGTATTGGTGAGAATTATTTCCTGAATTTTTTATTCTATTTCAAATTTAATATTTCCTACAGCTAATTATTATGAAATGAAATGAAAAATTCTTCATTAGGCGGAGTTAGGACTTTCGAATCCTCTCTACCACTCAACCTCTAAAATAATATTATAGGAGAGCCACGTGGTTCGTGAAAACCTAGTTGATTAGTCAACCATGGACAACAATGAACTCTAAAAAATGTGGTTTACTTATATTTTTGCAATATCCCAAGAGTTTCAACATTTATGCCTCGATTTCACTTCAGTTCAGTCAAATTGAAAAATACAAATTTATCAATAATCAAGAATTAATTTGGAATGCGAATAAAAAACCGAATTATAAAAATTAGTAAATTGAATTTACAAGTACCAAACCTCCATGATTAAAGATTGCAAATTATATACGTGACGTTTTACAAGTAAAACAAACTATTCTCAAAGCCTCAGTATTCGAATTTTGGCAAGAAATTCTCATAGTAAATGACAAATTACAAAAGTACAAATTATAGTTAGTATATTATAGAATATCTAGTACTTCTTACTAGGTTGATCATTCACACATGCAATTTTGTCTGTCAGGATTTAGATCTTCAAACTGAAGTATAATACTGAGGGTGATGCCTATATAAGCTCTTAGACTTGTGAGTGAGAGGGATGATGATGATGAGAGATGACGACTACTTTTTCTTTTTAGTTAGACGGGACCGACGGCTTATCGTCTCCTCCAAAAGACAGGGTAGCCGTATTATACTGTGGTCAAAAACTTTTGCCCCGGTCGAGATTCGAACTCGGGTTCTCTTGATTCTTAGACCGGTGCGTTATCACTTACTCCAACGAGCCACCCCAACTCAAATTTATAGTTAGCATAATAGTCTAAATACGGTTGTTATACCATAACTTTAGTACTCACAGAAACCGCCCTTGATTAACTTGATCAGTGCTGATTAAATACCTGCAACAGAAATTACATTATTGAATAAAAATACTAGATAGAGAGCTGTTGGAGGAAAAACTAGACAATACTAGAGATTGAACACATAATATTGATCACTGTTCAGTGTTAACAATGATTTATCTTCTTGTACAAATCAGGAAAGAAGGAGGATACGATTTAAATGAATATTAGAAATTTACTCTCTATATTTACTTTAAAAGTAAATTGAATTTGAATGATTAAAATCAACAAATTCATTTATATAGAATAATACAGATTGATAAAATAATATTGACTTAAAAAATGGCACTACAGGCAAAAACAACTTGTGCGCCGGCAGTGAGTTCAAACAACTAGGTATAGCAAACATGTCAATAGAAAATAAAATGGAGCTTATTCAAACCACTAATAGAAGTTCTGTGAACAGTAGACCTAGCGCTCAGTAAGTTACATTGACCTGTTGTTATGTTTTCTCAAAAATTAATAAATGATTTATCAATTCAAAATGTCTAGAAAAAATCCTAAATAAACATAGAGCTTTATGTCCTATCGTACCGTGACGTGTGGTCCCGGAATGTGAGTGTGAGCGCTGTTATCAGGTCTGGCTGTCGTCGATACGCCAGTACAATCAACCCATCAGAGAACATTCTGTGTTGTGTTGGCGGAAGATCGGTGTATTGAAATAATTAGCGTAATAGACTACCATAATGCTGATTTCCTCAAACTTCATTTCTCACTTTTCATGATTTTAGAAATCAATTTCTTTTCAATAATATTTGTTGCAATTCTAATCATCAGATTAAAAAAGAAAAATGTAAAAAAAATTATGTTTTCTATCAATAACTCCAAACTAGAATCATGGCCTCAGCTTATGGAAAGACAAAGTTAGTAGACAACAACTGTCTACTAGCGTTTATGGAAAGATACATTTTCAAGATGTTCGATATTTTATATTTTGACTTTTTTAATTTAATGACAATCAATTATTATAATTGAGCGCATAATTCATATTTGAGAGGTAAATGTGTCAAAATGCCATACGCTATATATATATATATATAATATATATATATATATATATATATTATATATATATATATATATATATAAGATGTTCGATGTTTTGAACGGGTAGTATTATAGTCCACTAGACAGCTTATTTATGATTAATAATTATTCTATAGTCTGATTTTACGGTAATATTGGTGTTCGAAGGAAACTCCTTTTCTTTTTGTATTATCCTTAAAATACAAAATTTTAAAAAAACTTTATGTATACGTTGACGCGAAATTCAAAAAGGAAAATACCTTTCAAATTTCATGAAAATCTATTGCTTCGTTTCGCTGTAAATACGCAACATATAAACATTCAAACATATAAACATAAAGAGAAATTCAAAACCTGCGACTTGAATCCTAGACCTCACTTCGCTCGGTCAAAAATGGTTTTGATGATTTAGGATTTTTCATTTTACAAGAATTGATCGTCTCAGAATATCCTTTCAGTGACAGTAGGCTAAGCTTTTAATTCAAGCAGTGTGTGATTACATAACCTTATCTTTTGGACAACATCAACATTTTATCAAAATTTTTGGAGAGAAATAGTACAGGCTCAGCCTAGTTTTTCCTCCAATGTCATAATTGTATTATGATTATAGTATTTTATACAATAAATGAATAAATAAATAAATAAATCATAGAGCTATTGAAATTTCAAAATTGAAAAAATGTATAACTGATGTGAGAGATAATAAAAGGAGTGGAATGTAAAGTGTAGTAGTGGAAGAGAAGCGTTCGATCGATAGATAGTAGTTTTTTTTTTTTTTTGAAAAATTGGTGACTGTGTAGGAAAGATGCTTGTTTTCATTTCATGGAGGATTTTATGATTATTTTGAAAATGGTTAGTTGTCATCAATTCCAGAAAAAGGTTTAATAGATAGATTAGGCGGCAGCAGTGAATAAGTCTAGGTTCCATATTTTTTTAAAATGTATGAATTCAGGGCTACTTTCTTGTATCTATATATATATATATAATATATATATATATATATATATATATATATATTATATATATATATATATAAAAGCGAAATGGCACTGACTGACTGACTGACTGACACACTCACTCGCAGTACTAAAAATCTACCGGACCAAAAACGTTCAAATTTGGTAGGTATGTTCAGTTGGTCCTTTAGAGGCGCACTAAGAAATCTTTTGGCGATATTTCAATTCAGGAAGGTGGAAGAATTTTGTTCGCCAAAGAAACGCCGATATAGTAACAGGTGTTTTTCGAGATCAAATTTACGTACATAATACGTTCAAATTCGGTACAGAGGTTCCGCTGAGGTCTATATGAAGGCGAGCGAAGCGAGCCCGCTGATCTCATTATTTGACGATCCAGTCGGGGGTCCAGGGGGCGGAGCCCCCTGGCTAGATGTATATGGCGAGCGAAGCGAGCCTGGCGGCTAGTTTATAAAATATAATTATAGTACCCTTTAAAATTAATAAAATAATAATGTGTATTCTTGTTTTATTATTTTACTAATTTTAAAGGGTACTATAATTCTATTTTATAAAGTCTCGGTTCATTAGTTCACTTCAATAATATTAATTATTTCAAGAGTAATAATCGAGTTTTTATAGCAACTTTCAAACTGTTCCACTGCATCTATGTGATTGGCTAATTAGCATCCAATCAAGTCCCGTGTTAAAGTGTTATTGCTTCATCATGTTTAATTTTGAAAACAAAGATGAGAAAAAGAGCCAGATCAGCAAAACTGTGTCCTAGAAATAACGCAATAAGACAGAAATACACAGGAAATTTGATTGTTATAGATTCAATTATCTTAATTACAGTAGGCCTAATACAGTACTAACCAGAATTTCACAGGAACGATCAATCACCAACTAAACGTTACTATGATTTTGAGATTGTACCAAGTAGCTATGGTGAAGAGCAGCTACATTGAGGTCCACGTTATAATGACAGTGGAGAAAGATAGCAGAACAACGTTGCCCATCCCAAGACAAGACCAATGCCTTCTATAGGTTTGTTGCTTTGTATATTCCTGGACTCGGAATTTGATTCAAAGTGAAGCAACATAACCTACCTTTTAGACATTGGCTTACTACTATCAAAATTCGGAAAGGGAACAGTTTTGGGCTAGGCCTGTTGCTCCTTTTCTAATCATGTATTTCATTTGAGCATTGGTTAATGTAAATGAATGAGTGAATATAGACGGTAGCTGATACAGGGTTATTGATGTAATATTAACTGTTCATTCTCGTTCAAAATAATCAATAATATTTTATTAAGCAAGAATTTTTTTAAAAATAATTTCATAATTAAGATGAAATATTTTGTTATAATTATTAATTCTACACTGTTAAAAGACGATCTGGCGACAGAGCAATGCGAGAAAGAGATAACGCTATCCGATTTTTTTTTATTTATTGCCAATTAGAATATTCAAAGCATATTACAAAATCTTTATAATATGCCATATCATTGAAAATATAGATAAATAAGCATTTTTACTCATACATATACTTGAATAAAATTAAAATAAAATATAAAATCCAGGTATCACCAGCAAAAAGAAAATCTTTGCCCGCTGGTGAGAGTTGCAAAACAGTAAAAGAAAAACATATTTCGAAATAATCCAGAAAGTTAAAGTTAAATTTAACTAATAATTACAAAATTTTATAACAACAGAATCATGAAAAATCAAACAAATATTGTGCAGAGAGAAGACTATAAAATTAAAATAAAATAATCTAAATTAAATTGCTATATTTAAGGTAAAGAAATATTCCCTCTTAATCCACTCATTGACGCTCTTTTTACTAATTTTGAAATCCAAGTCAAAAGGTATTGCATTGATCAGTTTACTGCTTATGTAAATTAGCTGTCTTCTGATCAATGAAAGTTTAGTAGGATAAACTTGAAATTCCTCTGTTACACCCGGTCTGAAATGATAAGTGTTCTTGATCAACTTTGGGAAGATATTTTTATTTTTTATCAAGTATTTTATTAAGACTTTGACATATAGTTGTCTCACGGTAAAAACATCAAAATCCAGGAAAATTAGATTTGTTGGGTATAACCTTGGTTTATTCAAGATAGTTTTTATTATATTTTTTGAATGATAAATAGATTTTGCATGTGTACATCATATGCAGCACCCCATATCACTAATCCATATTGTAAAACTGATTGAACTATGGCATGATAAACGGTTTTTAAGTTATTTATAATCAATATTTTGTTTAATTTATAGAATTTATAAGAAATGTAGTTTAGTTTTTTACACAGAAAAGTTATATGAGATTGCCATTTAAAGTTTTCATCAATTATTACTCCAAGATATTTTGTATTATTTACTTTTTCTATTTCTGGGCAGTTACATATTGAATGATATATTGATTTGTTGAATGATAGACAAGGATAGCAATACCATTGCTAATCAAACACTGCCATTATAACGTAGACCTCACTTTCGTGAAGGGTACGAGACTTGAAATAACAGTGCAGCGATCCAGCCCAAGAAAAAATTCCATCTTAACAGATCTGATAAAGTTCTTAATTAACAGCATTCCTTGCCAGACAAGATAATCAGGCTGCAGTTCGATAATTTTCTCCCAGAGTTTTTCCAAGGCTCGAAAAGGACTCGGTACAGACGCAAGAAAAATGCCGAGTTTGGAAGCGAAAATTACTTCAAAGTTTTGACAAGTTGAGTTATTTACGCTCTGTTACGTTGACGCCACGCCATGAGTGTTCCCAGTGAATGGTGGGGGGGGGGAGTTAGTAAGGAGTTTAAAAGACATAGCAAGAGTGTTGTGGTGGTGTTGAGGGAGGGGGATAAAGAGGGGATGCTTAGAAGACATACCGAAAGTGCACCAACTATTACATGGAAGTGAAAACGTGGACACCAAGAAACAAAGCTAAGTGTAAGGGTGGGGGGTGTTGTGAGAAGGAGGGCCAACGACACTGCAGTTTGTTTTAGTTACGAAGACGACACCGCTTATCTAATTCAGTCATTGTTGGAGGCGCATTGTGTCGGAGGACACGGTCTCGGTCGCGGCGTCTCTCAGGAAGCGACACGCCCGAATCTCGACGCAGAAATTTAATTTATTCTAGCGTTAAGGAGGGATGATATTGCTGATTTATTATTTAACTTTGCGCTCGGCGACGAGACCCCTGCTTCCGACCTGCGCTGAAACTTTTGAAATACGGCTGCCACCGCGCTGTCCTGGTCGTAGCCCCCTCCCCCCAACCACGACCACTGACAAACAAACATGTAAACTAACTGAAGAACTGTTTAAAACTCTTTACTTTTCTGATAATTTAGAGGAGTCTACATCGCGCTCATTTCGGAGACGATTAATTTTGACAACGTTTTTATGACTCTAGTACGCTTGTTCTACCTTCTTCATTAACTCAACTCAAAAAATTGAATGAGTTTGGAGCAGTTTTAAAAAAATTTCTCCTCGAAGATGATGAAACAAAAGTATTATTAATAATTATTATTTAAATAATAATTTAATTTCAATTATTAAAATAATAATTTAATTTAAATTATTAAAATAATAATTTTTATTTAAATAAAAATATTATTTAATAATACTTTTGTTTCATCATCTCCGAGGAGAAATTTTTTAAAACTGCTCCAAACTCATTCAATTTTTTGAGTTGAGTTAATGAAGAAGGTAGAACAAGCGTACTAGAGTCATAAAAACGTTGTCAAAATTAATCATCAATGGGCCTTACGACTGTCATACTTCAGCCGGGACCGACAGTTTATCCGATAACATATTTAAAATTTAAATTTTATCACAGATAATACTATATATTATATATAGTATATAATAATCGGATTTTCGATTAATGATAAAAATATATTAATTTTCTTTCAAGGTTTACATCCTAACTTGAACTATTGATAATCACAAAGCTTTATAAAGCACTTTCCTACTCTTACAATAGTACTTTCAACTTACTTTTCAAGCCATAAACTCTGAGAAACATATTGTCGTGAGTTCACTTCAAGAATCTTGTGTTCCAAATGATGGTATTTTCATGAAGCATACATTGCTCAAGATTGGTATAACCTCGATTCAAGTCCAATCGTTTTTTTGTAATCGATGTGAAGTAGGTTATGTGATATTAAATTGAAATTTTCCAATATTATTGATGATATCTTCAGTCTGAATGAGAGAGTGTCGCAGTATTAGCATAAATGGAAGGAGCATGTCAAAAGAATGCCTTCTAAGAGGTTTCCTTTAAAAAAAATTCAATTATCAGCCAGTAGGCAAGAGAGAGGTTGGCAGACCACGCAAAAGATGGCAATAATATTCATTTCATATTGACCATAGAATAGGATATTTGAATAAAACATTATTATACATAACAAATCGTAAATAGCAGCTGAATATGAGTCGGAACAGGCTATAGCCTAATCCTTGATTGTAAGAAGAAGAAGATTATTGATGATTGATTCAATTTTATTTTATTATTGAATACATAAACTTACTATTTAATTATCTGCCGTTTTCTATCTTAATACCATGAGTTTCGACTATTGAGCAAACATCAGCTTAATAACTTTAGCACGTTTTAATCCATAACACAAAAAAGATTGTTCAATTATTACCCAAGTATCCAGCGAAAGGCTGGATGAAGTGAAAGAGAATAAACTTTCAGCTATCAAATTCTATTCGATTTCGCGATTTAAAAAGTACTTGAAGTGAAATTTGAATGCTGTACAGGAAATATTATTCAGCTTTGAGAAGTAGGAATAAATTTGGTACTGATTTGCTTTAATTAGGAATATTCTCAAGTGCTTCTAAGAAGAGAAAATTTCCCATCAATTGTTATTCTAAATCAAAGTCAAAAGGGCATCCGATAGTTTGACAGTGGAGCCGTGAGCGAAGCGAGAATCTGGTGGTGAGAATGAGCGATGATACATCTGGCACCGTTCTGCCTTGCCAACAGAGTGCAGAGGAGTAAAAGGGTGCCTCAAAGATAAAGTCTCCTCGTCAGACATGAGGTGGGTTGGCCGCAAGGCAAATAAATTCCCGCCAAAAGTTGAAGATCCCTTTTTAGTTAAGTAAAAGTTGTCAGCACGAGAAGCTTCTTTCATTCTCACTTCCACTTAGCCTCCACTAGCGATTCCTTTTCCTCAACTTGAAATTGCTTTTTGCCAGCTTTCGTTTGGAATATTAATTTTTGCCGAATGATTAAAAAGTTAGCAGCTGTCCAAACAAGAAAGTACCTATCTATCCCCTTCAAAAGATAAAGTTTCAAGTTAATGTTATTATTTCAACCGACGGCAGATCGCCTTAATAACCTCTTCAGCAATAATTTATGCTCGATTCTTCATCAACAACCGTAGCTTGACTCAACAATGAACCAGCCAACATAGCAACGAGTTTCACTGCTGTTCTTGTATTCTAATTTATGAGAATATATACATATCGACTACAAACACAGAGGATATTTCTAAATTTTACAATACTATCAAAGAGATTTTCAGTACTAAAAGTTAAATTAATTTCAATTTATCAGACTCATTTATCAGTCCACAATTAATCAGTATTTGAATTTACTGAGCGATGAAAGGCTGCTCTCTACAAACATGCAATTTCTTTATTAAATTCAAATTCTTTACTTGAAAAAAATAAACAATCAAATACATCCCAAAAACATGGAAGATATTTTAGTACTAAGTGCCGGTTGCACAACAGCCGGTTAAATTTTAACCGTGATTAATTCCACGAGAACCAATTAGAGAAGCCGTCTTTTCAAAAACGCCTTCTCTGATTGGTTCTCGTGAAATTAATCACGGTCAAAATTAAATCATCTGTTGTGCAACCGGGCCTAAGAGTGATATTAATTTGAATTCATCATAATATTAGATTCACAATTAAACAGTATTAGAATTTACTGAACGGTAAAAGAGATCACTTAACAAAATAATAAGGTACTGAAGTGAACTACTAATCTAACGAGTAATTCAACTGGAAGTGGGACTTTGCTCGAAAATGCAATTGATGGAAAATATGAAATCTTTTTTAGTCGTCAACAGGTTTAGTCAAGTCGTCAACAGACTTGGCGGGATGAACGGAATATACAGAGAGACTGACAAAGGAATTATTCATGTCCAGTGCTTCATTATGAATCTTGATGCATATTAATACTAATGAGATCATGAATTTAAATTTATTTCATTTATTTATTCGTTTATTGTATAAAATACTATAATCATAATACAATTATGACATTGGAGGAAAAACTAGGCTGAGCCTGTACTATTTCTCTCCAAAAATTTTGATAAAATGTTAATGTTGTCCAAAAGATAAGGTTATGTAATCACACACTGCTTCGTTACTTGATTTTCGGTCCAGAAATGATGATTAAAAATTTTGAATTTTGAAGGTTGATTTTATACTCTAAATAAATCACAGAATGTATCACAATGAATTAAAAACTTAGAAAATATTGCACTCATTTAAATTTTTTTTTTAAAAAACTTATTTAAAAATGGATAAAATGGTTTTTGGACGAGACTGAGGTAATGCAATGGATTTATTCAAGTGCCTCAATATTTTACAGAAAGCGAAGAATGATAAAAAAATTTACTTAGTTGAAAACACAGAGCGGAACAGAGTGAAAATGGTGAGTCTATTGTGGTATTTTTTTTCTCAATGATATGTATTCTGAAACTAGAATCCTAGCAAGACTGGTGATAGATAACGAGAAAATCTATCAATTTATTTTAATTCCATTGATAAAACCAAACAAGAGTATTGAACGAAGTTGTTCAGGAGCATCTGTGGTATAGTTTTAAATCAGAAAAAATAACAGTGAGAATATCAAGAAGGCTTACACAGTGCATACTCCGGCATTGTAGAAAGGAAATGTGCTATGTATTCTGTGAGATACAGGCTGCTGTTGAGAATAAGAAGCACAGCCCTTGCAAGATACTGCACTAGAAGAAGATTTATGCAGCAATTTAACAAGATAAGTTTGAAACTTAATGGGACTGGAATGGAAAGTTTTTTCTCGCCTCCAGCGCATGGATAGTCTCCAGTTTAGCCAGCTAGGAGAGGATTCTGCAGTAATCTCTATTAATTCCAGGTTGATCCGTGGTAGAGTGCTAGAGTGTACTCACTTCATCATCCAACAAAAACCATTATCGCCACTTCCATCAGGTTATAACACTGCTCGTGCATTAAAGCCATTTAGTTGGGTTTCAATTCATGTTTCAAATGTAATCAATTCGAATCGAACAATTTCCAACACAAAGATACAACAATAAATGAATGCCAATCCCCTATCAACAAACTAAGTTGGTCTTAATGAATGCACTTGCGTAATTTTTGATAATAGTATTTTTTCAGTTTTTCAATCTAGTATCTAGCTTAATACTTGGATAGAAATTATAATTATTTATCTCATTGACAATCACAAATCATAACCGTAATATATAATCTTTTAAAAAAGATTAAAAAAATATAAAAGCTTTTGTATTTTTGTTAGTAAGTTTCTTATGTATGAAACTGAATTTTGTTTTGCATGTTTTGTGAATTATTTATATGAATTTGGCAATAAGTTTGATTTGATTTGATTTTTTGATAATATGATTGGGAGAAGACAACAGGCATAACCCAAAACAAAACTGTCTTCTCCCAAATTTTTACAAATAAAAGTTTCAAAAAAGAATGAGGTTAAGATTTCACTTTTCACTCCAAAAAGTCCAATTTCCACTTCAAAACTAATGACTAAACTAGAAATTTTAAATTTGTATATTCAAGAACTGATTAAAAACAAAAATATTACACTCAAATCTCTACAAATTGGAAAATTTTGAGTAATTTTGCAAAATTTAGAAATGAGAGTTCTATTTGAATAGAGTTTACATGTTTAGTAATACATACCAACACTGTACTCCAATGTGCTACATTAAAATTGAACGAATTCGAACGCTTGGATGGATGATTCCAAGTAGAATTTGAAAGGACACATTTTTATGATTTGAGATTATACAACCGATTTCGCTGTAGTTGATTCTAATCCATCAAAATTGATTGTTTCAATGTTACATTATTGTTCAAATTTTTCAATTAATGACTGTATCTAATTTGCGAGAGAGGGTTGACTAGGATAATTTATATATATATATAATAGCTTCACCCTTCACCAAACCAGAATATTAATGAACATGTACCACCCTTCTAGTTAGAACTAATCATGTTTACAATTATTGCACTCAATAAAATTCAAGAAAATCAATACTACAAGGAAAAGTCAAGATACTTGAAAACTCAATTAAATGAAAAGACTAAGAAATTGTCAAAAGATGTCACAGATTTATTAATACTTAGAAAGACCGGTTTCGGTTATTACAGCATTGTCAATCACTGAGAAACTAAACTTAATGAAAGAGCAGCAGATACTAGTAGGAGAGTACTGCTATTGGTCAAGGACATGAACGCCCGCCATTGGCCCAGCTAGACACTCTCCCACTTAACGGTGCAAATGTACAGTTTATCGGAGATTGACAATGGTGTAATAACCGAAACCGGTCTTTCTAAGTACCAATAAATCTGTGGTTTTTTGACAATTTCTTCGTCTTTTTCATTTAATATGAATAATTACCACAATATCAACTTCTCAACTACACAAAAAGTGAAAAATGAATCTTATTTTCTTATTTCAGACAAGTAGATGCCAAGAACACTGTACAGAGAAAATTCAAGATACTCGAAAACTGAATCTTGTTTCCTTATTTCAGACAAGTAGTGTTCTGGGAACACTACTACTCTGAATAGAGAAGCAATTGAATCCATCTAAGTAGTTGCCTGGTTGGGAAAATAGTACTTCAAACAAGAAGACAACAATCCTGGGAACTTGGCATACTGTTGACAGACTTGAAACAGTTGGCTTGGCGATGTAGTTGCGGCCGTTGCCGACAGATGGCAGCAGCATGCAGAGGCGCTGTGACTGGGGGCTGCATAGGCAACCTGCGCGACAGAGCAGTGCCGCGTGTGCTCTATGCTCTCTTCTGCAGGGGCAGAGCAGCAGCAGCTAAGCTCTGCTTTTGCTGAATGGGTGTAGTCAGCCCTTCCCCCACCCCGCACCCACCATCGACCCAGCAGCCTTTGAGCCCTTTACGAAAGCTCAACTTCCCTTCCCTTCTCCGTCATCAGGTTGTTCGTTCATTGAATTTCATTACGTCGCGTAAAAGCCCGCCGCTCCGCGATCAATTATTTATTTACGCCGGTCCAGTCACTATGTGCCACCCCTCACCCTCTAACAGACATCTCAAACGCTGCCATGATGAATTCGAACAAGTTGAAACATCTTGACCGACACCGTAACGATACAGGCTCTCATTGCAAAGCACAATTTGCTTTGAGCGCAGCTACGACACCCGAAAGTAATCTACTCTCATCAGCAAATTTAAAGCTCTTTACAGATATCTCCTGACACATCAACACTCCACGTACTTCTCTCCTGAATTCAGAGTGCGCAAATAAATCTCAATTCATTCATCTAACAAGTCATGTACACATTTCAACAATAATTAAAGGAATGTTAATACTAGATTAGCTTAGGAGATTAGATTTCTTCATTTATGTACTAGCCGTCAGGCTCGCTTCGCTCGCCATATTCGTCTAGCCAGGGGGCTCCGCCCCCTGGACCCCTCGCTGGATCGTCCAAGAATGAGATCAGCAGGCTCGCTTCGCTCGCCTGTATTTTTCATTTGGGCATTTTTATCATATGTTAGGACAATCCAGTCGGGGGTCCAGACTAAACGGCTGGCTAAACGGATATGGCGAGCGAAGCGAGCCTGACTGCTAGTAATATATATTCCCAGGATTGAATTAGCAGTGCCCAATCAATTTTTCCGCGATAAATGCATTTAAATCTTCAGCTTGGTGCCAACCTAACAAAGTCAACTGAACTTAATGCCAACCTGACAAAATTATTAATTTAGTTGCCAGTTAACAACTGTTTCGAAGAGGTACTATATCTAGATTATAGTTCTATAGTAACATATGATATGGAAATTTCAATTATAATTAAGAGATTGGGAGAAGAAGAATATACATGCTAAAAGACGAACTTTAAACCCTTAAAAACAACCCTTAGAGTTGAAATATTGCCAAAAGATTTCTTAGTGCGCCTCTAAAGGGCCAACTAAACATACCTACCAAATTTGAACGTTTTTGGTCCGGTAGATTTTTAGTTATGTGAGTGAGTGAGTGATTCAGTCAGTCAGTCAGTCAATCAGTGAGTGAGTGCCATTTCGCTTTTATATATATAGATGTTACAATATTTACTGGCTTATACACTAATTTACATTAAGTGACGGTAATGCTAATTCATTCAACGAATTTTACAAAGTATAAAAAATTAATCAATGAGAATAAAGATTAAATGCAATTGGAATAACGATGATATAGAATTGTAATGTAACTTCATAAATCGGCGGTGTTTCAACAAATAATTGTCGATTCTTTGAAAAGGATATAAAATAATATCGTTCCCATCAACACACGACCGGGTTGTGATGGAGTAGAGCTGTTGGGAATAATATAGCATGTGAATATGTGATTTGAATCTTAGAATTATGGGATGAATGAAAAAGATGGATGATATTAGAATAGTGAATACAAATCAGAGATAATGTAAATGTGGAAATTAATTGATTTATGAGAATATCATTTCAATTAGAAGGTCACGATCAAATTTCATTTTTCATGATGATGAAGAATAATGGTGAGGCTACATCACCTGTAGCTGTTTTGTCTGTTGGATATCTATAAATCTATCAGTTCATCATTTATTTTAGATTATGTTGAGAGTCATGAATTCGAATAACATTTTTTTCCAGATTATACCTAGAATCCATACAAATGAAAAAAAATGCAGACATGATTGTACATATTTCATATGCAATATGTGATCGGAGTGAATGGTCAAGTGCAAAAATGTCACTGTCAGTGTAAAAGCTGTCTATAAAATGATTTGAAGCTTCATGATCGTCATCGTCGTCTTCTTACATGGGTAGGCATTAATACCTGTTCCGCCTTCAAACATTCTCCCACCTTTTTCTTGGTCTGCCAATACTTCTCCACCCTTCTGGCTTGTAAGCAATGACAGCTTTGGGGATTCTTCCGTTTCACATTCTCTCAACATGTTCTCACCACTGTTGTCTATGATTTGGAGATTATTAAAATGATCTGTCTTAAGTTTATCATTTTTGCGGCCACTTGTGTCTTGGACTATTTTGTTCCATGATAAGATTTGAGATATCACACTATTTACAATGAATGATACAATAGTTTCGGATGGGCTCTTCCAGAGAATCATCTACTTAAATAAAAAAATAATCCTACATCATTAGTATAGCCTGGTGACTATACACTCTACGCATGAAAAAGCTTTTAGATGTAGTGTTTATTGCATTAAGGGTAGGCGATGGACATCACACGTACGCGCGCACTCACACAAGCAAACATAAATTACATTTTAGTCCTTTTGACGCTTCGATTTTTCTTTTCATTGAATTGATGAAGGTGAATGCACCAACGCACGCGCATGTGCGCTCCAATTCGATTAGCATGAATGGTGCGATGATGGTGGTTGCTCGTCCATGAGTCAAATCGGGCGAGTAATTTCAGTCGTTGCTCACAGCTGATATCTTCTATGGTTTGTTGTGAATATACCCTTGAATAGATGAATTGCGAAAATTGATTTCAGCAATAGCTGGTGACAAAGATGGGTTTGTTCATATTCTATCACTCAAAAATAAATGCATCAACCGGCCAGTAATGGGATCACTAAACCGATTGAGATATTAAACATGTTTTTAAATAGAATGCATGTTATTGAATAGGCTACGATCATTACCGATTTTGTATACCTACAACGGAGTAGTCATTTAAAATATTTCACGGCACGGTACCTCCAAATTTATTATTGGATTGCTAGAGGTTCATTAGATTCCGTTGATTTCGAAAACTGCGTGATGTTCTTGGCGTTTTAACATTGGAATGAAATAAGTTTTGACAGCAATGATAAAATCGAAAAACATTTATTGTTCCAGCATTACACTTTAGCACAGTGACTCAGTAAATTACAGTGAAAGATTGAAATGTACGTTTAACCATAGAGAAACAATAGCGTAAGTAGATATCCCATGGTATAGGGCGTTTATGTCGCAACTTTTACTGTTATCTCAAGCCGATTACTGTCGATTATTGTCAATTTTTACTGTTTTGTTGGGGTGAAAGTGTATGAACGGCACAATTTGAGAGACTAGCAGCGTCACACAGCTGCATGGGAAAGAGCTACGTGAACTATCGGCTTGAGATAACAGTAAAAGTTGCGACATAAACGCCTTATACCATGGGATATCTACTTATGCGTTTCTCTATGGTTAAACTAAACAAGGTTCAACGTTCAATTGAACTGTAGTGAAAGAACTGTACGTTCACTGTACAGTGAAATTCAGTGAAAGATGACTTACGATTTTGATAAGTATTTAAATCAAAATACGGGGGAGAAACAATTTTGGGCTTTGCATGTTAGTTCTCTCCCAATCGTTTTCTTGAGCTGTGAATGAATAAATGAATGAATCAGATTATTGTTTAATAACTTATTATTGTTTAAATAAATAAACAAATTATTGTTTAAATAACAATATCACATGGAAAAGGAGGAGTGATTCCAGACTTTGTTTCCTTTTGTGAGTAACTTGAAAGAGATTATTGAGAATTCCTAAGTTGAGGTCTCATTGATTGAATATTTTCTATTAATCTATACTATAATATAATAAAGGATTATTGACAATTCCTATGTTATTATGAGAATTCCTTTATTATATAGTATAGATTAATAGAAAATATTCAATCAATGAGACCTCAACATAGGAATTCTCAATAATCTCTTTATTGAGAGATTATATACTGCTTAAAGAACAAGTACGGGATAGGAACATTATGTTTGACGCATCATCACGTCTGAACTACTGGACTGATTAGCTTGAAATTATACATATAGATTCTTGAGGCTTTTCGGTACACTTTCTCTATTTAAATTGTATAATATATTTCAATATAATTGTTAAGATCATTATAAGAGTGAGAAAGAGTGGCAACTGAAATTTTTAAGTGGTCTAATAAGCGAGTTATGGGTTGTTGAAAATGCTAACTCCGTTTTCTTTCCAGATCATAAACAGTTTCAAATTTCCCATTGGAGGTTTTTTCAATACATTCAGTATATCATTGGCTTTGTTCTAATATACGTTTTTTCGCGATTTATGCCAAAATAAACAAGTTATCGAATTTACAAAAAAATGCTACTTTTTATTTATGAACGATATGGGGATAAAATGTTTTAGTTTGGAAAGATACATTTTTAAAATTTTTAAGAGAAGTTCTGTTAATATAGTCGAAACCGTTTATGATCTGGAAAGAAAACGGAGTTGGCACTTCAACGACCCATAACTCGCTTATTAGACCACTTAAAAATTTCAGTTGCCACTTTTTCTCACTCTTATAATGAAAAAGATTATCCAATTTAAATAATAAAAAAGTGTTCCGAACAACCTTAATTAACCGAGGATGGTTATTGGCCTATTTTCAATTCTTCCAGATTTCATTTCGTCAAGTATTGAAAAGACCCTTGCGGAGCACGGGTTACCTGCGAGTATATTTTCTATTAATATATTTCTTATAACGTCTGAAACGTTATGAGAGCGACCAAAGATACCTAGTTTTCCAGATATGCCATAGAGGCATTAAAACAAGGTGACAATAGTATCTTAGGTCACAATGACGGGAAATGCCGTTTTGCAGGCGAGAATGATGTTTCTATAGTGAGGTCCACGTTATGATGACAGTATTTGATCAACTTTGGTTTTGCTATCCTAGTTTTGCTATCCTTTGGTTTTACTATCCTTTTCTAGGTCCACAACTATACCAATTATGTTTTTGACAGTGTAGAAATATAATTAATTAATGCAGAGAATCGGTATCGCTATTCTTCTATCTTTATCCACTGCCATTATAACGTGGACCTCACTATAGTCGAGGCGTTGGCCGAGACTAGAATTTCATTCGAGCACTGCAAGAGACATTCACGTCCAAGTAACGTACATTATTTTTTTCATAATAATCTAGAAAAGAATAATAATTGAGAAACAGAAAACATTACCTGCTTGTGCTGACATTACTACATGCATTCTATAAACATAACCTAGTTTACACGTTTCGAATCGGCAATTTCTTGATTGTAGTTGACAAAAATTCCACCTGGAGCGCTAAAAGGCGGCTTTAGGAACAGTTTTGCTGTTCAAAATTCGGAACTAGGAAACATACTCGACTGTAAAGAAAACATACGATTTTATTACAGTATAGTATGCTGTAATGAGAATCATATGTTTTTTTGTTCTACAATCAGCTGTTTACCGGCTTGATTTCATGGGTGTAAAACAGCTGAAATTGAATGACTATGACAAAAAAATAAATACCGTGAAGATATGCGTGGAGTTTTCATGGAAAAGTTCAATTTTTCAGTGCGACTGGAAGTTCTAATGTAGAAACGTCTCAATTTGTCACGATCAAAGAGCTACATATATGCTAATAGTTACTGCGAATCACGTCACGCTAAACTTAAACATCTAGGTTGAATAAATCTTTACTGAAGGATCATGATTTTTCCAAGTCTCAACGATTCTTGTAAGTTATTCCATCTACTTTTCCACATCCCATAGTTTATAAATTATTCATTATTTCGTGCAGTGAACAGGATATGAGCTGTGTTTTTTCTTTTAGTAAAACCTGAAGATGACGAAAAACGTGCTATGTTTGAATTACAATAAGGATCGATGAAATGAATATTGAAGCAATACAAAAAACGATAAAACATAGAAAACTACATGGTACACTACTGCCAGTCAGTTGTACCATAGAGAAACAATAGCGTAAGTAGATATCCCATGGTATAGGGAATTAATGTCGCAACTTTTGCTGTTATCTCAAGCCGATTACTGTCGATTATTGTCAGTTTTTACTGTTTTGTTGGGGTGAGAGTGTATGAACGGCACAATTTGAGAGACAACCAGCGTCACACAGCTGCACGAGAAAAAACTACGTGAACTATCGGCTTGGGATAGCAGTAAATGTTGCGACATAAACGCCCTATACCATGGGATATCTACTTACGCTATTGTTTCTCTATGGTTGTACTGAAGCTAATATTTGATCAAATCAAAAGAAAAGACTAAGAAATTATCAAAAACCACAGATTTTATTAAAAGTGGGGATCGGTTTCGGTTGTTACACCATTGTCAATCTCTAATAAACTAAAACTTAATACAAGAGCAGTACAGTAGAATTTATAGACGAGTACTGCTGTTGGTCAAGGGCATGAACGCCTGCCATTGGCCCAGCTGGACACTCTCCTCCCACTTAACGGTGCATATGTAATGTTTATCAGAGATTGACAATGGTGTAATAACCGAAACCGGTCTTTCTTAGTATTATTAAATCTGTGGTTTTTTGACAATTTCTTAGTCTTTTCATCAAAATCAGTTTTCAAGTATCTTGACTCTTCATTGTAGTATTGATTTTCTTGAATTTTATTAAGAGCAATAATTGTAAACTTGATTAGTTCTAACTAGATGGGTCATGTTCATGAATATTCTGGTTTGGTGAAGGATGAAAATATTATAGAAATATATCAATTATCCTAATCAACCCTCCCTAGCAAATTAGATACAGTCATTAATTGAAACATTTGAACAGTAATTTAACATTGAAACAATCAATTTTGATGGATTTGAATCAACTACAGTGAAATTGGTTGTATAATCTCAAATCATAAAAATGTGTTCTTTCAAATTTTACTTGAAATCATCCATCCATCACAAAACGGCGGTCTAAGCAACAGACTCGCCTTAATAACAAAATTTACTTGCAGTACAAAATGAAACCCAAGAAAACAAGTAAAAGATAAACCAAATATGTAAATAGAAAAACTATCGACATAATGTATGCTAACAAGGTTAAAGCTAAATTCGTAGTGTTGAATTAGTTAAAATGAATTTGGTCATTTAAACTATACTGGGAATTGTCCTTAATTACTCTTGTTATTTTAAAGCCTCTAGAATATTCAAAAATCTGCCTTTCTTATTAACATGCAGAAACTCAACATTCCTCTCAATTGTGAACTTGTGAATATCGGGGCACCGAGCTTCGCTCGTTATTTTTATTTACTGATAAACAGAACACAATTCTTTAAAATGATCGTGTTTATATTTTACTGCTGGCTATACGTCAGCTTATGAATTTCGGGGATGAGATATTTTGATTTTCCACAGACGCACTCACTTTTATTATCAATGACGACGAAAGTCTCAGCTGTTTTTCCAAGGATGAATTATCCTTTTCGTGTCCTTCAGCGAGTTTTCCCAGGGATGAGACCTAGTGCAATCGAATTTTTATATCATAAGTCTACTATGTTCCAAATTTCATGAAAATCGTTAGAGCCGTTTTCGAGATCCGTTGGACATAAATAAACATTTTTAAATATAAATAACCAAATATAAAAATATAATATATTTTATCTGTATATTATACAGATATACAGAATTGATCGCTTAATATAATAGGATTATTTGTTATCTAATGTTCTGTAAAGGTTTTTGACAATTTCTCAGTCTTTTTATTTGATATGAATAATTGCCACGATATCATTCTCTCAACTACACAAAAAATATAAAAATCAGTTTATTTCTACTATGTCTAATTACATCAAGCTCGGTCAAGACTTTTGAACATGATCAAACCGGGTAACGATTTATTAGAGTGCACTAAAATTATTGATAGAAGCTATCGCCATGAAGATCACCAGTGCACTCGTTATAAATCGTAGGCGAATTGATCATGTTAAAAAAAGTCTTGACTAAGCTTGGTAAAACTACAGTAATTATATAGTTACTGTAGGTGAAACAAAGCATTAGACTTGAATAAAAGTTAATTTTTTATAACTCATGCTATAGCTTCTTTTTGAATTGTTTCAAAAAAACAGTGCATAAGAATGAGGAAATTCATATAAATTCAGGATTAGGAAATAATCAGGATTCAGGAAACATCACTTCAGTTGATATTTCATCATTTTGCGTCGGGCTAATTTGGTTCCAAGGTGAATTCACAGAGAATACGTAATAGAGCTTCCTATTTTCATTCATATGATATAACTAATCAATGAAATATCCTATCCAACGATACCGTGAGGACATTTCGATTTTCAAAGAACTCTTTCTTCTCAGTTCACTGTTTTTGCAGCTGAAGCACTAGTAGCTACATGATTCACAAGCTCTGTTCCACATAATAGATTTTCGAATAACGGATACTAACGGACAAGGTATTTCCAAGGTATCAAGTAAGGTATAAAGCCGGGTCCACACTGAACAAATGTTCGACATACATGTTCGGCAAACATGTTTGTTGAGGAGCTCAGGGACAAACATTTTAAAAAGTTTGGACAATCATTGTTTGTCAAACTGAAAAATACTGTTTTTCCAAACATTTTCAGGGTTGACAGCTGTAAGACAGATGTAAAACACTAGTAGTTCTGTGAACAGTAGACCTCACGCAGTATTCTCATCCACAAGTACCTGATGGGAACTATAGACCTTATGCAGCAATAGACTGGCTTCTCCACACATCTGTGTAATCACTTGTCAGCTGATTTATGATGAATAATTCTATAGTCTGATTTTTACTCTAATATTGGCGTATGAAGGAGACTCCTTTTTCCTTTTATATTATCCTTGAAATGCACAATTTCCAAAAACCTTGTATATACATCGACGCGCAATTTAAAATGGAACATACCTGTCAAATTTCATGGAAATCTATTACCGCGTTTCGCCGTAAATGCACAACATATAAACATTTAAACATTAAGAGAAATGCCAAACCGTCGACTTGAATCTTAGACCTCACTTCGCTCGGTCAACTAGTACGAAAATGTGGTTCATGAATACCGTGCTTATGTTCTCGATCGAGGCAGTCTATGTGAAACTTGCTTGCTCTGTTTCATCATAACTGTTCTCCGTGGAATTTACAATTGGCGATAAATATGAAATTTCTAGTTACTAGTTGATAAGAGTATTGAAAATCTGGTTCATGAATAGCGTTCTTCTCTTACTGGTTGATAAAGTTTATTAGAAACTTGCTGGGTGTGACAATGTCTTCCACTTGAAACTACTTTTCAATTTGCATCTCAAGCCTTAATCTCGGCCTTACTATTCAATGTAAATGCTATTCAAGTCTTAAGATTGTAGAGTGCCTAGTCTCTGTCTCTCTCACTCTCTTTACGCATGCCTACTCTCAGCCTCTCTCACTCTCTTTACGTAGTGTTCTCTTTGAAAGGCGCACCTGCGTTCTGCGTTCTTCTTTGCAGCCTTTTACCGTGTCTAATATCGTAAATATTCATGAGTTATTGCCTGAAGCTGAGTCTACTCTAGGCAAGAGTGTAGTAAAGAGCATCGGCTTGCTTTCGAGCACTGTGTGAGCTGGCAAACTCACTAACTATTTGCAGCTAATTACTTTTCTCATTCAATTGGAATTTGGATAAATTTTTGTGTGAAGTGGCCTCATCAAATCAAGAGACAATCGAGTGATGTAATATAGTATAACTTAGATATACCAAGTTGTATTTATAAAGAAAATTCATGTCATGAGAGCATAAGTGTGATTTTGTTCACTCTAAGAGATTCAGAATTTCTAGTGTGATGGTTGTGAACGTTGCTATTTACAGAAATACTTGCTAAATCAATTTTTACATACATAAGACATTCAAGAATGTAAATAGCTGGTACTGTCAAAATCTTGAATTTTTTAAATAAATCTACACAATGGAAACGACTATTCACATTAGCAATGACCCTTACTGCTCGTTTCTGTAACACAAATAGTTTGTTTACATTCGTATCATTACCCCAGGCAACAACACCATAATACAAATGAGAATAAAGATAAGCAAAATACACTGAAATTAAAACACTCTTATCAACAATGAACTTCAATCTATTCAACATAAAAATTCCCTTCGCCAGTTTGTCACATAATATTTTGATGTGTAAGTCCCATTTTGAATTGCTTTGAACTGTAATACCATAGAAATACCATAGAGAAACAATAGCGTAAGTAGATATCCCATGGTATAGGGAGTTTATGTCGCAACTTTTACTGTTATCTCAAGCCGATTACTGTCGATTATTGTCGACTTTTACTGTTTTGGCCGGGTGAGAGTGTATGAACGGCACAATATGAGAGACTACCAGCGAGACTGCACAGCTTCAAGGGAAAGAACTACGAGGACTATCAGCTTGAGATAACAGTAAAAGTTACGACATAAACTCCCTATACCATGGGATATCTACTTACGCTATTGTTTCTCTATGGTAATACCAAGAAACTTTGTATTGTCAGGTTGTAATCTAAATCCAAATTCCAAAAGTTGAGTTTTGTCCTTATGAATTAGAAGATGTCCAATCTTCAATTATCTCATTAACCGTATGCAAGCTACCAGAAATAGTACTTTTATTTGAACAGCAAAATAATCAGCGAACATAAAAGGTTTTTTTACAACTGATTGCTGCAGGAAAATCATTAATGTATATAATAAAGAGGATAGGGCCAAGTGTGGAACCCTGTGGATCACCTGATGATACTTTTAAATAATTAGAAAAACAGCCATCATAAAAACAGTTTGATATCTATCACTCAAGTAAGAGGCAATCAAATTGGTTGACATATCATCGAAACCATAGAATTTGAGCTTTTGAAATAGGATGGGATGAGACATTGTATCAAAAGCTCGGCTCATGTCTAGATAAGCTTGGAGCTTGTTGGAGTTGGGAGATGATTGTCACACAGTTTTTCCGTTGATATCAACATAAGTAGGTACAATAATTGATTGTAATAATACAGATTATTGATTGTGAATGAATATGGAACTGATAATTTACAGAGAAATAATAAGTAGAACAGAAAACGAAGACCTCTGAAATCGGACATCTCAATTTGTGATACGTTTGAATTCTATTCATGGAATTTAAAAATATATATATTTCAACAATGAATGAAATGTGTGAAACACAATAGTTACAAATATGATATTTTGAAAACTTCTACAATATTGGGTATTCCATTGCTTGCCTCAAGTTATTTCCTAGCAAATACATAATCATAGGAACTACTTGTCACCCAGATCTCTATGGAAAAGAGGAAAATAGAATAGAATGGAATGACTGCCTTTCTTTTTGACCTAGGAGAGCGAATTTAGGGCGCAGTCGACCCTCTCTTACACTTACTTAACCCTCAATAAGATATTATACAAAAGGTAATAAATGATACGGTTGATACTGTCGTTAATTAATTGATGAAGGCCAAAAAATTACCTTATATGGTGACATATTTAAAACACAAGAATGGTCATTTGAATGCTCTCTCTGATTCAGAAGATTGACATTATTTTACATTTTTTTTTCCAATTTAGAAAAGAATTTTCTAAAGTTCGGAGAAAGAAAATTGAATTCAATAATTCAAGACATTCCTTAGATACTCTCTAGCTATCCAACTCTCGCTATCAAGTTGGTTGCAGGAAACTGATAACAGTCGAAGAACGAAATGGTTTCAAGAAATTAATTTCTAGCACATCACTCTCCGTTCTGATTGTATTTCGAAGTTTTCAACCCATGCAAGAATTTTAACGAGTCCGGGACGGCCGACCTCTTAATGAAGTGTTTTCGGGGTCTGATCGAAGACCCAACTTTTTCCTCTTCCACTTTGTAAAACTGTTGAAATGAAGTAGTATCTAATTGGAAAGTAGAGCCACTACTTTCCCCGCCGCCAATCGTAATCATGGTCATCATCATTAACAACATAATGATCGTCATTCATCACAATCGTCATCAGTTATTATCACAGCCATCATCGTCATTCTAGTTTCAAGACAGTTTTGGCGTTCGCTGGAATCTCGTCTTGGGCGCTCAGAGACAATTGTTCGGAATGAAGTGGGAGGAGTAGTTGGAGGGGGGGGGAGTAAAAGCTGCTCCTCCTTGTAAAAGACGAGAGAGAAGCAGACAAAACTTCATTTAGCGCCAGCAAAGTTCGACATGCAATTAGCGAAGGTGATGAGGAACTGCTTCACAGATCAAGAACAGCTTCGAGATGACGTTTGTTTCAATAAAATATACAAGTAGGATTTTATTGTACAGCTCTGTTATTAAGCATCAAGATAAATAAGTCGTTTGAAAAATAGATAGAACGAGGGTTTAGAAGGTTTTATATTATTTCTAGTAATTTGATCCTTCCCCAATCATTTGAATGAATTGTGTTTTGTGTATCAGTGAATGAATGAATAGATAAATTAGAAATAAATGTGGTCTATTTGCTTGAATAGGTCTGGGTCTTAAAATACAGACCATGAAATTACTCAAAAATTTCCAATTTATAGAGATTTAAGTGAAATAGTTTTGTTTTTATCAGTTTTTAAAAATCAAAATTCAAAATTTCAAGTTTAGTCAATAGTTTTGAAGTGGAAATTGGACTTTTTGAAGTGAAAGTGAAATCTTAACATTATTCTTTTTAAACATTTATTTGTAACAATTTGGGAGAAGACAGTTTTGGGCTATGCCTGTTGTCTTCTCCCATATTATATTTATTATAATTATGATTTGTAATTGTCAATGAAATGAATAAATAAATAAATAAATGAATGATTGGGGTATTGGTATTTATTATTAGTTTTAAACGAAAATCCAAATCAAATGCTGTAATTCACCCCGAAGACTTCTGCTACTGCAAATATTGACAACAGGGTAAACAGCTAGATGAGTGCTACTATTCAAAAATTATTTGTCAGCCCGGGAATCGAACCCAGTACCTCCCAATTGCCGATCAGAAATGTCGGTTAGGGTACCGGCAATTGGGAGGTACTGGGTTCGATTCCCGGGCTGACAAATAATTTTTGAATTGTAGCGCTCATCTAGCTGTTTACCCTGTTGTCAATATTTGCAGTAGCAGAAGTCTTCGGGGTGAATTACAGCTTTTAATTTGGATTTTTGTTTAATAATAATAATTAATTCATTAGCATTTGGATAATTGCAATATCACAGTAATTTCCATCTGTATTGGTATTTCTTTGAGAAAAAGGAATGTGCTGAACAATTATAAATTTATAGGCCGAGACTAGAGGATATAATGTATGGAATTTGTGGAATTGGACTAATTGATTGAACAAAAATACATACGAAGTATTGATACTCAAATTCAAAAACAATAAATCAGGTGTGCTGTGTGCTGGAATAGACTGGAAGGAGACGTAGCATTTTTCATGTTGGAGGGAATAAAATGTAATGACAATGTGAGTTGAAAAATTCTGTGATCAACAAAGAAGTAAGAATCTCTATTATCGCACAGCAAAATTGATATTTGAGCCACAATATTTTGAAAATTCCAATAAAATCCATGAAATTGAATGTCCACAGCTTTCTACATGAAAAAATCTGGTGTGGTGCACTCACACTACTTTCCTTACCGTTATGAAAATTGATCAACTGACGCTAGTGTTCCCGCGCATCTCAAGTCTACTTCTCTAAGATCTGAGCCAGCTGGTGACAGGACAATAGCGCTGCAGACACACAAAGTCTGCTATCTCTCCATAGTGAATGATGCAATATAATCAACAGCTGCCAACAGTTTGCAATTGAATAATCTTATTTTCTCGAATTTCGAGCTTATTTTCAATTCAAGGTGAAAATGTTACTGAACATTAATTGTAGAGATTTTTATGCTCAATCTTTGCCACTTGAAATTTTTGGTTTAAATTGTATCTGAAGCCTGATAATTGAGAATCTAAAATCAAACTTTGCATAGTGCTCCTGTAATTTTTACATATATGAGACTTGTGGCAGTTGATACAGCTTATCAATGACTTTTTTAGGTATGAATGTGAACAGAATCGTTGGAGCCGTTTCGAGAAAATCTCGAAAACCCCTGTTTTTGACAACATTTTCGCCATTTTAGCCGCCATCTTGAACTGCATTTGATCGAAATTGTTCGTGTCGGATCCTTATAGTGTAAGGACGTTAAGTTCTAAATTTCAAGTCATTTCGTTAATTGGAAGATGAGATATCGTGTACACAGACGAACATACACTCATACACACACACACACACACACACACACACACACACACACACACACACATACAGACCAATATCCAAAAAACACTTTTTTGGACTCAGGGGACCTTGAAACGTACAGAAATTTAGAAATTGGGGTACCTTGATTTTTTTCGGAAACCAATACTTTCCTTACCTATGGTAGGTAATAGGGCAAGGAAAGTAAAATTGAAAATTGTAATTCTATAGCGAAGTTTTTAATACAATAAATGAGCCTGTAAATATAGTATCAATAAGTAGTACGGAAACACTAGATTCGACGAAAACGGGTTTGTTTCTACGTGAACAAATACGAAAATTATAAGAGCGTGCCAAACGACTGTTTGTAAGTCGTTAAAATACTTGCGCTGCAAGGCGGCAGCTCTTGATTCGAGTGCATCTTCTCGCTAAACAAATGATAGGAATTGCTTCGATCAACGACAAGATAAGAGTTATCCGAATCGATTGCCATTAGCGATTTGGAGTGGAAGTGGAACCCAGGGGATGGAATCTGGCCTCGCGCGGCGCGGCGCGGAGCGCTACATTAATAGGGAGATTCGATCGGGGAGGTTTAGACCTGGACCGAAGTCGATCCCCGGCATTGTTATTGCTGTGTCTCCCGGAGCGATAAAAACACGCCGATGGCGGATCGCTGCCGATTTCATTTCGAGTCGGCCGGTCACGTAGCGGTGCAGCTCTCACCCCCCTACACCCCCACCCAACCTATTATTAAAACGCTTTATGGACCGACACGATTCTATCGCCGATAACAAAACCTTCTCCCGAAACACTGTACAATTGAACTGCACTCCCCCACTCCACCACTAGAACTAGATTCCGAATCGCTTGTCCTGTAAGACTCTGAAACAAACGATTATGTCCGAACGAATGCGTGATTCATACGAGTTTCGGCTGAAACGAGGTACGGTAGAGGATGTCTATCTGATAAAGATGGATCCTTCATGTGAAGGGTTATAGTATTGAAATCGGCTGAATAGAATTGCCGTTTTCCAAGAAAGCATTTCAGTTATTGCTGGATGTTCGCCTCTTGAATGTTGTTACTGTATGGGGATTCGGCATCAAATGATGATTCCGTTCTGAGAAGTGGGGATAGAGTTCGACAAAGAGGAAGTCCATAAGGGAAGTTGAATGATCAATAAGATTATTACTTGTTATTGTACATCCAGCAGCCTTCAATTTGACCGTGATTTTCAGCCTCATAGCATTTGATGATCGATGTTACATTTCCATCTGACTTTAATGCTTGTAGATACAAAATTAGGTAGAGTGAGGAGCAGATTGAGCTGCAAAGCTGATTCGCAAGAGCAGTTAATATAAATATAATATAAAAAATTAAATATATATATTTTTTTTAAATTAAAAAAAATCTGATGTGATGCAGAAAATCTACACCACTTCACTTCCTGATTGATTGACAAAGGGGGCCCAGCTCTCCGAAAATTCTCGTTTAAATGTAAGTTTTTAAGTGTTTTTAATCTATCCGTGTCGTGTGTATCCTGTTTATAAAACTTTAAAGTGTTTTATGTTACATATATATTATAATTATATAATATATAAATTATGTAATATAATTAATATGTAAAAAATATGTTATATGTAATATAATATGTACAGTTAATACAATAATATGTACTTTATATGAAACATTTTTCAATTGATAATAGTGCTGTGTAGTACAATGGATTATTAGATAGAAAGTAGCACATATTCTTGTATTTCATCCTAGAATCAAATCGAAAGTGAAGAAATTATGTCATTTGATTAGACACAATCAATGGATATTCAAAGTCTGGTTAATGAATGAAAAAGTTCCGTTCAACAAGTTGAAATGGATAGAATATTCCAACTGTAATTCGCCATATACAGACAGGGTGTCTCACGAAAGGGGTAACAGCCGAAACCAGATTGTTAATTCATGCCGGAAATAATAATCGATATCATTTCACATTATATAATATGGATAAACAATCGTTGAAACCTCTAAAATGATGCTTTTCAGAGCTGAAGTAAGAGTTTAAAAATAGATCTCATATACAGGGTGTCCCACAAAAGGTGTAACAGCCAAAGACCGTGGATTCTACATTAAATTTGCAACAAAAAATGTCCGGTAAAATTTTCTATATCGACATTAGTTTCCGAGACATTTCGATATTTTTGAAAAACGTCAATAACTATAAAACTATCAGTCAAAATCTAATTCCAAGGACATGGTTGGAAAGAGGAATAAATTCCCAATAAGATTCATATAATTTGTTCCTTTGTTTGACGTTTTTGAACTTTTTATGAGTGTTCAAACTGTTTGAAATTTAGCTTCGAACTCGACGAATGTACTTTTTCAACTTTGAACGCTCATAAAAAGTTCAAAAACGTCAAACAAAGGAACAAATTGTATGAATCTTATTGGAAATTTCTTTCTCTTTCCAACCATGTCCTCGGAATTAGATTTTGACTGATAGTTTTCTAGTTATTGATGTTTTTCAAAAATATCGAAAAATCGATATATCTCGAAAACTAAAGTCGATATAAGAAAATTTTACTGGACATTTTCTGTTGCAAATTCAATGCAGAATCCACGGTCTTCAGCTGTTAGCTTTCGAGGGACATCCTGTATATGAGATATATTTTTAAACTCTTACTTCAGCTTTGAAAAGCATCATTCTGGAGGTTTCAACGATTGTTATCCATGTTATAATGTGAAATGATATCGATTATTATTTCCGGCATGAATTAACAATCTGGCAGAATAATTTATGAATACAGTGTTAGAGTTTTTCGACACTGGACCCCAAGAAAAGCGTCAAATAGGTACCACAATTTCCAATGACGTCACTGCCTCTACATGACACGAACTCTGCGACTGTTGTTTTGGAAGGAGACCCACGAGTCTCACATTTTTCGATGATATGTCGGATAGTTGTTGACGGGCGATGATGGCAGTAGATCATTGCTAATAAGGCCAAAAGACACGAATTTGTTTCGGTGAAGGAGAGAGAGGGATTGGTGAGAAAGGAGAGGGGAGCTCCACCCTTGACTGATCTAAAAAGCAGGGACTGAGGGTGGAATGAAGTCGCACGCAAGCTACCGATTCTGACAGACGGCTAGTGTACAACCACTGCTGCTACTGCAAAGTAACTTATAGCCTTCCTTTTGGCTCTCGCACAACTCCTCGTAATTGCTATTAATGAAGCTTTTCTCCACCCCATCTCTCCCGTCAACTGCAAATGTCAATCCCCTCTGTGCTCCATTTATTTCGCTCTCAGAGTACTTTCATTGATAATTGGTTCTTTGTTGAATACCATCCATTTTTTTACACATTGATAATTGGTTCTATGTTTAATACCATTCATTTTTCTACACATTGATAATTGGTTCTTTGTTGAATACCATCCATTTTTTTACACATTGATAATTGGTTCTTTGTTGAATACCATCCATTTTTTTACACATTGATAATTGGTTCTTTGTTGAATACCATTCATTTTTTTACACATTGATAATTGGTTCTATGTTGAGTACCATTCATTTTTTACACATTGATATATTGGTTCTTTGTTGAATACCATTCAAATTTTATACACATAGACATGGTTCTTTGAATTATTTTTTTTGAATTACATACATACAACTCTAGAATTTAGCTCCGACAGTTTATATCATCTGTAATCCAACAGCGGCTATTTATTTATTTATTTATTCGTTTATACAATCACAAATTATGAGAATATGATTTATTCATTCATTTATTGTATAAAATACTATAATCATAATACAATTATGACATTGGAGGAAAAACTAGGCTGAGCCTGTGCTATTTCTCTCCAAAAATTTTGATAAAATGATTGGGAAGGAACAACAGGCTTGGCCCAAACTATTCCATTCCCAAATTTAGATGATAACATGTTCAAAAAATAGGTTATGTTTTCACTGTGAAACGCTCAAGTTCAATTTTAGTCCAAAAATATATACAGAGTGTACCACCAAGGTTGTAACAGCCGTTGACCATAGATTTTACTCGACATTTCTGACAAAAAATGTTCAGTAAACCTTTTTCCTATCGACCTTAGTTTTCGAGATATATCGATTTTTTAAAATTTTCAGAATATGCCTACTTCCGATCATTAAATACTCATTAACTAGAAAACAACTGGTCGAATTCCAATTTCAAGCGTGTTGTTGGAGAGAGAAAAACATTTCAAGCAAGATTAATGTAATTTTATTTGTTGTAAGGTATTTTGTAGTTTTTTATTAGGGCTTAAACTTGAAAAAATGCTATTCTTCAAATTCAAAGTCAAATTTCAAACCGTTTTTTCTCAGTTTTTCTCCGGGTGATTATAGTGGTTCAAATATTTCTCCATTTCATAAGCTTTCGAATGAGTATAAATTGTTTTTAGAACACCAAACTATAGTTGAATATTACACGTAATTACCACTGCACATTGAATTAATCAAGTTATTTTATTTATTATTTTTTACAATGAAGCACAAATCTGGAAAGAAAACTAAGAATACCTTGTACTATTTCTCTCCCAAATGCAGGTAACATTAAAAGTCCAAATGAGGTTATGTCTTCTAAATTTTCACAAAATTTTTTGTCCAAAAATATTTATACAAACCATTCTTTTGAATTTTGATGTTCCAAATACCGAAATAATAATAATATTTATAGCACTCAGTTATTTTTAAAATAGAAAATATTCACTTTTTGAAATAGAGTAATTTTCAAACACGAACCGAAAAAATAATTTTATAAAGTTTTGGAGCCAAAAATACACACAACTTCTCACCAAGTTTTATAACATCTTTTATGTTTTTGAAATGTGTGATTTTGCAGAAATGATTCAAGCACAATTCAGTATTTGAGTTCAATTGTATGAATTTCTTCGTTTGTTGTCGTTCCTGCGACTGTGAAGTGGAATACAATGTTGCATCTAACTTTACAGGGTCGATGAGGCGAGTTAATACAGTAATATGGTACGTTATAAATATGATATGGATACAGTTATACAAATAAAAATAGAAATCTGAGTACCTTTTTTAAAATTATTTTATCACAACTTGTTTCGGCTATATGATGCCATTATCAAGACTTGACTTTAAAAAGGGTACTTGGATTTCTATTTCTATCTATATTCAAAAGTAGCCCTAAAGGAAAAAATACAATACAGTTATACATACGGTACGTGAGGAATGGATTAAAATGAGAATTGGAATGGGAGTATTCTTTATTGAGCAGAGTTTAGTGGGAATCGAGAGTCCTGATGTCTACCACAATTTTCTACAGAATATTCATTTTAATCCTGAAAACAACATTGGAAATCATCTCAATCTAATACCTCCACATAAATAATTTAAGTAGTAGAATTATATCATAATTCCTATCTTAAGCCAAATTTCTGGAATCACCAGATGGAAGGAAAGCTGTGAATATTTTTGTCATGAAGATCTTACAAAACTTCCATTGAGCATATTTTACTGGTAATCGAAACATAATAGCGGATTAGTGGACAGAATATTATCTTACGTCACATGGACGGGAAGGGGCCTTTTGCAGGCGAGAACGATGTTTCTAGTCGAGGCGTTAGGCCAGACTAGAATTTCATTCGAGCACTGCAAAAGACATTCACGTCCAAGTAACGTACACTATCTTTTGTCATAATAGTCTAAAGAAGAATAATTGAGAAATAGAAAACATTACCACCTGTTCTGAGTTACTATATGCATTCTACAAACATACTGGTAACCTAGTTTACAAATTCCGAATCAGGAAGTTGACAAAACTTCCACCTGGAGCACTGAAGGAGTTTTTTTTGTAGCAGTTTTGCTGTTCCTATTTCGGAACTAAGAAAGATACTAGACTGTAAAGAAAACATATGGTTTCATTACAGTAGATTATGCTGTCATGAGAATCATATGTTTATTTGTCCTGCAAACAGCTATTTACCGGCTCGATTTCATGCATGGAAAACAGCTGAGATTGAATGACTATGACAAAAACAATATTATATTCATGGATTCAATCACTCTACATCATCCATCGTATTACCCAAGGTGAAGTCTGGAACCATCTGGGCATAATCCTCAGGAAATATTTCCAATACATTTCAAACATAACATACGGAGAGGGAAACATCTATGGAAGCTATTGAAGTTGGAATAGTATTCATAGAACGGAGTTCCTCTTGAATCTATTCAAATTCCGAAATCGGAACGAAACTCTAGATCGGAAATCAACAGTCCGCTCTTTATAGAATACGGAGAAAGGAATATAAAGATAGAAAAGATGAAGTTACAACAGAATTTCTCTGAGAAGAGAAAAAGTTTAGAAGCATGCTAGCTTTTTTGTGAGGGGGTTCAACTTCGGACTACTTCTACACAGAATGCACACACGCGCGCACACACACAACTTGATAGCACGTGTTTGGATGCACCTTGTCCTAAATTTATCGATCCAAAGTCAAGAACACGTCTTCCATTACTAGAAAGACTGCAACGAATGGAAGAATGGAATACTATAAAAATGGTGGATCAACAAAGGAATGAGTGAAATACTGTTTGACTGAAAAAGTAAAAAATGCTAGGAAACGATTTGAATTGAAACTGACACACGAATAGTGTCTGTTTGCTTGAAAGCTTTTCCAATTTCCTTTGAGATTTTCAAATAGATGCATTCTTTCTATAGAATTCTCTATCCGTTTCAAGTACTGTATGTTGGGAACTCATTCACCCACTAGCGATCGTATCATTGAGTAGCAAGGTAACACCATAGACGAATAGTGTTTGAAAAATACTAACTATGCATTTTCTCTGAGATGACAAACAGAGTTATCTTGTCTGTACATTGAATGTACAAAATTAGGGAGAGGAACAGTTTTGGGTTTATCCTGTTGATTCTCTCCCAATCATTAATTTGATGTTGTGATTAAGGAATGTAATAAATGTAATGTAATGTAATGGATACAAGATTCGCATATCATTTCAAGAAACCAGTTCCTTGTCCTTAGAATCTATGGCACAATTTCGATCTCTAATAAATCTCAATTTGTCTGCTCAGAAAAAAACTGGAAATGTGCATTTGGGATATTCCCCAGCAATGGAGAGAATAGTTTTACACGAAAACATACTAGAAATATAAATAGAATGTTCTATCAGAGAAATTAAACAATGATCTTATGCATGTAATCAATATAATGAATAATTCTACTCAATCAAAATTCTCACTCATATATACTACAACAAATCATTACATATGTGGAAATAATTCTAGACGTTCCAGAGGATATCACGGTCTTTAGAGAAATTTAGAAATTGACGATTGTTTAAAAACATGGAGTACTTTTAACACTCTCAAACAAAGGTAACAAGTGAGTCATGGATGCCAATTAAAAAGTTCAAAAGATTTCTCAGCTCTATCGGAGGATAGATCATAGATAATAATTAAGATGATAATTAAAGTAGCCAATTCAACTTCATTTTAAATAATGTTGTACTTTACTAGAAAATTATAACATAATATATTATACTTTCATCACTAATTGGATCTGGAAATTCGTTGCGATGAAAAAGCTTCAAAAATATAGATTCATTACTTGAATCTTTACAACATATTTCCTTCTATAAAGTCGTTTATTTATCAAGTAGAATGAGAAGAACCATTAAATTTTTCACTCAGTTCATTAAGCGTTAACTCAGTGGAGTAATAGCCAGTCAGAGCTCTAGATCAATATTCATTAAATACTCGCATTTTCAATTTCACTATGAGCCAGAAGCGAATTTAATCCAGTGGAGGAAGAGCAGTCGATTTTACGACAGTAATAAATTTCGAGCATATTGGATGATTTAAATTATTATTATCAAGTTGCAGATGAGTGTAATCATAATGATAAAAGGTGGCAGGGCGGGTCATTAGTTGCACTAACCCCAAATTGAATCCACTGCATTAAAAGATGAATTACCAGAGCCCAAGTCTGAACAGTGTACAGAACAGCTCGCTCTCCATCGGTTTATTAATGGGCTCTCAGAATATAGGAAGCGGCTTAATGGTGTTACGATATTATAGTCCAAGTTAAAAGTGCTATAAACTTTGTGGCAGAGGTCCACGCTCTGTCGCCATATTTAATAAACGATTAATCGATTAATAAACGATTATCCTATTTCATAATAGCGTCACAAAACAATTTCAGCTGTTCTAAGAATATTTTTGTGATATTTCTGGCTTCAAATTTATCAAGTTTTTTTAATATTTTTCAATTTATTAATGCATTTTCAAGTGTAATAATAATTTGTTTCATCTTTCTGATCAACCGAGATACAAAATTTTTAGTATAATGTTTATTTGGACTGTAAATTTTTGTGATCTTTATAAAAGTGTTTTCATAACCTCATTTGGACTATTTTTATCAAAATTAGGGAGAGGAACAGTTTTGGGTTTATCCTGTTGATTCTCTCCCAATCATTAATTTGATGTTGTGCTTGAGGAATGTAATAAATGTAAATGTAAATGACAAGAGAATAAATGAATTGAGTAATCAAGTAATGATTATTGTCAAGGAAAGTGATAATGAGCGAACATATAAGGTAGGTGTTGCTATCTTGATATCTTAATAATCAGTTCGATTGTGAATAAAGTAGTAACTCTATGTGCCGGTTGCACAAAACCCGGTTAAATTTTAACCATGATTGATTCCACGAGAACCAAACAGAGAAGCCGTCTTATAAAAAGCCTTCTCTGATTGGTTCTCGTGTAATTAATTACGGTTGAAATTTAACCGGGTTTTGTGCGACCGGCACATAGAGTTAGAATTTTGAATACTGCCTCTAGTGAATATTATGGGCTTACAATATTTATAGAGCTCATTTTCTGAAAAAACGAGATTGTATAACTTATTTTCGTGCGTATGAGGACTTAATGAGTTTTCAAAAAAGCATTAGCAAGTTTACGTTGCAACCCCTTTCCTCCAGTTCGCATCATTTTACAGCAGCTCTGCGAACGGATTAATCTGAATTTCAAAATGCACTCAGACCTGACAATATAACATCGGCACTGTAAAAAAGCGTTAGTTAAGATGCCGGCCAGAAGCCAGGTGAATAACATTTGAAAATTTTCGCATTGTCGTGAGCGTTTTATTATGATTCTTTTTATTTTTTGCCCTCCGACTTATTTTCCCACCAGGAGCTTGGAAGGACATTGCAGTGCAGTAAATATGGTAATCCAAAATGACTTTCTAAACTTGTTTTAAATTATTCATGAATGCTAATGCCCTAGGTAGTTGTAGTAGTATTATTCATTTGAGAAAGCTGGCGTTAGCTTACAGCGCTCTCTGCCGGGGCTGCTTATAGTTGTTCAGGGGAGGGAGGCCCGAAATGTAAGTACTCGCGAGTCCGTCGTCAAGTTGGTCCTTAGTCGCGGCGTTCGGAGGCCTCCTAAGCACAGCTGGCATTAATAACTGTTGAACTTCACACACAATAAACAAACGAATGTCAGCGCAAAGCCGAACCACCACTGGCAAAATCCTTTTGCAACCGCAGCGAGTAGAAGCATTTCTGAGATTACTTTCAACTGGACCAACCAACGCTATTCGCAACTGAATGAATTCCATCGCGTTGACAACAATCGGAAAAAGTTTGTTTTCAATCGGCGGCTCGGAGACCAGCACCCACTCCCGCTTCCCACTGATCCACTTCCAACCCCCATCTCACCAAACAATGCAATCGATTTTCCCACCAAATAATTCCCAAATCAACTTTCAAACTCAACTGGTTTTCAATGATATCTCTATTCAAGATTTGAATTTCAACGAAATATATGTTCCATCACTATTTGATAGTCATAGTTCTATAGGAATAGTTCTATTATTTATCATTAATGATACAACGTGTTAAACATATCATCACCACAGATAGCAGAAGGAGACATCAATCAAAGGAGACATCATAAGGCTACGTCACAAAGTATTTTATAAGATTACAATACATAATAAAATCATGATTACGTCACAATAAATAATAAAATCAAAAATTATTTTGGGCTTTAAGCTTTTGGGCTTTGGGCTTTTATTTTGTTCCATTCTCAGTCATTCATTATTGAGAATGATTGTGTATGTTTCTATGTATAAATAAATGATAACAAATTATTAAAATCAATATAGGCAATAATAGTTCACTCCTAATATCCCATGATTTACATGGTTTTTTGTTCAAAATTTCACGTTATGTCGATAGTCCACGTAGTTTTTTTTTGTGGATCAAGTGACGTTGGTAGTATAGTCTCTCATACTGTGCAGTTGATACACTCACACCCGGCCAAGACGGTAATAATCGACAATGGCCGACAGTTATCTGATTACAATAATCGGCTTGATATAAACATTGATTTTGGAACAAAAACGCCCTATACCATGGGACATGATATAGCATCTTCGTATGCCATCTTTCCTCTATGTCGTCAGTTAATCAAATTATATAATATCAAATACACATCAGGTACTTCTATATTATAGGTTGAACAGTTGAAAAGAGTTATAAGAAGGAATGATATTACACAAAGGAATTACATATCCCATTTATGAAAAAAAATATCGGTACTCGAAAGTACAGAATTTTGCAATATATGAAAATAGAAAAATGTAACAATGTTTCTCAAAAGCTCTACGTGATTTTAGTTCACAAATTATCCTAGAAACTCAACCATATTCTCTAATACTTCCACCTCTATAGGATAAAGGTACCAAGTTCTCTCCATGATTCTGTTCTCGTTTCTCCGATGAGTGTCACATCACGTGCTTAAGTGGTAGAGTGGACATTACAGTCCAAACTTCGCTACGTCATCAAATAAAAAAGTCATTTTATTTCATTACATGTCTCAAGACAAATCCCTGGATGGTAATTACTGTATAGTACTTACAAGTTGAGTTGAATTACAATAGTTACAAAATATGAAAATTGTTACCAAAGATATGAGTGTCATTTCACAATAAAGTAAAAAGCAGCTCCATGTTTTTAATAAGGATGCGTAGGCTATTAATATTCTGGTCAAAGTTTTACAAAATATGAGAATTGTTACTATGACATGAGTGTCATCTCACAATAAAGTAATAAGGAGCTCCATGTTTTTTATAAGGATACGTATCAATATTCTTGTCAAAGTTTTACAAAATATGAGAATTGTTTCTATGACATGAGTGTCATTTCACAAGAAAGTGATAAGTAGCTCCATGTTTTTAATAAGGGAATCGATATTCCTAGTATTTCTCAGAGTTTCAAGTAGTTGCTATATATGAACGTGTGTTTGGTAATGACTTGAATCCGAGTCATGGATGGGGGAGATGCAGAAGAACGCACAATTTGTATTCTTGAGAGAAGGAAAACGTCAATAACTGGAAAACAAGTTTGAACGTTTATTGAGCGAAGAATGGTGATGAAAAACCGTTTGAAAAAGTAGTTCTCTTCCTCCCCCACTCCCTTCTTGCTCTGTTGCAAAGTTTTGATTAGTTTGGGAAAAGGAGAAAAGAAAGGAGGCGGCTGTGCGGCGGAGACTTTTGGTCCCTTGTCATCTTATGTAAAACAGGATGAGAGGGAGAAGGAGATGGAACAGTTCTTTCCGAGTTGCGCACTTCACATTAGTTCGAATCGGTTTTTTAATAAAAATTGTGCCTCTTCCGAGTGCACAACGAGCAGAGAAGAGATAGAGAGACCGGAACTGTGTGTCGAGCAGAAAAAAATAAGAGACGCGAGGAAAACGAGTGGGAGGGAAAAGAACGGTGATTGGAATTTCGCCGCTGCATTATTACGATTATTTCCATTCGAGCCACAAAGAAAATCGTGAATGCCTTCCCTTCTTTTTAGTGATTACCGTTTACAAAACGTCCAGTCATTACGGCGCTTATTGTCAGCGAGAGATGCGCTCAAAGGAAGACGACGTCGACGACGAAAACGAAAAGGACAGAAACTCTTCCTATTATCGAGTCACGAGACGTCAACTCCCTGGAGAAGAACTTGTAATTTCGGCCGTGGATCTTTTTCACCAGCACACCGTTTGCTTTTGGACAATCGCTTTTTGGATTTCAGCAATTTCACTTGGTATCTCTATTGGAGCACTGGAGTTTACCTGATGACTACGAAAAATTTCGGTAAAATGTCTCATGTGATACAAAGAGTATAGCGATTGAAATCTATTAGTAGTTCACGATTGATTCATGCCCCGCAAACACACATCGATTTTTGTTCGTACGATACTTTGCCGTTATTATAAATTCTATTAGATTAAACAGATGATTTCAAACAGATTATGTTTGTTAAGTTCCGTTTTATCTGATAGAATTCTTCACGGAAAAGTATCATATGACACAAGTATCATAATATGTATCAAGGACAGAAAAATATAATATGAACAAAAATCGATATGTGTGTGTGCAGGGCGTTAGGAGGCAGTGCGTAGAATGTAGCAAAAATCTGGACCTAGTTTCTTGAATTCCATTTCAAGTAATCAGCACTTGAAATCGTTGTGCAACGATGAACTGTAGAATCCCTTGATCTTGAAGATTAAAAATGTCACATTTCATCTTAGATGAAACCGTCAAAAGTGAACTATCATCATGTACGAGTACATAATGTAATTGATTGTATATTGCCAGCAATTTCACCGAGGAAGCTATAAAAACTATCGATAAAAAGCTAGTCCACAAGTAAAAGCATTCGTGAATTTAGTTCTCCTACAATCCATTTCAACAGATTTAATCTGTCTGATATCTCGTCAACAAAATGATCTGAAAAACATCTGCAGACCAATAAAGAATTTTAGTTGCTTCACCACCGACTCCAAGTCCAGCATATATGCTAACAACATACCTATTTCGTGCGAAAATAACGCCTTGATTTCATGAGAGTAAATAATAAAACTTGGGACTCGGTTATAAGCTATAAGAAGAAATATTATTGCTGCATGCAGACGGCTGTAAAGGGCGATCTGCCTAAGCAATTGAAAACACACTCACATACACACATATACGTACATACACATACACAAAGCTGCATACAGCCGATCATGAATAGTGTGCACTCCACATCATTCGGCCTCTTTCTTTATTTCTTTACGGCGTTGTAAAAAAGTTGGCGCATGAAATAATAAAAGAATAGAAAGACTAAGCATCTTGAGAAGGAAAGAAAAGCCAATCGCTGGTGGCCTCTCTTCTACAAGTTCATATCAGGCTTATAATAATACAATCGAGAACTGACTCGAGCAATGACCTCGTAAAATTGCCTTAGCAATGGCATCGCTCTTCAATTCGCCATTTGACGCTTCGTCTAGCTAGCATATAATGCTCCGTTTGTTCTACTACTCAATACAGACTATTCCATACGTATTCAATGGCTCGAATTAAGAACATCTACTTTTATGTTGTGTCTGCACATGCAGAGATGGCTGTATAACAGAGTCGAAACTGTCTTTCCTAATGATCGAAGGGTAATATTATGAGGTGATAGTATACCATCAAGTTGCAATAAACTCTCTTGAGGATCTTAAGGATATTTCGTAGATTATTATTCATTTATTTTGAGTATGGCAGATCAAGTTGGAATAAACTCTCTTGAGGATCTTGAGGATATTTTGTAGATTATTATTAATCTATTTTGCGTATGGCAGATCAAGTTAGAATAAACTCTCTTGAGGATCTTGAGGATATTTCGTAGATTATTATTCATTTATTTTGCGTATGGCAGATCAAGTTGGAATAAACTCTCTTGAGGATCTTGAGGATATTCGTAGATTATTATTCATCTATTTTGCGTATGGCAGATCAAGTTGGAATAAACTCTCTTGAGGATCTTGAGGATATTTCGTAGATTATTATTCATTTATTTTGCGTATGGCAGATCAAGTTGGAATAAACTCTCTTGAGGATCTTGAGGATATTTCGTAGATTATTATTCATCTATTTTGCGTATGGCAGATCAAGTTGGAATAAACTCTCTTGAGGATCTTGAGGATATTTCGTAGATTATTATTCATCTATTTTGCGTATGGCAGATCAAGTTGGAATAAACTCTCTTGAGGATCTTGAGGATATTTCGTAGATTATTATTCATCTATTTTGCGTATGGCAGATCAAGTTGGAATAAACTCTCTTGAGGATCTTGAGGATATTTCGTAGATTATTATTCATCTATTTTGCGTATGGCAGATCAAGTTGGATAAACTCTCTTGAGGATCTTGAGGATATTTCGTAGATTATTATTCATCTATTTTGCGTATGGCAGATCAAGTTGGAATAAACTCTCTTGAGGATCTTGAGGATATTTCGTAGTTTATTATTCATTTACTTTGCGTATGACAGATACACAACACATATAAAACTCATGAGTCTCAAATGCCTAGCTATACACCGTATATTTTCAATTTCTTTAAGGTGTTGTGTAGTTTTCGGTCAGGAGAACATAAGTTTGTCTGACCGCCATCATTTGCTAGTCCATTTAGCGTTACCCAATGTGCACCTTGTAGGCGAACTAGCGTTACACATAATAAAGTTCTCTTCAATATTTGATTCCATTACGAACTGCTTGTTAAATAATCACTTTTGAACAATTAATTACGACATAGCAGTCAGGTATTTATATAAATAAAAGCTATTAGCTTCTACTTACATTAGTGTAGCGTTTTCGGACACTAGGCCCTTCATGAAGGATGGAGGATGAAGGGCCTAGAGTCCGGAAGCGCTACACTAATGTAAGTAGAAGCTAATACCTTTTATTTATATAAATACCTGACTGCTATGTCGTAATGAATCGTTCAAAAGTGATTACATAATTAAGTTTAAAATCTTATTGCTGGAACAATTTTGAGGTTAAAGAAGGTTGAAACTCAATTTTCAATTTTCACAGGAAAAAAACATTTCCAAAATTATCTTCACTAAATGTCTAAAATTGCTTCAAATTGTAATTTATCACATAAAACAATCCAAATATAGAATTTCTGTTTGAAATTTGCTCCCAAAAAAACATTTATTTCGTAGTGATCTTGTTCAAGTGGTGATATGACCATGGACAAATATTTCTAGTGATAAAATGTAGAGGTGATATTCATTTATTCATTTAAATTAACCAATGCACAAATCAAATACATGATTAGAAAAGGACCAACAGGCCTAGCCCGAAACTGTTCCTTTTCCGATTTTTTATAGTATTATATGATGATAAAAATCACAAAGATTGCGCTGGGCTGGTCATGTTTAGAGAATAACAGAGCATCGAACGCCAAAAGCAGTTTATAAGGCCAGGATGGAGGGCAGAATACGACAGGGGAGACCACGCACCCGATGGAGCGATGAAGTGGAGGATGATCCCTGGAAGATGGGTATAATAGCATGGAGACGAAAGGCAAGTGACCGTGATGTGTGGAGGACTCCTGTGCGAGAGGCTAAAGATCACATCGAGCTGTAAAGCAAGAAAAAGAAGAAGAAGAAGAAGAAGAAGAAGAAGAAGAAGAAGAAGAAGAAGAAAAAGAAGAAGAAGAAGAAGATATGATGATAATAACAAGAGACTATTAGGTAGCAAATCGCCTGAATTTTCAATTAACAAACCTAACTACTTCAGGATTCACACATAATCACACATAACTTGTATTGTAGAATGCGGATATAAGACATTGATTAGCGGAAATGTGTACTTCCAGAGTAAATTCACATATCTATCCAACTGGGATTTACAATTTAGACTTGGTAAATATTAGAATAGGATGAAATGTATCTCTTTTCTGTATTGGGCTACTTGTATATGTGATTAAATAATTCAAAAAGGATACTGAGATTTTCATTTTTCTTTCCATTTTTATCAGAATAGAATGACTTGTTAATTTGTTGACGTGACGAAGTTTGGACAATAATGTCCACTCTACCACTTAACAAACAATACATACAAAATATGCAGAGATAATAAAAAAGATTGAAGCAATAAATGACAATTGAATTGAAGAAATATGTGTAAGAATATTGTGAGTCAATTGATCAGGACAGAGCTTAGTGTAACTAGATGTTTGTAGAGAATGAGACAGGAAGCAGATATAACATGCTTCAGATGTAACAGCAACATGCTGAAAACTTTTTAAAATTCATTCACTAAAGGAAATAGTTGTCCACGCACAAGATCTCGTTCCAATCAACATTCAAAGTTCATAGAGGAATGAACAAAAGGATCTTGAAGTTTATTTCTCGTCCCTCTGACATTGTGGCCCAGAAACTCAACAGCCACAACAATCTCTAGAAGGCAGCTTCATAGATGAAAGTTTGAGCAATAATATGTAGATTGAAATCGGTTCAATCTCAATAAGTCGGGAAATTTCAATTCGAGAGGAGGGAAATGCTTGTGTCAAGATACTCGCAGCAAATTCTAGGAAGAAGAGGAACTCCAGTGCAAGAGTATGTGTGAGAGAGAGAGTGTGTGTGTGTGTGTTTATTAGTGTGAGGGGGTGGTGGAGTGGGTGGGAAGATTCTACACAAGCCTATTAAAGTAGAGACAGTACAAGGTTACGGGTTTCAAACTCTTGGTGGTGGTCTTATTTAGAATTGCCGGGTGGTTTGCGTACCCCCTCCCTCCACAAAACGCTCAACAACTCTTCCCCTCCCCCACAAATACGAGCCCAAGGCCTACTCAACAGCTGCACCAGCAACCGGCACAACTTGCAAGTGAAAATTAAATGCGGAAAGGGCGTTACTTCAACTTGCATTTTGAGGGGGTTAAATCGGATGATGGTGACGATGAGAGAGAGGGTGAAGGGGTAAAGGGATGTTGCGCTCTCCTCTTCTCACTCAGTGCAAAAGTGGCAATGCTCTCGGAATCAATAAAGGAGGCCTTATTCACCTTGCACAACTACGACTAGCATACTTGACGCATGCACACCATATGCGGCAAACTTCAAAGTTGGTCGTGTCAGGTGATTTTCTGAAAATTCAATGAGATACCTGTCTATATTGAGGTCCAGGTTATAATGGCAGTGTGTAGGAAGATAGGAGAAAAGGGTTGCCAGATCTCCGCATTGCCACCCAAACAGCTGATACTGGTATATCTGATCAATTTAACTGTTCATTATTGTTGAACATAGTTAATCATATTTTATTTGTCGAAAAAAAATATTTTTCAAAGATGTAATAATAATTTCCATGTTTGAGATAGAATATTTCGTCGAAATTAGTTGAATCTCTACATTGTTGATAAACGATGTGGCAACATCGCAATGCGTAAAAGAGATAGCGCCATCTGCTTTGTTGAACGATGGACAAGGATAGCAACACCATTGCAAATCACACACTACCATTATAACGTGGACCTCACTATAGGAGCTTTTCCGAGGAATCAACTAGAACCTGGAGTTCTGGAGAATCCAGGTTCAACTAGAACCTGGAGTTCAACTATTCCGTTCAACTGAAACCTTGAGTTCAACTATTCCGTTCAACTAGAACCTGGAGTTCAACTATTCCGTTCAACTAGAACCTGGAGTTCTGGAAAATCTTGGCGTTCTAGCTGGAGTTCTGGAAAATCAACTATTGCATCGTTGAGAAGTTTCAGATTGAAAGAGAGAAGATTAAGTATTTATGATTGGTGGATTATCAAGTTCAGGAAGTAGCCACTTGTAAGAAGCATCGGGATATCCAGGGAACCAAATCATTTCGATGTCACCAAAAACAGGAATCGTTTCATCAATTCATCCATTAGAAATTGCATTTAAAAAGTTGAATTTCTAATGTGTAATTCCTCATACAAGATCAATTTCAAGATATTACTGGAGATTTAAAAGAATTGAGAGTAATTGATACTTCAAAAGCATGTGATTCTCTCTAGGAAAATCAATGAGCTGCAAAACAGGATTCATTCGGCAAACTTAAAGCCCTGCACACATACACACACACACACACACACACACACCACACACACACACACACACACACACACACACACACACATCGATTTTTGTTCTTACGATATTTTGCAGTCCTTATGAATTTTATCAGATTAAACGGAGCTTGACATACATAATCTGTTTGAAATCATCTGTTTAATCTAATAGAATTCATAAGGATGGCAAATAATCGAACGTCCAAAAATTGATGTGTGTAACTGGCTTTAATCTTTCACACCTACGTTTGGAAAGACGAGAGAAACCATTACAGTCGATTCATCGGCAAAATTCGCCTGTGTGATTGATTCGATATTCTAGGAATAGTCTATGGATAATGTATATGAATGAATAGAATAAAATTTGGGAAACTCAACCTCGAAAGTCGATGAGACTTTCTCATGATTATCATTAGAAGAATGATTGAGCTGAATCGAAAACATATTCTTCAGGTGGGAACTGTCACATATGTGAAACAATTACCCAAAATTGATTGATAAAGTTAATTAATGATTCGATATTGTAGGAATCGTCTATGGATAATAGTCTATGAATAAATAGAATAAAATTTGGGAAACCCAGCCTCAAAAGTCGATCAGGCTTTCTCATGATCATCATTAGAAGAATGATTGAGCTGAATCGAAAACATATTCTTCAGGTAGGAACTGTCACATATGTGAAACAATTACCCAAAATTAATTAATAATGTGGTTTAATAATGTGACTTGGGAATTCCCATTTATTTGCGTTCAGGAAGGGAATGTGCGCCTTTATTTGCACAAGCTACATAATTAGTAGGTAGCTGACACATGTAGGGCTGAGCCAGACCCGTAGCAAGATGCAGAAATGCGTAATATTGTAGTCGGCAGTCGAGATGTGGACTGAACTCCGAGTCTCCGAGCATGACTGTGCTCTGGCGTGCCAGTGTTTGCCAGTGTGACAAAATGGCGCATTAATTTCTCAGCTTGGCTCCCAACACGGCTAAAAAGTGACATTAGCAGTGTCCGCCCAGCTGTAGCACGTTTCAACATGTAGTCCCTACCTACTCAACTGCTGCACAATGGCCAACGCTCAAATTCTAGTTTGCTAAAGTTTTTTCACATATATTCAAAGAGAAGACATTGATAGCCTCTCGCAATTCACACCTACATTCAGAGGAGTAATTTTATGAAAAATTATGATAATTTTTTCTCAAGTGAGTATATAGTTCTAACTGAACAATATAATTTTTTGATTTTTCTGGCTTCAAATTTATCAAGTTTTTTAATATTTTTCAATTTATTAATGCATTTTCAAGTGTAATAATAATTTGTTTCATCTTTCTGATCAACCGAGATACAAAATTTTTAGTACAATGTATATTTGGACTGTAAATTTTTGTGATCTTTATAAGAGTGTTTTCTTAACTTCATTTGGACTATTTTTATCAAAATTAGGAAGAGGAACAGTTTTGGGTTTATCCTGTTGATTCTCTCCCAATCATTAATTTGATGTTGTTATTAAGGAATGTAATAATAATAATAATAATAATAATAATAATAATAATAATAATAATAATAATAATAATAATGATAATAATAATAATAATAATAATAATAATAATAATTATTATTATAGAATGGGGCATTTGATCACACTTATTCCACTTTTAATGACTTGGAACGAGGTGACCATTTATTTTATCAAAATAAAACTTATACTATTGATATTAACCAGAGGAGAGAAATAAATCAGTGTGCAATTCATCTACAATCTATATAAATATTCATATTCATGAAAAAACACTTAACTTATATGGGCTACTATTGTATGAATTAATAAAAACAATATAAAAACTTGCAGTACCTTTCATTATTAAAACCTTTAGAATGTTTCAACGACTAGTTTCGACCATATCTTAGGTAATTTTCAAGTTGAAATGTGGAAAATAAATAAGTAAATGAATAATAAAAAAAGTATTTATTTCCCACATCTCAACTTGAAAATGACCTAAGTTATGGTCGAAACTAAATTGCGAGATAAATCACTTTTAACACAACTCTTTCTCGAAGACGGAGAGGTCCGATGCTCTATCCTCCACTAATCACTCCCACTACCTAGCAGCATTCTCCTTCTTTTGTGTCTGAGTGAGAGAGCTTTGTAACGCGACGCGGCAACACTCCCCTCCATCTATTGCTGGCAATGTTCCAAGTAGTGTACTGGTCAGCAGGTATATTGGTTTGTGTATGTTACAGAGATGTTTTCATCACAAGAACACGAAGCAAAATGACACGGCGCATCCAATTGTGCGCAGGATGTCCGTCTGTGTCTATGGTACAAACTGTGGAGGGAGAAATGGGTTTCTCCTCTTCATGTTAAAAGTAATTTATCTCGCACTTTAGTCGTTGAAACATTTTAAAGGTTTTAATAATAAAGGTACTGCAAGTTTATATTGTTTTTATTAATTCATATTCATATTTATTCGATATTGGAAAGAAAAAAAACAGGTGCTCTTCTTACTGAATTTACTACAATACTTAACCCGGGTGCCATGTCCTGGAACCAAGGTTTTGAAATATTTAAGGAATGTTCACACTCATACAAGGAGGAAAGGAGGATTCACAAGGAAGATAACCTTTTAAAAACGGAAATTTAAAACAGAATCACCTGGGAAAATAAGGAAGGTTAACACTCACATGCAAATGCATGAATGAGGACTAAAATTACACAATGAAAACAAAAAACTTGCTGATCGATTCAATTTGAGAGAAATCACAGACTTCAAGTATAGAAGAGAGGGCTGAAAAGTGCCGCCAGCAAAGTTGGAATTTTCGTTGTTTTTCCTTGATGCTAGAGTGGCAAAAAGGGTGGACGTGTTGGGATTGGTGTGTGCAATATTGGCTGATAGTTGAGTGCAATGCAATGGCGGGGCACAGGGCATTCCACAACGCATTCCACAGGGCATTCCCTAAGTCATTCCACAGACAACGAGCTGTCGCAAGCTGCTGATAAAAGTTTTTTATTTGTCGATATCGTATTCAAATATCGCGCAGCCGAATTGACCCAGCAGCCACCATTCAAACGTCTCGTAACTCTCTGTGATCCACGGCTCACACCGTTCTCCTTTTCATTTGTACAATATAATTTATGTGTTTTTCCACCGAGGACAGATTTTATTGCCAATGAAAAAATGTACCGGTGATTTATACACCTCCCTGTACAAACGGCCAATGATGAATGCTCCTAAAAGTCAAACCGCCTGCGTCATGAAAAAATGCCCAGCTCGGCAGGCCGGTAATTATTTATAAAGTCATCTGCGGTTACCGATCTCAATTAGAAGCCAGCGAAAAGGGGGATGAGTTTAATTTATTCAAAAAGTTGGATGATCAACTTCTTTCTATTGGAATTGGGAAATGTTGTTTCATCATGAACATTTCAATAATTCTATCTCCAGTTATTTTCAGTATTATTATGCATGTCCAAACATGAACAAAAACTATATTACAAACTTCCTCGTTCATAAAATATAATTATCATTGATGATGAGCTCTTATGGATATCATTACTGAGAGTAAAAATCTGTATACTTTATGAATGAATTATAAAAGTAGAGGAATGATTTTGATAGTCTATCATATTCAACAGTAATGAATTTTTAAAACACATCCAGTACCCATCATTCATAGAACCAACAATGTGATCTTTGAGTATATTAAAAATCAACAATAAAAAGTAATACGTCAATGTGGTGAATAACATACTCATATACTATACTACTAATATATACTCATATAATAATAATATACTACTCATATAAATACTCATTCTATAATTATCATCAACACAGGGTAGGTATTTATACTACTAATATACTATACTCATAATACTATACTCATAAACATACTCATTCTATATCATCAACACAGGGTAGGAGTTCCCTGAATAAAAATTATTCAAGTTTCATTAAAAAAAGCTGGATAGATAATCTTAATGCTGTTAGTGGAAGAGAGAGAATAATGATTATAGACTATCTTCCACCGAATAACTGTACCAAACTTCCAATTCTGGAGAGTGTTGCAGAAGTAGTGTCGAGCATTTCAGGGTATTGTTCCTGGATGATAGGAGACTACAAATGTCGTATTTGAAGTGTCCAAAACTCAGCGGTTACCCTTTATTCGCATTAACAGAATAGGTATTGTTTACAAATGCAATAACCTCTAGACTGTGTACCCTTATAGCTGCCATTTGGTTTTTTCACTAAGGAATTTTTATCTCAAGAACGAAATGTTGAATTGATCTGAAATTTGGCATGGATATTTATGCTATAGAGACTCAACTGTTCGATGTAAATGTACATCGAAACAGTACTGTTCATGTACTGCATGCATGCACAAGACGAACAAGATCATCTGAAAAACATTGTAAACTCAACTGTATGACCATATAGAGCCATACTGAGTTTCAAAGCTTCATCTTAGATACAATTGGAATAAAAAAATTAATACTGATGTTTAAATGATGAAAAGTGATCATGCATGCAGTACGAAAAGAATTAATTTCTTCGTTATTCTTTGACCAATCTTGATTAAGGAGATATCCTTGAAAGCTTGATCAAATTTCCTAACTTTTTGTCTGTTATAAATTTTCTGTAAAGTGAACGGTTCTCGTGAAATTTGCCATCAAAAAATTATAATGGCCTCCATTTTGAATATTTACATAGAATTTTTTTTTCGCCATAAGGATAACCGCTGAATTTTGAACACGTCACATACGCATTTGTAGTCTCCTATCATTCAGTAACAATACCCTGAATATTCGACACTACTTCTGAAACACCATGTATAATAGAATCAGAAATAGTTAAAAAAATACTAATTTGTATGTAAATCGAGTTACCTGTATTCACTGAGTAATAATTTGAAACCATTCATTGCATAACAATTCATATGAATCTAGGCCTATGTAATGTATTTCATTCGAGATAATGATAAATGGAATGCAAACTGTTCCCAGCTATCAATCGTATTATCATATAATTAGAAATTGTGGAATGATATACTAATTTGATATCCAGTGAATACTATATTTAAATGTGTCTTGTATACCAATTTATATTTATCTAGGTCTATGTAATAAATCTGGGTCGAGATAAGGCCTATGTAATGTATTTCATTCGAGATAATGATAAATGTAATGCTAACTGTTCCTAGCTATCAATAGTATTATCATATAATCAGAAATTGTGGAATGATATACTAATTTGATATCCAGTGAATACTATATTTAAATGTGTCTTGTATACCAATTTATATTTATCTAGGTCTATGTAATGAATATGGGTTTAGATAATGATAATTACTACGCGATGGAAATAATAGTCTTGGAATGAAATTCAAACTCATTTGTGATGATATATTTCAACAGCCCAGTTTGATTAGATAGTGATTTGAATTGGACAATAGTCAGTAGGAGCATAGAATTATAGCATTGTGCAGCATACGGGTAATAAGGCCAAGAATGCAAGTTGGCAGGGGTTATACCATACACACACACTCACACACACACACACACACACACACACACACACACACACACACACACACTAGCAGCCGTGTCGAGCGGGATGCATAAGCGTCTCTGTGCAGGGACGCTAAATGCAGTACAAATCACATAATGTCAGACCGGCATTTGGCAGTCGGTGTGACATGGCTGTTGGCACAATAAGCAAAGACTATACACATTGATTGAGCTTAATAACATGTGTACGTAGCACTGCAATGAAGCGCTTAGAATAGGCAAGATTTGTAGTAACTGGTAGATGCAATGGGCAACGTAGTGACATCGTGTCTGTGTAGTTAAACGCGTAGTGAAATGGACGTTCTCTACGTGAACGATGGAATCCTAGCCAACAGTGTCGGTCTGTGAATAGCAGCGTTCTATATGGAAATGGAAAAGGGATATCTGCAATTACTTCTCTCGATTAGTGAATTACCATTCACCGGCCGTTTATTACACAAACGGAGACAGATATGGCTTTGAATACATTGAGCCGGCATGTTCTAATTATTGGCCGGAATATTGTTGAGAATGCAATTATTGAGGAGCAGCGAGCACATGTGTTTATATATGCGCTTCAACTATTCATGTAAATTGTGATAGGAAACTGATATAGTAATGAGCAGAACATACTAAAAAGGGTGAATTGAGTAAAATTGACAAAAATATGAAAAACTCAGCCATGACACAATCTTCTCTTCCAACTTATGTATGCTTTTTTCCAAGAATTTTATTGAAAGAAAATTAGATTGAATTAACAGTTTCATAAATTCAGGAACATTACATATTATTTTTCATACATTTCCAATAATATAACAATATTCAAGGTTTACAAAATGATATCTCACAGTATGATTCTAGTTAAGGTGTCAAATTAAAGGTTATCTAGAAATGGTAGACATTTCGAAAATCTTCAAATCTAGTTTAATCCACATAGTTCGAAAATATTCAAATACACATTGTTCAATCCTCATTGTTGATTATCAAATCAAATTTATTGCCAAATTCATATAAATAATTCACAAATACATGAAAAACAAAGTTTCAGTTTCATACATTAGAAATTTACTAACAAAATTACAAAAGCTGTCATTGAAACTAAAAAATAATCTAATATTGACGTTGCCAGCAAAACAAAGTTTTTGCGCTAGCAACGAGCATTCAGTAAGCAAATCCAATTTGAGAAAAATAGATTCTCAAATTTTTTTTATTCCCTAATTTCTCAATTGTTTGTCCCTAGTATTTTATTTATTTATTAACTACAATATTTTATTTATTTATCTATCCATTCAATCTTTAAACAAACCATGAAAAATGATTTTCTTCAGAGTTAGACTGAAATTATCATGAAACACCACTTCAACAAATTCAATATTCATAGATTGTTAATGATTTCAAATCCTGGAGCAGATTAAATCATTCTTCTCTTTCAACTTTTATATACTTTGACGCGATATAATTCTATCTTTTCCACCTTCTCAAGGGTTTTCCTAGTACATTGATATCCATAGTTGGAAAAACCTTCAATCCTTAACCCTTTTTTTGCACCACTTTCTTTTTATTTTGTTTCAATGTGTATTGTTGCTGTTGTTGTTTGCATGTATTCTTTTTGTTAATCTCTGTATCAAACTTGTATGTGTGTGTGAAAAAAATGGAATTGAATTGAATATCCAGTTCTATGGAAACATGCTAGCAATATTAATATATGATAAATATTAATAGCAATATTGATTATAATCAATATCATGGGAATATTATTAGCAATATTAATATATAATCAATATTATGGAAATAGCAAACCTGAGTCTCTAGTTAATGAATCTCTTCCAAGCTTTATCTATCAAAATGTGTTTTGCATAGAATCTGTCAAAGAATCATGCGAAACATTCCCATGATATTGGGAATATTATTAGCAATATTATAATATATAATCAATATTATGGAAATAGAAAACCTGAGTCTCTAGTTTATGAATCTCTTCCAAGCTCTATCTATCAAAATGTGTTTTGTATAGAATCTGTCAAAGCAACATGCGAACCTACCAACAGAGCCCGTAACTATTCTTCCGGATACAATTTGATTCCAAGAGTTTGCGTTTTCATTCATTGCACTTTCCAGTGACCGAGAAAAGTAATTTTGTAGATCACAAAGTTGGAAAGGAATGGAACTCGGAAACGAATTTCAAAGAGGCTAAGAAATCATTTATGAGAAAGAAACTTTCCACACGTGTTACGGAAATACTTTGAAAAAAGAGAGAAATAGTTTCTGGACGGCGAAATGATATTTGCCCCCGAAAGGGGATGAGGGGTAATGTAGGGGGTTGGCGGTTCAGTGGAGTAACTTTCAAGTGACGAGGGGAAAGAAAAAACTTTTAATGAATTTTCCACCCTCCAGGCATCAATCATATGACTTTCTTGATACGGGTGCAGAGCGGTAATCACTTCTATTTTTCCGAAACACACAGTTTTGATTGGATCGATAACACAACTACTGGATTCGTTTCATGCGTTTCTACAACTCAATCCATGATAGCTATCTATACATTCTTTTCCTCAGTATAAAATGTCCACCGAAAACATGCTAGCAAACAATATATGGAAATAGCAAATCTCAGTTTCCATTTGGTTTCCAAATGATCTGGTCCCATTTTGGTTGCAGCATGAATGATTTCTGCTTTGACAATATTCTTGTCAATTATTCTATGTCAAAGCTTTTGTTTTATTAGTACAGTTGTACAGTATCGAGAATGTTGAAAACTTCAACTATAACTCTCCAAAAGAAACGAAACATTTCCAAATTTATGAAATCTTTCTGCCTCAGAGAAACAATGATAATGAAGTAGCTGATAGCTGATAGCATTCTCGTAGAATATTACAATTTCTTGATACCAACTTATCCGATTTGAAAAACTAATTTTTAAAAATGTATTACAATTTATAGTATTAACGATGAGCTTTAGGTTAAAACCAAAGGAATAAACGAAAGAAATAAAGAAATGGTTAAACTTACAAAACCGGACTTTTCATCTCGGACAGAATGTTACCTGTAACAAAAAAGTCTCTTTTATACACAAGTAATAACAATAAGAATAGTTATTTGTATATCTAGAGTGAAAAGTGCCGCTTTTTCTCCCTGAGGGGAAACGTTTGAAGCCCGAGGCGAAGCCGAGGGCAACAATTTCCCTGAGGGAAAAAAGCATTTTTCACTCGTGATGTACACAACATTTTCATAAGGACTGCAAATAGAATAATTTTAAAAACTTACGTGACCAGTAACAATGTATTACAACATAACCTAAGAATTAAACAGCTGGCTTGTAATCACACAGGTCACCGCCCACAGCGCTATGCTCTATCTGTCGGCAAAAGTTGTAACAACAATGGCCGAAGTTGACTATAACTATGATGAAATTCCCGTTTCAAATTTGATTATTTAATGAGGGATATTCGTTGGCTGGTATTTGGAATAACATGGGATATAAAAAAAATATTCATAAGTTTTTATAGTATACTGATATGAAGTTTCTAATAATTTTAGCATACAAACATATATTGATCAGATGTCTGGTTGAGGTATCGAATTTAGTTGTTTTAATGACTACTCTATATGCTTCCTCATCTGAGCTTAGACCTTCTAAACTATTTCCAATGTAAGTTTTTAAAGTAGAGATGCTTCCCGTGTTATTCAAATGGAGTTAGTTTTCCCCCCTAGGGAGTTTTTCTGTTTTTTCGTCCCGAGAGCGAAAAAGTGACACTTTAGTATTATGTTTCAGGGAGTAAAGTAGACTCTTCAGACAGTGGGTGGAGGAAAACTTATTTTCATAACTATTATCGATCCTCATCTTTTAGTGAGAGTGAATGAAAATTATTATTGGAATAATGCGGATATATAATCTGTATTTTAAAATACAAATTAAAGATACATAAAAGTATTCTTTGGATTTAGAACAGTTTGAGAGGGATGGTTCGAAAACTTTGAACAAGGAAGAGGCAATCCCCTAACAGATTTGATGAATTTCCTTGTTTTTGCAAGATGGGTGGTGGAAGGGTGCCCAAGAACACAAGTCTACATGTCTTGATGCTTATCAAAGCACTCCGGAATGTGAACTATGCGCCTCATACAAACTCTCCAGCATATAAAATGTCGTAACAATACGCGGAGGCGGACTCCACTAGCGAGAATTTCAACATGTAACAAATTCAGACATTTCCAAGCGCCTTACAACAGCTCTCCATTGTCTTGGGACGGACCGAGTTGAAGGATTATAGCAAGCAATAAAGCTTCTCAACAAGTCCCAGCTGGGAGGATAGTTGAGATAGTTCCACCTTCAAGTTACTTGTGCGATTATTTTAGGCAATCTAAAACTGGGAACGAGCGCCAAATTCCGAGGGCCACGAACAAGGGTTGATGGTGGTTACAGGAAAACTGATCTTAAAATAGATAGTGAAGTTTCGTTAACAGGGTTGTTAAATGTTGATATTGAATCTACAATATTATTACATGAAGATATATCGGGGACCGAGCTTCGCTCTGGAGTACAAAAGCATAAAAAATTTATTACGAAAGAAGAGATTATAAATTCAAATTCAAATTTTATTCAATCCAATTCACAATATTTACAAATTATGAGAAAAAATAATACAGCTTAACAATATTAGAGTAATAAGTTAATAATTTATAAAGTACATAAAAGTCTAATTTATTAAAACAATAACATCAGACAAGAATTCTAAACCAGGACTAATTTGTGAATTATTATAACATTCATACAGAAATGTTCTATCTGGTCACTGTGAATTGAGATTAATTCCCCAGAGGAATGCAAAAATTCCCCTCACAAAGGCCCAGTTGCACAAAAGCCGGTTAAATTTTAATCCAGATTAATTCCACGTGAACCAAATCAGGAAAGGCCATTTCAAAGAGATGGATCTACTGGAATTAATCAGGATTGAAAATAGCCCAGCTTTTTTGCAACCGGCACTGAGTACCTGATTGAATGATTACAAAAGTTCAACAGCTGAGTCATAATTTTGACACAGTCCCACACACATGAACTCGCTCACACACTTCCGTCACCAACAGACGACGAAATAATTATTATTCAGCTGTTTTTCCAAGGATGAATAATAATTACCCTTTTAATGTCCTTCAGCGAGTTTTTCCAGGGATGAGACCTAGTGCAATCGAATCTTTACATTATAAACTTACTATGCTCTGAATTTCGTGAGAATCGTTAGAGCCGTTTTCGAGATCCGGTGAAATACAAACATATAAACATCTAAACATCCAAAAATCTAAACATATGAACAGATGTTGCTCGTTTAATAGTATAGGATAGGATAACCAGGAATATGTTGTCATTAATCTGAATTATTTCAATCACAGAGCTCAAATAATCACAGTGTTTATGAAATATAATAATAATATTGAGATACCTGGCTGGCTCAGATCTGGCGTCAGAGTTTTCAGGTCGCAGCTGATTAAAGCCCCGCACACACACATCGATTTTTGTTCGTACGGTATTTTGCCGTCCTTATAAATTCTATTAGATTAAACAGATGATTTCAAACAGATGATGTTTGTCAAGTTCCGTTTAATCTCATAGAACTCATAAGGACGGCAAAATATCGTACGAACAGAAATCGGTGTGTGTGTTCGGGGCTTAAGTGTCTATAAAATAGTATCTTACGTCACATGAACGGGAAGGGGCCTTTTGCAGGCGAGAATGATGTTTCTAGTCGAGGTGTTAGCCAAGACTAGAATTTCATTCGAGCGCTGCAAAAGACATTCACGTCCAAGTAACGTACACTATTTTTTGTCATAATAATCTAGAGAACAATAATTATTGAGACATAGAAAATATTACCTGCGTGTGCTGAAGTTACTACATGCATTCTATAAACATAACCTAGTTTACAAATTTCGAATCAGGAGTTTTGTGGAAGTTGACAAAACTTCCACCTGGAGCGCTGAAGGTGTTTTTTTAGCAGTTTTGATGTTCCTATTTCGGAACTAGGAAACATATTTGACTGTAAAGAAAACATATGGTTTCATTGCAGAAGAGTATGCTGTATTGAGAATCGTATGTTTATTTGTTCTGTAAACAGCTGTTTACCGGCTTGATTTTATGCAAAGAAAACAGCTGAGATTGAATGAACATGACAAAAAATCACTTATCGTCATATGTATATATATATATAAAAATTCTATAATTTATTGAATTGGGTCCCTGGAAAAACGTCACAAGCGCCAAAATTTGAATACTCGATTTTTTTATGGAAAAACGTTCCTTGTGCTCTTGCCTATCATGTAGTGACATCTATCGATAAATTTTATAACTTTTACTAGTATTTATTGGTGGGAGAAGTTTTGAAAATAGTTTTAAAATATCAAAAAAATCAAAATTGAAATGTTTTTTGAGGGGAGCAATTCAATTACATGAACATTGCAGGTGACAGTAGATGATCTTCTGAGAAATATTCTTCAACAAAGATTTACAATAAACTGACATGCATCTTGAGCTATAACATAGCCTCCTCTCATACAGTATTAGAGGAGGCTATGGCTATAACCATCTTTGATTGAATTTTATTCTTATCAAATAATCTAATGAGTTTATGATAACATATTGTTGAATTTATAAAGTAAAAAATTGAGGCTAGTGTTGTATTGATTATGAGAGGAGGAAGAGATGATAGGCTGAAAAAATTGGTGGAAATTTTCAATCACTTGATGAATTTCTTATAAAGTTACAATCAAATTATCGATTATACAGTGTTAGAATCAAATGATCGATTATACAGTTACAATCAAATTATCGATTATACAGTTACAATCGAATGATCGATTATACAGTTACAATCAAATTATCGATTATACAGTTACAATCAAATGATTGATTATACAGTTACAATCAAATTATCGATTATACAGTGTTACAATCAAATTATCGATTATACAGTTACAATCAAATGATCGATTATACAGTTACAATCAAATTATCGAATCAATAATGACAAGGAGCTATTTAAAATTAGATTCTTCAATTTATAATCATATACTTTCGAGGTTATGAAAACTTAGATTCAAGTGAATTGACTTCAAACATTAAAAACGAAAACATGTGAATTATTCAGATGTATGAGGGAAGTTTTCAAGAATCAATGCCCAAATAAGTAGCAGCAAAATAACGACTGGGCGGACGAAATACATGATTCCGCAGTACAGGAGAAAGATAGAGTGCAACGGAAAGGAGGAAAAGAATATTCACAGTGACAAACAAATAGGAAGGAATGGCCCCAGGGAATCGTCATAGTACCAAAGGGACACAAGAAACACAGCAGCTACCTACCAAGCTACCGTTCCACATGTCTGGCTTCTTAGCATTGCCTACAACGGTTCACAACCTTCCAGGCTCTTTGCGCCTCTTTCAACATGTCGCAAATTTTCATTCACAAACCACACAGAATATCATTTTGTGTGTTGAGCAAAGAGAAAGTTTTGGATAGAAACTTTTATCATGTAAAGGTGCGTACAGATATACGCGCCGCGAACATGAGCAATTCACTTTTAATCAGCTGACTATATCTGTATTTTTACAGAAACGGTAAGATACAGATATAAAAAGCTTGGCAACAGGTGATTAAAAGTGAATTGCACATGTTTGCGGCGCGTATGTCTGTAGGCACCTTTACAGATATCCCCGCCATAATCAATAATACATACAGAAAATATAGCATAATGCTATCTAAAGGTGAATTTTCGTTTGTGCGTAAATTTCCGCAGTCGACGACAAGCATTGTTGACATTCATATTGTCCAAATTTCAAGTGTGCCAAAACAGCTGATCAAATAACTTTTCATTTTTTGTGTTTATTATTCAATAATCAAACATTTTAATAATATCAACATATTGCCATTTTTTTTAATTCAAAAAAATAATTTATTCCGCACAACTTAATATTATTACAAAACATTGTACCATCTAAAAATACAAAAAAAGTACCAATGAAAATGATAAAGTATCTAATTTTGATTATTTGAAAGTATAAACTTAACCTCCCCCATTAAAACATAATTGAGCATAATTTTTTAGGTTATGTAGACAAATTGAAATCTACCCAATCTGAGATTCTCTCCCTGTCGTGGTCGACGACGGCATTTACGCACAAACGAAAACCCAGCTTGATACTATCTATTAAATATAGCATAATGCTATGTTTATTTTATCTTTTTTCTATGATTATACTGAAAGATTATGTAATCCTGGTCTGATTTTTTCATATATCTTGATTTTTTTGTGTAGTTGAGAAGTTGATATTGTGGTAATTATTCATATTGAATGAAGAAGACAAAAGCTGCGTTTACACCAAAGTTATCAACAAAATGTTAATATCTTAATCCTTATAAATTGAATATAACTTATCATACACATGATGAACACATGTTCCGTTCAATCTAATTGAATCTATAAGGATTGAGTTATTAACATTTTGTTAATAACTTTGGTGTAAACCCAGCTTAAGAAATTGTCAAAAACCACACATTTATAGATACTCAGAAAGACCGGTTTCTGTTATTACACCAATCATGTCAATCTCTGATAAACTAAAACTAAATACAAGAGCAGCAGAATTTATACTAGTGGGCGAGTACTGCTATTAGTCAAGGGCATGAACGCCTGACATTGGCCCAGCTAGACAGTCTACTCCCACTCAACGGTGTCACAAAATGGCGGCTTAAGCCATGATAACAAAATTTACTTTCAGTACAAAATAAGAACCAAGAAAACAAGTGTGGTCTGAGAACAAGATTCTGGATTTAAAGAGGTTATTTCTGTCTTGTAGTGTTATAATGATACTCAAAACACTACTTCGAATGTATATTTAGAATCATTGTATATTGCAAGAAAATTCATGAAAAAACAGAAATATTGAGCATTATCGATAAAGGCTACTCAACTTCTATGTTTTCAGTAGGCCCTCAATAACATGTTTTCAACAAATCAATATCAAATGGAATCAAATGCATCTTTAACGAAATAATGATTATATTTATCGGAAAAATTCACAATACAATATTTTTGTAATTATACAATACACAAAATGATAAAAAATGAAAATTAATATTAATGAATCCTTCTGATTAAATTATTTTACATTATCTTCATTTTGACATCAATGCACAACAGGCTACAATAATTTAGAATAATTTTCCAATCATGAACAGTAAATAAATATATTACAGCATAGCATAATTTTTCACATTGTAATATAAAAATAAATATTATTCAAAACCGCATATTAATCTAACACATCTACTAATGATGATATGGCTTAATTTTGTAATCTAATAGGCTCAACATATTTATTGTAGGTTATTACCGTCAGATTATTATAACCAGAAAAATTGTACTACAATTCCAAATTGTTTTGATTGTAATATTCAAAATGGAGTTGGAATTAACAAAATGGAGTTTTCATTTTATGATTCTAAGTTTAGAATAGTGCAAAGTGGGATAATAGAGTGCTTCACTCGTGATTCCTTCCACAACAATTTAATTTTTCGTGGGTTGAAATATGAGTGTGCAACGGTGGATTATGAGAGGGTTGTTAAAGACTTTTGTGTGAGTCATCTGGGGACACGAGCAGATATCTGGGTTAATCGAGCACATGCATTAGGCAAGAAAATCAATAACGGGCCAATTATTGCACATTTTCCAGACGATCAGGACGTTCAATTCATCAGTAGAAACAGTAGGAAACTGAAGGGTACAAGTTTTGTGATTCATAAGGACTTTGCATTCGACACGCGAAAAAGACGATCAAAGCTTTTCCGAGTTCTTGGGGAATTGAAAAAACAAGCTCCTGGAGTGAGAGTTTCGGTGGAATTGGATCGCTTAATTGTGAATGGTCAGGTTTTCACGTTGGATGAAGAGAATGGGCTGATTTCGGAAGGAGAGGACGGGCTACAGAAGATCGGTACCATGTTCGACGAGAGTGTGAGGCTGGCCGTGAGCAGGAGCATGTGTGACCAGGGCGAGCGCAGAGACGAGGGCGAGGACCACAACTGCTGAGATAACGCCGTCAGTCCGTGTGAAAGAGGACAGTGTAGTATAGTAGCGTACAATGTGGCTGGATTAAGTGGTAAGATCGTTCAAGTTTATAATTTTATTAGAAATTATGATATGTTTGTATTATTAGAGACGTTTGTTGAGAGAGGAAATCAATTGTATTTAGAAAACTATTTTGCAGGTTATAGTTTGCATTGGGAATTTGCAGTAAGAGAATCAATTTGGGGTAGAGCAAAGGGAGGAAAGTTGATAGGGATTAGAAGGGGGATGGAGAGAGTAAGTAGAGTGATACATGTGCAGGAGATGAAAGTTATTCATATGAATGCTGGTCAACAAAGTGGTTATTATATAGTACCAATTTACCTAAGTGGTGGAGGAGACATGGAGTGGGAGAGAGATTTTAATAAATTATGGGAGTTAATGATAGAGCATGAGAATAATAAAAATAATATGATTCTGATTGGAGATTTTAATGGTAGAGTGGGTAAGGGGCAGGACTTATCGGAATTAACGGATGTAGTAGAATTGGGATATGCATTGAGTGATAAGCGCGAGTCGAAGGATGTTGTGATCAATTCGAGAGGGAAGAAAGTATTAGAGTTCTGTGAGGTTTTCAATTTGGTCATTCTGAATGGGAGGATGAGTGGGGATGAGAGAGGAGATTTTACTTTCATGGGAGGCAGAGGGGCCTCAGTAATTGATTTATGTTGCATATCTATTGATTTAGCGCAGGAAGTTAGAAAATTTTGTATTGTGCCAGAAGTCCTTTCTGATCATTTCCCAATTGAAGTTACGATTATGACAATAGATACTCAAGGAAGAGAGAACACAACTTTACCACTCTTACCAAAGTTGAAGTGGAAAGAAGCGAAGAAGAATGAGTATGTATCCAAGCTGTCTAATGTTTGTAGAGAAATAAATAATATACCTGAGCACTGTGAGGAGACTTATGAATTGTTAAATAGTATTGTATATAGAGCTGCAAATTACAAGCCCCAATCTAATGGAAAGAGAGAAGGAGGGAGAGAGAGGTGGTTCGATAAAGAGTGTGAAGCTATGAGAAAACGAGTTTTCAGCCTGTTGAAAGTGTTCAGAGCATCAAATACACAGCAAGTCAGAGAAAATTATATGAAGGTAGCTAAGGAATATAAACTGCTATGTAAGAGTAAAAAGCAAGCGTATTATAGTGATATAAAGGAGCAATTTAAGAGAGTCAAGGATTCCAGTGATTTGTGGGCGCTGATAAAGAAATTTAAAAGTGGAGAATTCAAGATTTCAGGGAACGTGACTGCGGAGGAGTGGATTTTACACTTTAGACGAGTTTTTGGTTCGGTTGGCGAGGTGGTCACCTTTTATGCGGCGGCCAATGTAGAAGATCAAATTCTTGACAGTGATATAGAAATGAATGAATTAGAAAATGCCCTCAAGGCCATGCGTAATAATAAGGCTCCAGGTGATAACAGAATTCCGGCCGAGTTTTACAAGAATGCGTCAAAAAATTACAAAGAGATAATTCTCATGTTTTTCAATGCTATTATCAGAGGCGGACAGATACCAAAAGGGTTTTCACGTTCAATTATATTCCCATTGCATAAAAAAGGTGATGTGAATGACGTTAATAATTATAGAGCCATATCTTTTATAAATGCTATCGCTAAATTGTTCTCTTCAATATTGTTGCGAAGGTTACAGTCTTGGGAAGAAAGAAAAAAGATTATCAAAGAGAATCAGTGTGGCTTCCGAAGAGGTTATTCGGCTATGGATAATATTTTTGTTCTATTTAATATAGTGATGAAAACGTTGAGTAGACCAAAAGGAAACTCTATTGTTTCTTTGTGGATTTCAAGGGTGCGTATGATAGTGTTGACAGAGAAGCGTTATTTTTCAAACTCAGTGAACTGGGAGTGTCGACTAAATTCATTGCGATTCTGAGGAATCTATATCGAAATACGAAGTCAACTGTATGGCATGGGGTACAGGGTCACTTAACTGAATATTTTGAAATCAGGAGTGGATTGAAGCAGGGGTGCTTATTGTCCCCGTTGCTATTTACACTTTTTTTGAACGACTTGAGTGACTTTATTGGTGGAGGGCTGTATGTTGGTGAGAAGCTAATCAATGCGTTGTTATATGCAGATGACGTAGTATTAATGTCTGAGAATCCTCGGCAGCTGCAGTCGATGATAAATAGGTTGAAGGAATATTGCGTAAGGTGGAATCTCACAGTAAATATGGACAAATCTAAGATTGTAGTTTTCAGAAGAGGAGGACGATTAGGAGAACGAGAGAAATGGTACTATGGAAATGAAGCTGTGGAAACAGTTAATGAGTATAGATACCTAGGAGTTGTCTTTTCTTCAAAATTATCCCTCACTGAACACTTTAGATGTAAGCTCACAGCTGCCAGATTTGGAATAAATAGTGTGTGGCGAAAACTTATTTCAAATGATGAAGCTCCTATATCAATGAAATGGGGAATTTTTGAATCTATAAGTAGAGCAGTGGTAACATATGCAGCGCAGGTATGGGGATATGCGGAAAGAGAGGAGCTAGAAATATTTCTTAGGTTTTTTGTTAAAAAAATATTTGGATTACCTAGTAATACGCCAAATTATATCGTATACTTGGAGACTGGGAAGGAAATATTGTGGCTCTACACGTTGAAGACTCATATTAAATATGTATTGAATTCATTTGAATTACCAGGTGAAAGATATCGAACACTGATAGCGAGACACTGTTTAAGAGATAAGTGCGGCTGGTATGCTGAATGGAGACGGATTTTGAATGAGTTGAATATTGAATTGCCGATAACAGCGGACAGCTGGCAGGCAGTGGATTTCAGGCGCGGGTGGGAGGTGACGTGGGAGAGGGCAATGGTCAAAATAAAAGCGAAAATCAAAGATAAGTGGCTAGAGAGACGGCAGCGATCTCAGTTCCACAGAGTTTATACAGATATAAAAATTGACGAGACGACAAGAAATTATATAAATGATGAGACCAAAAGGAATGTTATCTCGATGATTTTAAAGCCAGAGGAGGACTGTTGCCACTCAATCATGCACCGCACAGACAAGAGGGGATCGGTATCTGTTCGATGTGCAACAGTCGAGAAACTGAAGATATTTATCATTTTATCGGTAGTTGTACAATTTTGAGTGAAATAAGAAGGAAATATCTGGGAAGAGCGATAATAGAGAGGGAGACAGTGATCGAATATCTAAACGGGAAATGTTGGACAAGTCTAGTAGGATATTTGAGGGATGCCTGGAGGTACAGGCGAGAGTTGATAACTGAGTTCAATTTTTAAAGTTAAATCATGAATGATAAAGTTTTTTCTCTCTTTATTCAATTTTTCTTTCTGTTATTCTTTCTCCTTTTCGATTTTTTCTTGTAATTATCTTTCAAAGTGATTATTGTTTTGGAATAATGTCCTTTTCTTCATCAAGATGAATATTCCCCGCTTCATAATTCATTGGAAAAGATAAGCTGATGATAATGAGTTGATATAATATTAAGTTTATAATTGGTTATTTGCAATGATGCGTTGTTAGAATTCTTTTTATTTTTATAGATGTTAATGAATGGTTTCCCAATATAATATGATTAAGAATACATATGCTGTATATATATATTTTTTTTCTGTTTGCAAATTTTATTCAATTTGAAAGAGAACCTATTGAATATGTTTTTCCAAAGTTTAAATTGCTTTTTTAGTTGAATTATTGTTTTGTTCGTGTTTGACTAGTCCAGCCACATTGACGCATTTTCACATTGACGCATTTTCATGTATTGATTTGTTTCGAAAATAATCGTTCAGTGCTGTTTAAAAGGTACGAAGTGCTACGAAGAATAAGGGTGAAAAAAAATTGGTGTGAGAATATTTAATATTGGTAATTTGTTTATAATGAAGGAAACCTATCAACCCGGCTGACGGCTACGGCTAAGCCTAAAGAACTATTATTTTGCCTTCAATAGGCTACAGGAAAGATAGATTACAGAGGAAAATAATGATATAATATTATATTCAGTACAGAATATTTGTGTATTTTGTTAAAAAGTTACAAAAGAAGAATGGTCTTGTATTATGTGCATTTTCTGCTGTGAAGTGTAAATAAAGTTCTATTCTATTCTATTCTATTCCTTCCACAACATTGTTCATAAAACTTTTCTTTCTTCCCCTAATAACTGTTGGAAATTGATTCATGTGATATTGATCAACTTTAGATGTTAATCAGGGTTTAAAATATCTTCACTAGACTTTACTAGATTCAAAATATCTAGCATTTGAAATATTAATCATTCACCATATCGCATTCAACATTATTTCAATATAATCAATCGTGAAAATTGGAGGATATTTATTATTTATTCATTCATTTGTGGATACAATCACAAATCATATAAATATGATTGGGAAGGAACAACAGGCTTGGCCCAAAACTATACCATTCCCAAATTTATAAGGGTTGTATAATTCAAAGAGCATCATTGTAAATCCAACAATGTATCTGAATCAAGCTCGAAAATTAACGAATGGGCTGTAATACAAAGTAGGCAAAGAGTTGAAAAAGGAATCTTGGATCAGTAAATCAGTCAGATGGTTGGGGAAAGCTACAAATCTGTTCGTTTTCCGCCGCTTCGAGAAAAATCGGGCCCGAGACCCAGCAAAAGAATCGCCTGGAGGCGCAGACTCCGGCTGATGGAAACGACTGCAAGCGAAAACAGAATTTCGTTCACGTACAAGTCGTGTGTTCTTGTTATGAGAAAATGTTTAACAATATTTCAAATCTGTTTACTGGATGCACATAACGCTCCGCCGTACAAGGAGGGCGTTCTGCGTTTTTGTATGAATATTTGAGAAGGACTCACATGACTGCTAGCTTGCAATCAAACTTTCTGAGTTATGATGTGCGAACATCAGCTGAACGTTTCTATCCCCGGCGAATATTTTCTGCCAGGCCGCCCACACTTTTATTAAGCATACCAAACTAGCAGACATCAATCGCGTTTCCACATTCCACGTTTCTGAGTTCCGTGTTGTGTTGAAGACAAGCATTGAGTTCGGTTAATCCTTCATTTCACACTTGGTTACACTGAGAAATAGTATCAATATTGAAATGATTTCCTCATCTACAAAATTATGATCGTATGAACAATAATATACATGTAAAACTGGCCTGATGGATATTAAAAATATATTTATTTTTTATTTTCTGTGTAGTTCAGAAGTTGATATTGTGGTAATTATTCATATTGAATGAAAAAGACTAAGAAATTGTCAAGAAACCACTGATTTATTGATAATTAGAAAGACCGGTTTCGGTTATTACACCATTGTCAATCTCAGTTGACACTCAGTTGACTATTACATCATTGACATTGAGATTGACAATGGTGTAATAACCGAAACCGGTCTTTCTAATTATCAATAAATCAGTGGTTTTTTGACAATTCCTTAGTCTTTTTCATTCAATATGAATAATTACAACAATATCAACTTCTCAACTACACAAAAAAGAAAAAATAAATATATTTATAAATATCCGTCAGGCCAGTTTTACATGTTTACCAGTTTTATTATCAATAAATCAGTGGTTTTTTGACAATTTCTTAGTCTTTTTCATTCAATATATTTATTTATACACTTGTAACACATAACAGAAACACTTTACAGTTTCATAATTTCCAAAATTGGGAAAGGAACAGTTTTGGGCTTCAAGCCTGTTGTTCCTTTCCCAATCATCCATAGTTGAGAATTATATTTTATCTATCAGTGTATTAATAAATTAAAACACGAAACACACGACATAGATAGATTGATAGATAAAAACACTTAGGAACTTACATTATTGTTTTGAAATTTTCGACGAGCTGTATCGCCTTCTTCAAACAAGATGTAGGTTTGTTGGTTTGGTTTGAAGAACACAGCTCGTCGAAAATTTCCAAAAATTATAAATAATGTATAAATAAATTAAAACAGGAAAGACACGACATAGATAGATTAAAAACACTTAGAAACTTACATATTATTGTTTGGAAATTTTCGACGAGCTGTACCGCCTTCTTCAAACCAGATGAACTTTTGGTTTGGTTTGAAGAACACAGCTCGTCCAAAATGTCCAAACAATAATGTAAGTTTCTAAGTGTTTTTATCTATCAATCTATCTATGTCGTGTGTTTCCTGTTTTAATTTATTTATACACTGATAGATAAAATATCATTCACAACTATGAATGATTGGGAAATGAACAACAGGCTTGAAGCCCAAAACTGTTCCTTTCCCAAATTTGGATGGGAATCGTAGATCAGTTATAATTTGGGACCCGCAAATAGTCCTCGTGAATACAACTGCGTATTACAGTCTACAATCACAAGACTTCAAGTCCAATAAGACGAATAAATTATAGCAAACGATGGAAGCAAATATAGTGAAACATATAGTGAACAAATTCAAACTAACAGTCAGAAAAATGCTAGTAGAGAAAGCCCTATACTCTGCTGCCGAATTTTAATTTGTGAAAAGCGGCTGTAGAGTTGTAACTTAACTTTTTGTGACTTTCATTTCCATGTGAATTTGATGAGATACATCATAGAGTATATTTATTTATCTTACTCTCAAGAAGTTAGAACTAAGTCTTTTAAATATAATTTTGTTTTAGTATTGACATGTCACCAGTCAAATGAGTGTTACTCAAAAATTGATGTAATGTGACGATAAATAAATGAAATGAAATGTAAGTGACGTGATGGTAGAGTGACTGGAGTGACTTTATAGCAGTAAATAAATCATTATAATCAGTTTCATTCTGTTTAGAACTTACGTGTTTCATAATTTATGTCATGAAATTAAGTTACAATATTGACAATTTAATGTCGTACAACATGAAATACTTTTTGTGTAGTTAAGAAGTAGATATTGTGATAATTATCCATATTAAATAAGAAGGCTAAGAAATTGTCAAAAACCACAGATTTATTGATAGTTAGAAAGAACGGGTTTTCTAACTATCAATGAATCTGTGGTTCTTGACAATTTCTTAGTCTTTTTACTCAACATAGTATACTTGGAATGATGGATTATAGGGTTATACAATACTTTTTTTATTTGCCAAAAAACACAATAGCTGTACAAAAAATAAATATAATCTACTGCACTTCCCTTAAAATACATACATAAAAATTGAGGAACTGTAAATTTATTTAATTAAAAATAACCACTCAATCTTCTTCCTATTTTTTTGGTCTCAATGTCATTTGAAGATCCTTAATTATAATCACAGTAATCGGATCACTGGAGAATTGCCACTCCTTTGGATTGAACTGGTTCTAGGTTACAAGTCATGTATAATTTGTTTATGATTGTTCAAGTTTATGCTCATTATCATAATTTTCCTGAATGATAATCAATGTGCAATTCGGTCAAATCGAATAACATTGATATCGCCGTGTTAGGACCTAGGGTAGTTTCAACGTGCATAGTTCAATATCTGTCTGGTGAGCATTACTGAATTTAAACACAATAAATGAAATGTAAAAACAAATATATGTGAATGAAATAAAAATAAATAGAATGAATTGAATGTAAATGAAATAAATGAGATTTGAAGAATATCTTCTGTATCAATACAATATCTGTCTGGTGAGCATTACTGAATTTAAACGCAATAAATGAAATGTAAAAAGAAATATATTTAAATGAAATGTAAAAAGAAATATATGTAAATGAGATAAATAAAATGAATTTAATGTAAATTCGACGGTTTGGAATTTCTCTTAATGTTTAATAGTATATTTCGCACCTAGGGCCGAAAATGAGACTTTTCCGGCTCGAAATCGGTTTTCAAGTCCGAGGCCGTAGGCCGAGGACTAGAAAAGATTGAGAGCCGGAAAAACATTTTTGCCCATGGTGCGAACGCTATTTTTCGCCACACAGAGAAATAAACAATATATATGAGAATAATTGTTTATTAAGCAGTTCCGAAAACAAAAGTGGAAGGTCATAGCTCTAGCTATTAGTATAGTTATTAGTATCTAGTTATTAAAGTATAGAAAACTGAAGAATACATAATACTTGGAAACCTCACAGAATCATATTGATTTTTCCAATACATCAATAAATTTTAGTTCTATTAGGATCCTCCTCAATTTGAATCAGGCAGCCTTTTGTTTTCCCAATTCCAAAAAAAATACCTAAAATACTCGTTTCACTGGGAATTCGTGTCTGATAGTAGCCTACATTATAACTGAAGAATATAAATTATTACTCATTTTATTGTGATCTATTCATGTTTTTCTTATGAAATTCAATAAATTATAGGCCTACAGCATGAAGACTATGTCCAATTCATTTGTACTGGTGGCAAAATTTTACATTGAAAATAATTATTTGATAAAATCCAAGTTCAATAGTAATGAAAACAAATTCCTTCAAAAAATAATTGATAATAATACGTTTCGAGGGAAAAAATTAAGAACAAAAAAATGGGAAGCATCGGGGGATTTGAACCCAGGTACCATCGCTCCGTAAGCAAGCTTCTTACCGGTGCGCTACATAGACGTTCGTAAATGGTAGTCTTATAACCTGCTGATAAAAATACACACTTTGGGCTATGGAACTTCAATTAGCCTACGGTAGCATAGATGAATTTGAACATTAATATTCTGAAAAATCTAGAAGGAAAATAGAAATTTGGGCTTCCAGGTGCACGAGATTGATATTTTTAGAATCTATGTTCAAAATTTGGAGATCTAAATTATTCCCGTTTTTCCGGTATGCAATCCACAAGTTGACATGTTTTGATGCGAACAAACACAACCCCACTCTCTCTTATTATATAGAAGAAGAAGATATCTTACCTCTATTTCATTCATCCAATTAAAATGATAGTATATTACTGCAGAATACTTTATTCAATTCTAGAAGCATGAACTGATTCTGTTTAATAAACTATTTGTTAAAACGTTCAGCACCATGGATATTGCCCAAGTAGTTCCAAAACTATCCACCAGGTTTTGTGATAAACGCAGTACTATGAGGTTTGAGGTTAGATTCTATTATACTCTGAAAATTGAATTTGAGTAGTTTATAATATCTTATTGTATTTCATTCATCCAAATGAAATGATAGTATCTTATTGCAAAATACTTTATTCAATTCTAGAAGCATAAACTGATTCTGTTTCATAAACTATTTTGTAAACCCGTTCATATCAAATCAGAATCAGCTGTTATTCAAGGTCATTTTACAGCCCTAGGGCCGTAAAGTTTTACCGGCCTGGTCGGAAAACAATCACTTTCGGCCACCATATGACGCACGTAAACCAGCTCATTACATCCAAGTGTGGCGAAAATGTTTATTTGTTGCGCATTTACGGCGAGACGCGGTAAAAGATTTTCATGAAATTTTACAGGTATGTTCCTTTTTAAATTGCGCGTCGACTTATATACAAGGTTTTTGGGAATTTTGCATTTCAAGGATAATATAAAAGGAAAATGGAGCCTCCTTCATACGCCAATATTGGAGTAAAAATCAGACTATAGAATTATTCATCATAAATCAGCTGTGTAGTGGACTATAATACTACCCGTTCAAAAATATCGAACATCTTGAAAATGTGTCTTTCAATCAACGTTAGTAGACAGTTGACTATAATACTACCCGTTCAAAGACATCGAACATCTTGAAAATGTATCTTTCCATCAACGTTGTAGACAGTTGCAGCCAGACCTGATAACAGCGCTCACACTCACATTCCGCGACGACATGTCACGGTACGATAGGACAGAAAGCTCTATGTTTATTTCGGATTTTTTCTAGACATTTTAAATTGATTAATTATTTATTAATTTTTGAGAAAACATAACAACAGGTCAATGTAACTTATTGAGCGCGAGGTCTACTGTTCACAGAATTACTAGTCTAAAAACAATGTCAATAACATTTTCTCAAAGAGTAGGCCTACCACATACGAGTTTGTAAATCTCATCGAGTAGCAGTATTTTATGAATGTTCTTGCTCGTGTTCCAATCTGCTGATCAAGCAGTTGATTGTGCTGGTTGATTGGCCGGCTATGTTCACCACTCCCTTAACGGCTCTGTCCCAGCCACAAAGTAAGGTCCGGCCATTATCGGTAGCGTCACTTAAGCTCTAAATTTTAGATGTAGTTGTCAGTGACGTCATCTTTTCCCGGGCAGCAAGTATCTCACCATAATAGTTATCGTTGTCATCATCGTCATCGTTGGCAAATTCAGGCGGCTGTGGACAAATTAGCTGCATTACCTTACTGGGATTACTTAGTAACCCATATGCGCTCTCCTTGAAGTCAAGGCTTAATTAGCCGGTTCTCTCGCTGCACATAAGTTGGCATCGCCACATAATACATGGCTTGCAGCTACCTATTAAACATGAATCATTAATCTCTCCATCGCTGAGTTTGGCCCACTCCACCAAGGATCCTCCAGTTAACAACTTTTCATCGCATGTGACGTCATGCTTCAACAGTTGATGATTGCATGCTGAAAACTGGAAAGCAGCACAACTGTGACTTGGTCTGTGATTGTCTGACACCAGAACGTGTTCCTTAATAAGTTTCAGTTGCAAAGTAATGAACATGTTCCGTGTTGTAATCAAATTTCGCTTCCGCGCATCATGCAAGTTCATACCGTTGATTAGACACGAGCTGGCTCCGCTACAAATATCCCAACAAAATACACGAATTATTTGTCTTGTTAGCTAACTTCATGGTAAAATAAATTGCTGAGGTGTTTCATGACTGAATGCAAAGTTCTGTCAGTCTGAAAATCCATGTTTATTCTTCAAATCTCATTTATCACATTTCATTTATTGCGTTTTCATGCAAAGCTCTTTCAGTCTGAAAATCCATGTTCATTCTTCAAATCTTATTTATTTACTTGAATCTTAGACCTCACTTCGCTCGGTCAATAAAGGTTTTTGAATTAATGAGATCTCCTTGAAATTCAGGGCTACTTATTTTCATTTTTGTGTTTTTAATCTGTTATTTTATATTAAGAACTATATTTGACAAATATTATGTCATCACATTGGCGAAAGTCACCTACTATTCTTGAGTTATAAGCATTTGAAGATGAGAGATTTTTCTGATTTTTATTTTTCATGAAAACATCATGGAATTTTTCAAAAATGGTCGAAAATAAAAATCGCTTTAACTCTCAGAAATGTACTGAGACGAGAGGAACAATAATATTGAAACGTTATTTCAGAATTATATACAATAAAATTATTACTTTTTATAGGATTTTATTTTTCTATTATCTTTTAAAGAAATTGGAGTAGAATACCTACCAAATAACTAAATTTCTGTTGTTTTGAAATTCAGATTGTTGTATCACAGCTTTTTAAATTAGCCGCCATTTCAGATTTGTATAAAAATAAAAATCTGATCTCAGTTATGAAAGCAAATTTTTGAATCAAATTATGAAAAAATATATTTTATTGATTAATTTGACATTAAATTGATTATTTTATCAAGGAAATGATAATTATTATGGATCAAATTTAATGGGATGAATTGAGTAACAGCAGTAGTGGGGTTTTGAGAGAGCTGCCTATCAATAGAAATCGAGGGGTGTGGCCTCCCCCCTCCACCCCCCAGCACCAGTCGGCCATTTTGGCCCCGCCCCCAGCCAAAAGGAATCAAGGGGCGTGGCCATGCCCCCCTCCACCCCCCAGCCCTAGTCGGCCCCGCCCCCTCCACCCCCCAGCCCTAGTCAGCCATTTTGCTCCACCCCCCTAGCCACAGTCAGCCATTTTGTCCCCGCCCCCAGCAATAGGAAGCAAGGGACGTGTTCAAAATGGCGTAGTGCCCCCACCACCCCAACCAATAGGAAGAGGCCATTGTAGCAGGTGTCCATCTCCCCTACCCAGCATGGGTGTGTTCAAAATGGCGTCCCCCTTCCCTAGTGCCCCCACCACCCCAACCAATAGGAAGAGGCCATTGTAGCAGGTGTCCATCTCCCCAACGGCAGCGGCGGCCATCTTTGTTGTAGCAGGTGTTAACTGACTGCCCCAGTTAACACCTGCTTAATTTGCATATTAAAAATATCCCCACATTTAAAATCTTTAAACTCTCAAACTACACTACTAGCGCTAAACTCTCAAACTACACTACTAGCGTTTGGTGCAAATTAAACTATGTTCCTTGTTTTCCTCCACCACAGGAAGAATGAAAAAAATTACATTTCATATTTGTTCACCACGTATGAGATGTCATTTTCCCCACACTATGCTGTAAAAGGAATGGTGGCGCTTTTTTTAATGTGCTTTCCCCATATTGAGAAAACTCTAATTGAATGTTGCTATAATAGGATATAGAATAGATCGGGCTAATCTATTCTACATACTACTATAGTTATTCATTACAAAGTGTTAATCAACATTAGGCCTATTGCACAACAATATGATCCTTTTTTCCTCCACCACAGGAAGAATGAAAAAAATTACATTTCATATTTGTTCACGTATGAGATGTCATTTTCCCCACACTATGCTGTAAAAGGAATGGTGGCGCTTTTTTTAATGTGCTTTCCCCATATTGAGAAAACTCTAATTGAATGTTGCTATAATAGGTTGTAGAATAGATCGGGCTAATCTATTCTACATACTACTATAGTTATTCATTACAAAGTGTTAATCAACATTAGGCCTATTGCACAACAATATGTTCCTTTTTTCCACCACCACAGGAAGAATGAAAAAAGTTACATTTCATGAGAATTGTTATTTTTCCCACACTATGCTGTAAAAGGAATGGTGGCGCTTTTTTTAATGTGCTATCCCCATATTGAGAAAACTCTAATTGAATGTCACTTAGTTATTCAATACAAAGTATTAATCAACATTAGGCCTATTGCACAATCAATGATGGGAATGGGTTTTTTTTTTTATTTTTTTATTTTTTTTTATATATTCCTTTCTTCTTCTAGAAGAACAAGAGGCGATTTACCTTCTCGTTGTACACACTTCAGATAGAGTTTTTGTTTGTTGAAATCCTCAAGTGTTTGAAGATTCAATACACTCAGAAATTTCTCAGGTAAGTAAACTTCGCAATAATAGTCACCATTGCTGTCATGATCGTATAACCTCATTATGATTCGCTGACCCTGTTGTGTTCTCACCAATCTAGCGTGTACAACACGGTACCACGAATCATGGTCAAGATCTTTGAGTGAGACCGTTGGATATTCAGTTTTCGAAATATAATTGAATGACTTCATACTAAAAAGTCTATCATTTCCAGTGTTGCTTCTATGGTGTTCCATAATAATAATAATAATAATAAAAAGCTTACTGCGATCGTGTGCAAGAATAACAAAGCAGCTATATGCTTGCGTTGGTTGTCGGTTGAAGACTGAGCAAACCTGTTAAGCCGTCAGCCCCCACACCGTTTCCTGTCGACTCCTCCACATTCCTTCTGTTGACTCGTTCTCCCCTCCGCCTCCTCACACCTTTCCTTCTGTTGACTTCCCGCCATTCACCTTCTTCTTCTTCTTTACATGTAGCCGCATTCCTTTCTTCTCACCTCTTCTTTACAGCAGCTAGTCGCTTCTTCTTCTTCTTCTTTACATGTAGGCGCATTCCTACCCACCTCTTCTTTACAGCTAGTTGCCGCATCTTCTTCTCCTCCTCTGTTCACTCTAGCGATCTTAAAATTTCTTCTTCAATTCTTATTAGCTTGTTTACATTCAAACTAAAGGGTCTGTAATAAGCTAAGTAATCACTGATATCGTTAATATTAACTGTATTTAGAAATATTGCTTTCAATTGTCTAGCAATACTACTGTTTTTTGTCTCTATTGCTTTTTGACACAAATCATACCATTCAATGTAGTTTTGTAATTTAATTTCTAAACATTCTGGCGCATAAGACCAAGTTTGCGGATTCATTATAGCTCTTCAATCTGCTGCTAGCGAAGGTACACTAAATGAGTGGTACTAGAACAGTGAAATTTATTGCTTTTCGCTTCTCCCTTCCACCGCTACAGGTCAGACTGCATACTCTCGCTTTATGTGAAATCAAATCAAATCCACAATAAACACATAGTATGCTTTCCCCATCAAAATAAAAACCTTGTCGGGCATAGTTGCGTTTTCGTTGTTTAGTTAACAGCTTACAATGTTTCATACTTTCCATTCTATTATTTTCGCATGTATAATCGATATCAGCAACAGCATTACGATTCAATGAACTCATATTTTTTGTAGGCATTGAAGCAGCACTATTCTCCTTGTTTGCTTGTACACATCGAGATTGTCAAATAATGATAGGCACTGAACAACGCACACCGACCATTGGACGATTTGTTATGAATTTTGCATACACTAAAACACCAAGAATTTTCAAACATTGTATAGTCTGGTTTTTGAATATCCTCCGGCATAGTAAGCACATTGTCGTGTAACCTTTTCAAAAACTGTGTTTTTTCTCTTCCCTTTGTATAGATGTGGTTATAATTTTGCAAATATGAAGCAAGCAGCGCGTCAGTGTAAATTAAGTCGCCTTGGTCCCATCTAATTTTATGATAGTTATGTTCAAGCCAGCTGACATCACGGTACATTTTCTACTCAGTAATGTTTTCGGAAATGGTGATTTAAAGTGTAGCACAACATGACGTAGTTTGTAATCGATTATGGCTACTCTTTAATAATGATAAAATTATCATCACTTTTGAAAAAATGAAACTCGACTACAGCAAAATCAATGTCATCATTTTTCCTGTCGCATTCTTCTTTACTCTTCTCCTCCTTAATTCTTGCTGCCTCCTTCTCCAATTCTTCTTCTTTATCCAAGTCGCATTGTATGCCAAAGTCTCGAAATTTTGTTGATACTTGCTCATCATCGTCCATTTTCTGTTGTCTGTCGGTGCATGCACACATTCTATGTACAAATGCATCAAATTTTGCTTTTGTCAATGATGACAATGATGATGATGATAATGATGACGACGACGACGACGACTGAGGAATATCTATGTTATTATTCAAGCTATTAGAACACATTACAACTGAACACTGTATTGTTCATACACGCACTCTTATATAGCCCCCTCCTCCTTCGTCATGCATAGCTTGCTCTTGCGTCAAATTACTGTACTTCACGAACTAATGCGCTCAATGGTTTGTATTTACTAATGTGTCACTTATCAAAATACAATATGCAGTCGTTAAATTGGCA